>NC_133335.1:66449668-66753418 GCF_042186555.1 Aquarana catesbeiana
CGGCTAAAAGGGCCGGGGGTGCGATTTTGGTCATTTTTGACCCATTTTGTGCTGAAAGGGCCGGGAGTGCGATTTTGGTCATTTTTGACCCGTTTTGGGCTAAAAGGGCCGGGGGTGCGATTTTGGTCATTTTTGACCCATTTTCAGCTAAAAGAGCCGGGGGTGCGATTTTGGTCATTTTTGACCCATTTTGTGCTAAAAGGGCCGGGGGTGCGATTTTGGTCATTTTTGACCCGTTTTCGGCTAAAAGGGCCGGGGGTGCGATTTTGGTCATTTTTGACCGGTTTTCGGCTAAAAGGGCCGGGGTGCGATTTTGGTCATTTTTGACCGGTTTTCGGCTAAAAGGGCCGGGGGTGCGATTTTGGTCATTTTTGACCCGTTTTCGGCTTAAAGGGCCGGGGGTGCGATTTTGGTCATTTTTTAACCATTTTCGGCTAAAAGGGCCGGGGGTACGATTTTCGTGATTTTTGACCCGTTTTGGGCTAAAAGGGCCGGGGGGTGCGATTTTGATCATTTTTGACCCATTTTGTGTTAAAAGGGCCGGGGGTGCTATTTTGGTCATTTCTAACCCATTTCGGCTAAAAGGGCCAGGGGTGCGATTTTGGTAATTTTTGACCGGTTTTCGGCTAAAAGGGCCAGGGGTGCGATTTTGGTCATTTTTGACCCATTTTCGGCTAAAAGTTCCGGGGGTGCGATTTTGGTCATTTTTGACACGTTTTGTGCTAAAAGGGCCGGGGGTGCGATTTTGGTCATTTTTGACCCATTTTCGGCTAAAAGGGCCGGGGATGCGATTTTGGTCATTTTTGACCCATTTTCGGCTAAAAGGTCCGGGGGTGCGATTTTGGTCATTTTTGACCCGTTTTCCGCTAAAAGGGCCGGGGGTGCGATTTTGGTCACTTTTTACCGGTTTTTGGCTAAAAGGGCCGGGGGTGCGATTTTGGTCATTTTTGACCGGTTTTCGGCTAAAAGGTTCGGGGGGTGCGATTTTGGTCATTTTTGACCCGTTTTGGGCTAAAAGGGCCAGGGGTGCGATTTTGGTCATTTTTTACCCGTTTTGGGCAAAAAGGGCCGGGGGTGCGATTTTGGTCATTTTTGACCCGTTTTGGGCTTAAAGGGCCGGGGGTGCGATTTTGGTCATTTTTGACCCGTTTTGGGCTAAAAGGGCCGGGGGTGCGATTTTGGTCATTTTTGACACATTTTAAGCTAAAAGAGCTGGGGGTGCGGTTTTGGTCATTTTTTACCTATTTTGTGCTAAAAGGGCGGGGGTGCGATTTTGGTCATTTTTGACCCATTTTCGGCTAAAACGGCCGGGGGTACGATTTTGGTCATTTTTGACCCGTTTTGGGCTAAAAGGGCCGGGGGTGCGATTTTGGTCATTTTTGACCCGTTTTCGGCTAAAAGGGCCGGGGGTGCGATTTTGGTCATTTTTGACCCATTTTGTGCTGAAAGGGCCGGGAGTGCGATTTTGGTCATTTTTGACCCGTTTTGGGCTAAAAGGGCCGGGGGTGCGATTTTGGTCATTTTTGACCCATTTTCAGCTAAAAGATCCGGGGGTGCGATATTGGTCATTTTTGACCCATTTTGTGCTAAAAAGGCCGGGGGTGCGATTTTGGTCATTTTTGACCGGTTTTCGGCTAAAAGGTCCGGAGGTGCGATTTTGGTCATTTTTGACTCGTTTTGGGCTAAAAGGGCCAGGGGTGCGATTTTGGTCATTTCTGACCCGTTTTTTATGAAAAAAGGGCCGGGAGTGCGATTTTGGTCATTTTTGACCCATTTTCAGCTAAAAGGGCCGGGGGTGCGATTTTGGTCATTTTTGACCGGTTTTGGGCTAAAAGGGCCGGGGGTGCGATTTTGGTCATTTTTGACCCGTTTTGGGCTAAAAGGGCCGGGGGTGCGATTTTGGTCATTTTTGACCCGTTTTGGACTGAAAGGGCAGGGGGTGCGATTTTGGTCATTTCTGACCCATTTTCGGCTAAAAGGGCAGGGGTGCGATTTTGGTCATTTTTGACTGGTTTTCGGCTAAAAGGGCCGGGGGTGCTATTTTGGTCATTTTTTATCCGTTTTCGGCTAAAAGGGCCGGGGTGCGATTTTGGTCATTTTTGACCCGTTTTCGGCTAAAAGGGCCGGGGTTGCGATTTTGGTCATTTTTTAACCGTTTTCGGCTAAAAGGGCCGGGGGTGCGATTTTGGTCATTTTTTACCCGTTTTGGGCTAAAAGGGCCGGGGGTGCGATTTTGGTCATTTTTGACCCGTTTTCGGCTAAAAGTGCCGGAGGTGCGATTTTGGTCATTTTTGACCCGTTTTGGGCTAAAAAGGCCGGGGGTGCGATTTTGGTCATTTCTGACCCATTTTTGGCCAAAAGGGCCTGGGGTGCGATTTTGGTCATTTTTGATCCGTTTTGGGCTAAAAGGGCCGGGGGTGTGATTTTGGTCATTTCTGACCCATTTTCGGCTAAAAGGGCCTGGGGTGCGATTTTGGTCATTTTTGACCCGTTTTGGGCTAAAAGGGCCGGGGGTGCGATTTTGGTCTTTTCTGACCCATTTTTGGCTAAAAGGACCTGGGGTGCGATTTTGGTCATTTTTGACCCGTTTTGGGCTAAAAGGGCCTGGGGTGTGATTTTGGTCATTTTTGACCCGTTTTGGGCTAAAAGGGCCGGGGGTGCGATTTTGGTCATTTTTGACCCGTTTTGGGCTAAAAGGGCCGGGGGTGCGATTTTGGTCATTTTTGACCCGTTTTGGGCTGAAAGGGCAGGGGGTGCGATTTTGGTCATTTTTGACCCATTTTCGGCTAAAAGGGCCTGGGGTACGATTTTGGTCATTTTTTACCCGTTTTGGGCTAAAAGGGCCGGGGGTGCGATTTTGGTCATTTTTGACCCGTTTTGGGCTAAAAGGGCCAGGGGTGCGATTTTGGTCATTTCTGACCCGTTTTTTATGAAAAAAGGGCCGGGAGTGCGATTTTGGTCATTTTTGACCCATTTTCAGCTAAAAGGGCCGGGGGTGCGATTTTGGTCATTTTTGACCGGTTTTGGGCTAAAAGGGCCGGGGGTGCGATTTTGGTCATTTTTGACCCGTTTTGGGCTAAAAGGGCCGGGGGTGCGATTTTGGTCATTTTTGACCCGTTTTGGACTGAAAGGGCAGGGGGTGCGATTTTGGTCATTTCTGACCCATTTTCGGCTAAAAGGGCAGGGGTGCGATTTTTGTCATTTTTGACTGGTTTTCAGCTAAAAGGGCCGGGGGTGCTATTTTGGTCATTTTTGATCCGTTTTCGGCTAAAAGGGCCGGGGTGCGATTTTGGTCATTTTTGACCCGTTTTCGGCTAAAAGGGCCGGGGTTGCGATTTTGGTCATTTTTTTAACCGTTTTCGGCTAAAAGGGCCGGGGGTGCGATTTTGGTCATTTTTTACCCGTTTTCGGCTAAAAGGGCCGGGGGTGCGATTTTGGTCATTTTTGACCCGTTTTCGGCTAAAAGGGCCGGGGGTGCGATTTTGGTCATTTTTGACCCGTTTTGGGCTAAAAGGGCCGGGGGTGCGATTTTGGTCTTTTCTGACCCATTTTTGGCTAAAAGGGCCTGGGGTGCGATTTTGGTCATTTTTGACCCGTTTTGGGCTAAAAGGGCCTGGGGTGTGATTTTGGTCATTTTTGACCCGTTTTGGGCTAAAAGGGCCGGGGGTGCGATTTTGGTCATTTTTGACCCGTTTTGGGCTAAAAGGGCCGGGGGTGCGATTTTGGTCATTTTTGACCCGTTTTGGGCTGAAAGGGCAGGGGGTGCGATTTTGGTCATTTTTGACCCATTTTCGGCTAAAAGGGCCTGGGGTACGATTTTGGTCATTTTTTACCCGTTTTGGGCTAAAAGGGCCGGGGGTGCGATTTTGGTCATTTTTGACCCGTTTTGGGCTAAAAGGGCCAGGGGTGCGATTTTGGTCATTTCTGACCCGTTTTTTATGAAAAAAGGGCCGGGAGTGCGATTTTGGTCATTTTTGACCCATTTTCAGCTAAAAGGGCCGGGGGTGCGATTTTGGTCATTTTTGACCGGTTTTGGGCTAAAAGGGCCGGGGGTGCGATTTTGGTCATTTTTGACCCGTTTTGGGCTAAAAGGGCCGGGGGTGCGATTTTGGTCATTTTTGACCCGTTTTGGACTGAAAGGGCAGGGGGTGCGATTTTGGTCATTTCTACCCATTTTCGGCTAAAAGGGCAGGGGTGCGATTTTGGTCATTTTTGACTGGTTTTCGGCTAAAAGGGCCGGGGGTGCTATTTTGGTCATTTTTGATCCGTTTTCGGCTAAAAGGGCCGGGGTGCGATTTTGGTCATTTTTGACTCGTTTTCGGCTAAAAGGGCCGGGGTTGCGATTTTGGTCATTTTTTAACCGTTTTCGGCTAAAAGGGCCGGGGGTGCGATTTTGGTCATTTTTTACCCGTTTTGGGCTAAAAGGGCCGGGGGTGCGATTTTGGTCATTTTTGACCCGTTTTCGGCTAAAAGGGCCGGGGGTGCGATTTTGGTCATTTTTGACCCGTTTTGGGCTAAAAGGGCCGGGGGTGCGATTTTGGTCTTTTCTGACCCATTTTTGGCTAAAAGGGCCTGGGGTGCGATTTTGGTCATTTTTGACCCGTTTTGGGCTAAAAGGGCCTGGGGTGTGATTTTGGTCATTTTTGACCCGTTTTGGGCTAAAAGGGCCGGGGGTGCGATTTTGTTCATTTTTGACCCGTTTTGGGCTAAAAGGGCCGGGGGTGCGATTTTGGTCATTTTTGACCCGTTTTGGGCTGAAAGGGCAGGGGGTGCGATTTTGGTCATTTTTGACCCATTTTCGGCTAAAAGGGCCTGGGGTACGATTTTGGTCATTTTTTACCCGTTTTGGGCTAAAAGGGCCGGGGGTGCGATTTTGGTCATTTTTGACCCGTTTTGGGCTAAAAGGGCCGGGGGTGCGATTTTGGTCATTTTTGACCCGTTTTGGGCTGAAAGGGCAGGGGGTGCGATTTTGGTCATTTCTGACCCATTTTTGGCTAAAAGGGCCGGGGTGCGATTTTGGTCATTTTTGACTGGTTTTCGGCTAAAAGGGCCGGGGTGCGATTTTGGTCATTTTTGACCCGTTTTCGGCTAAAAGGGCCGGGGGTGCGATTTTGCTCATTTTTGTCCCGTTTTCGGCTAAAAAGGCCGGGGGTGCGATTTTGGTCAATTTTGACCGATTTCCGGCTAAAATGGCTAAGGGTGCGATTTTGGTCATTTTGGACCGATTTCTGGTTAAAAGGGCAGGGGGTGCGATTTTGGTCATTTTGGACCGATTTCATGCTAAAAGGGCCGGGGGTGCGATTTTGGTCATTTTGGCCTGATTTCATGCTAAAAGGGCCGGGGGTGCGATTTTGGTCATTTTGAACCAAATTCCGGCTAAAAGGGCGGGGGTGCGATTTTGGTCATTTTATATCGATTTCCGGTTAACAGGGCCGGGGGTGCGATTTTAGTCATTTTGGACCGATTTCCGGCTAAAAGGACTAAGGGTGCGATTTTGGTAATTTTGGACCGATTTCTGGTTAAAAGGGCAGGGGGTGCGATTTTGGTCATTTTGGACCGATTTCATGCTAAAAGGGCCGGGGGTGCGATTTTGGTCATTTTGGCCTGATTTCATGCTAAAAGGGCCGGGGGTGCGAATTTGGTCATTTTGAACCAAATTCCGGCTAAAAGGGCGGGGGTGCGATTTTGGTCATTTTATATCGATTTCCGGTTAACAGGGCCGGGGGTGCGATTTTAGTCATTTTGGACCGATTTCCGGCTAAAAGGGCCAGGGGTGCAATTTTGGTAAATTTATGCCGATTTCTGGCTAAAAGGCCCGGGGGGGTGGCGATTTTGGTAATTTTGCACCTATTTCCGGCTTAAAGGGCCGGGGGTGCGATGTTGGTAATTTTGGACCGATTTCCGGCTAAAAGGGCAGGGGTTGCGATTTTGGTCATTTTGAACCGATTTCTGGCTAAAAGGGCCGGGGGTGCAATTTTGGTCATTTTTGACCCATCTAGGGCTAAAAGGTTCGGGGGTGCAATTTTGGTAATTTTTGACCCATTTTGGGCTAAATGGGCCGGGGGTGCGGTTTTGGTCATTTTGGACCCATTTTGGGATAAAAGGGCCAGGGGTGCGATTTTGGTCATTTTTGACCCATTTTGGGGTAAAAGGGCCGGGGGTGCGATTTTGGTCATTTTTGACCCATTTTAGGGTAAAAGGGCCGGGGGGTGCGATTTTGGTCATTTTTGACCCATTTTGGGCTAAAAAAGCCAGGGGTGCGATTTTGGTCATTTTTGACCAATTTTCGACTAAAAGGCACGGGGGTGCGATTTTGGTCATTTTTGACCCATTTTAGGCTAAAAGGTCCGTGGTGCGATTTTGGTAATTTTGGACCGATTTCCGGCTAAAAGGGCCGGGGGTGTGATTTTGGTAATTTTGGACCAATTTCAAGCTAAAAGGGCCGGGGGTGCGATTTTGGTCATTTGGGACCCATTTTAGGCTAAAAGGTCCGGGGGTGCAAATTTAGTAATTTTTGACCCATTTTGGGCTAAAAGGGCCGGGGGTGCGATTTTGGTCATTTTGGAACCATTTTGGGCTAAAAGGGTCGGGGGGTCCGATTTTGGTCATTTTTGACCCATTTTGGGCTAAAAGGGCCGGGGGTGCGATTTTGGTCATTTTGGAACCATTTTGGGCTAAAAGGGCTGGGGGTGCGATTTTGGTCATTTTTGACCCATTTTAGGGTAAAAGGGCCGGGGGTGCGATTTTGGTTATTTTTGACCCATTTTGGGCTAAAAGGGCGGGGGTGCGATTTTGGTCATTTTTAAACAATTTTCGACTAAAAGGTCCGGGGGTGCGATTTTGGTTATTTTGGACCCATTTTAGGCTAAAAGGTCCGGGGTGCGATTTTGGTCATTTTGGACCGATTTCCGGCTAAAAGGGCCGGGGGTGCGATTTTGGTAATTTTGGACCAATTTCAAGCTAAAAGGGCCGGGGGTGCGATTTTGGTCATTTTGGCCTGATTTCATGCTAAAAGGGCCGGGGGTGCGATTT
Source organism: Aquarana catesbeiana (assembly GCF_042186555.1). Lineage (NCBI taxonomy): Eukaryota > Metazoa > Chordata > Amphibia > Anura > Ranidae > Aquarana > Aquarana catesbeiana. The sequence continues at coordinate 66,456,701 of NC_133335.1, forward strand.
TGGTCATTTTGGACCGAATTCCGGCTAAAAGGGCAGGGGGTGCGATTTTGGTCATTTTGGACCTATTTACGGCTAAAAGGGCCGGGGGTGCGATTTAGGTCATTTTGGACCGATTTCCGGCTAAAAGGGCAGTGGTTGCGATTTTGGTCATTTTGAACCGATTTCTGGCTAAAAGGGCCGGGGGTGCAATTTTGGTCAATTTTGACCGATTTCTGGCTAAAATGGCCGGGTGTGCGATTTTGGTCAATTTTGACCGATTTCCGGCTAAAAGGACTAAGGGTGCGATTTTGGTAATTTTGGACCGATTTCTGGTTAAAAGGGCAGGGGGTGCGATTTTGGTCATTTTGGACCGATTTCATGCTAAAAGGGCCGGGGGTGCGATTTTGGTCATTTTGGCCTGATTTCATGCTAAAAGGGCCGGGGGTGCGATTTTGGTCATTTTGAACCAAATTCCGGCTAAAAGGGCGGGGGTGCGATTTTGGGCATTTTATATCGATTTCCGGTTAACAGGGCCGGGGGTGCGATTTTAGTCATTTTGGACCGATTTCCGGCTAAAAGGGCCAGGGGTGCAATTTTGGTAAATTTATGCCGATTTCTGGCTAAAAGGCCCGGGGGGGTGGCGATTTTGGTAATTTTGCACCTATTTCCTGCTTAAAGGGCCGGGGGTGCGATGTTGGTAATTTTGGACCGATTTCCGGCTAAAAGGGCAGGGGTTGCGATTTTGGTCATTTTGAACCGATTTCTGGCTAAAAGGGCCGGGGGTGCAATTTTGGTCATTTTTGACCCATCTAGGGCTAAAAGGTTCGGGGGTGCAATTTTGGTAATTTTTGACCCATTTTGGGCTAAATGGGCCGGGGGTGCGGTTTTGGTCATTTTGGACCCATTTTGGGATAAAAGGGCCAGGGGTGCGATTTTGGTCATTTTTGACCCATTTTGGGGTAAAATGGCCGGGGGGTGCGATTTTGGTCATTTTTGACCCATTTTAGGGTAAAAGGGCCGGGGGGTGCGATTTTGGTCATTTTTGACCCATTTTGGGCTAAAAGAGCCAGGGGTGCGATTTTGGTCATTTTTGACCAATTTTCGACTAAAAGGCACGGGGGTGCGATTTTGGTCATTTTTGACCCATTTTAGGCTAAAAGGTCCGTGGTGCGATTTTGGTCATTTTGGACCGATTTCCGGCTAAAAGGGCCGGGGGTGCGATTTTGGTAATTTTGGACCAATTTCAAGCTAAAAGGGCCGGGGGTGCGATTTTGGTCATTTGGGACCCATTTTAGGCTAAAAGGTCCGGGGGTGCAAATTTAGTAATTTTTGACCCATTTTGGGCTAAAAGGGCCGGGGGTGCGATTTTGGTCATTTTGGAACCATTTTGGGCTAAAAGGGTCGGGGGGTGCGATTTTGGTCATTTTTGACCAATTTTGGGCTAAAAGGGCCGGGGGTGCGATTTTGGTCATTTTGGAACCATTTTGGGCTAAAAGGGCTGGGGGTGCGATTTTGGTCATTTTTGACCCATTTTAGGGTAAAAGGGCCGGGGGTGCGATTTTGGTCATTTTTAAACAATTTTCGACTAAAAGGTCCGGGGGTGCGATTTTGGTTATTTTGGACCCATTTTAGGCTAAAAGGTCCGGGGTGCGATTTTGGTCATTTTGGACCGATTTCCGGCTAAAAGGGCCGGGGGTGCGATTTTGGTCATTTTGGCCTGATTTCATGCTAAAAGGGCCGGGGGTGCGATTTTGGTCATTTTGGACCGAATTCCGGCTAAAAGGGCAGGGGGTGCGATTTTGGTAATTTTATGCCGATTTCTTTCTAAAAGGCCCGGGGGTGCGATTTTGGTCATTTTGGACCGATCTCTGGCTAAAAGGGCCGGGGGTGCGATTTTGGTCATTTTGCACCTATTTCCGGTTAAAAGGGCCGGGAGTGCGATTTTGGTCATTTTGGACCGATTTACGGCTAAAAGGGCAGGGGCTGCAATTTTGGTCATTTTGAACCAATTTCTGGCTAAAAGGGCCGGGGGTGCAATTTTGGTCAATTTTGACCGATTTCCGGCTAAAAGGGCTAAGGGTGCGATTTTGGTAATTTTGGACCAATTTCCGTTTAAAAGGGCTAAGGGTGCGATTTTGGTAATTTTGGACCGATTTCCGGCTAAAAGGGCGGGGGGTGCGATTTTGGTCATTTTAGAGCGATTTCCGGTTAAAAGGGCCGGGGGTGCGATTTTGGTCATTTTGGACCGATTTCCGGCTAAAAGGGCCGGGGGTGCGATTTTGGTCATTTTGGACCTATTTCCGGCTAAAAGGGCCGGGGGTGCGATTTAGGTCATTTTGCACCGATTTCCGGCTAAAAGGGCATAGTTTGCGATTTTGGTCATTTTGAACCGATTTCTGGCTAAAAGGGCCGGGGTGCGATTTTGGTCAATTTTGACCGATTTCTGGCTAAAAGGGCCAGGGGTGCGATTTTGGTCAATTTTGACCGATTTCCGGCTAAAATGGCTAAGGGTGCGATTTTGGTAATTTTGGACCGATTTCTGGTTAAAAGGGCAGGGGGTGCGATTTTGGTCATTTTGGACCGATTTCATGCTAAAAGGGCCGGGGGTGCGATTTTGGTCATTTTGGACCAAATTCCAGCTAAAAGGGCGGGGGGGTGCGATTTTGGTCATTTTATATCGATTTCCGGTTAAAAGGGCCGGGGTGCAATTTTGGTCATTTTGGACCGATTTCCGGCTAAAAAGGTCGGGGGTGCAATTTTGGTCATTTTATACCGATTTACGGCTAACAGTGCCCTGGTAATCTTCAGTGGATTTATTTTACGGTCACATTAGGTCAACCTGTGAGCGTTGACGATCTCACCCAATGCCAAGCATCACAAGTCGAGATGGCAGAGTGGTCTAAGGCGCCAGGTTCAAAAAGGGCTCCATAGCTCAGGGGTTAGAGCACTGGTATTGTCAAACCAGGGGTCGCGAGTTCAAAGCTCGTTTGGGTCTCCCTGCATGTCTTAGCTACTGTATCTCATGTAATAAGAATTCTGTCCCAAGAAAACATTAGGGTGGAAACATTTGAAGGCCTCTACATTATGAAATCAAAACATTTGGATGACTTGACTTTCCAGAGATCTTGAATTAGACAATATCTACTAGAAACACCCACTTTCTAATTCTGCATCCAAGGAAAAGTGCACTTGAAGCAAACGGCCATCTCTTGTTAACAGCAAGCTTGCTTTCTGACTGTCCTTCTATTAAATCATTACTTTGCACTTTTAACATCCGGCTTTGTTCTTTCCTTCCAATGCATTGGAAATGATGTAGGTAGCAAGGAATGGTGATAAGGGTAAAGCTGCTTCTATCACAATTTCTCCATCAAGTAACCTTCAGCGGATTTATTTTACGGGCACATTAGATCAACCTGAGAGCGTCATCAGTCTCACCCAATACCAAGCATCACTGGTCAGGATGGCCGAGTGGTCTAAGGAGATGTGTTCAGGTCGCAGTTTCCCCTTAGAGGTGTAGGTTTGAATCCCTCTTCTGACAGCTTTTAAGCTTTTCTTTGCTTGCGTTTACATTCTTCAGCTCGTTTACCACTGAACCTCTAGCACAAAAAATAACTTGAAGAGCATAGCCTAACCACAAATGTGAAAGGAATCAGGGTAGACAAAGCACTGCAACAAGGAGCAATTATTAACTGCCCTAAGTGAAGCAATCCTGGGACTACACCTTGTGAAGTACTTCAAGTTGTTCTAACTAGTTGTCCATGAAGGAGGTTGGTGTTTTTCTCAGCAGTGTCTCCCGGAGCACAACCTCTGTGGTCAACATCTCTCTACTAAGCCTGTTTTGACCCCCTGAATAAGGGCGGTCGCAGGCTTTCTGGTAAGCCTCCATTACTTCATCACCAGGTGGTGGGCAGCACTAGCGGTGGAATATTGACCCTGCGTCTCGCATTGAATACCAAACATATCATATTTTTTTGGACTTTATTTCACGTTCTCTTTGATCAAATGAATTAATACATTTTTTAATAATTATTTATTTCCTTCTGTAGCGCTGGTAGATTTTTAATCTACTATTGATAAGTAAATCTAGTGGGTTACTTGTTAGGTGAAGTTAGATTTGCCTCTGTTCCAGCTTGGCTGAGTTGCGTGTGATTCCACACTGCACCGGTGGGTGTCGTTGTCCCCATGGGCCGGTGTTGGAAAGGCAACATGTTGAAGCGTATGAGTGCTCCTCTGTCCCAGAGACAACTCGGTGGAGGTGGTCCTCCGAGTTGCATTCTGGGAAAGGGTATTTATGGGACAGACGCCATGTTCAGGGGTTCGTTTTCAGCCACCTGCTGGCCCTCCTGGCCGACAGGTATGCATTAGGAATACCACCCCATGGTCCTCCGTTCCGGAGGCCCACATCGCTGTGGCGTGTGGGTGGGCCCAGAGGCCTGTCTGGGGCCTACCACAGCGGGAGAGGAATGGTCCTGAGCTGTCTATCCTGAGTGAAGAAGCTGGACAACTGAGGAGATCCCAGGGGAGGATCATGCAGAGTGCTGGTCTGGAGAGGGGCCTGGTGACTCAGTTGGAGGACGTATCCTGAAGTAATCTTACTGCATAGTACTGCCGGGTTGGCTTAAAGGTTCAAGTGCTGTGTCTGATACTCATCATATACCATTACATCCTGTGGCAGAGGATCGTACGGGTTTTGTTCCAAACAAGTCTGTGGCAGAGACTTCTGTTTGTGCTACGTACTGGCTGCTAATCAAGTGAGAGAGGCCTATCCAGGTGGGTAAAGATTGAATCCCACAAGGGGAGTGCATTCAACTACAAGTGTTAAATTCCTAAGAACGTACCAAAGAATACTACGAAAAGGTATTGCAGCTTTCCTTCTGCCTCTTTCCTGCTACTTCCTTTATTACTTGTTCATTAAAACATTGGAAAACATACTCAAGTGTTTTGTGTCTACATCGTCCAGAGGTAAACTCCACGGGACCCTAGACCCAGTGGCGGTGAAACAGAGGTGGCGAGAGTGAAGGTAACAGCCCACTTTAAACCAGCAGCTCCACCGAGAGTTATTGCTACACTTGTTAATATTTATGAGCACTCAATTGAAATATATTTTTAGATCTGTTATTAGTGATTGGATGCTATTCACTGTTGCTTGTCATTTGATTTATTAATTTATCACTGTTCACATAAATTTTATGTCCAGCGCTGCACTTTCCATTCTATATCTATCTTCTGTGCCCTCATATCGGGATTATAGTGTTCAGCAGCAGGACTCCCTTCATGTCTGTATATATAGCTCATGCACTTCTAGCGCAATTCTTTTTCTTTATCTTGTTTAAAAAATAACTTGTGTTCCATGCTGATAAAAAGGGCTTCATAGCTTGGGGGTTAGAGCACTGGTCTTGAGTTCAAATCTCACTGGGGCTTTTCTGCAAGTCTTGGTGATTGTATCTAGTGTAATAAGAATTTTTCCCCAAAGTCCCAAGGAAACATTAGGGTGGAAACGTTTGAAGGCCTCTAGATTATGAAATCAGAACGTTAGGACGACTTGACTTTCCAGAGATCTTGAATTAGACAATATCTACTGGAAACACCCACTTTCTCATTGTGGGATGGTGAGAAGGGTAAAGCTGCTTCTATCGCAATTTCTCCATCAAGTAACCTTCAGCGGATTTATTTTTTCATTAATTTCCTGGCAGAACAGCGGCATGAACCAACAATGTTGTCATGTAGGCCTCAGCAGAGTTACGGGCACATTAGTTTAACCTGTGAGCGTCATCGGTCTCACCCAGCACCAAGCTTTGCTGGTCAGAATGAGTGGTCTAAGGCACTGCGTTCAGGTCACAGTCTCCGCTGGAGGGTTAAGTTCAAATCTCACTGCTTTTTAAGCTTTTCTTTGCTTGCGTTCACATTCTCCAGCACCTCTAGCGCAGGGGTTGAAGGGCTCTAGATTATGCAATTAAAACGGTAGGATGACTTGACTTTCCAGAGATCTTGAATTAGGCAAAATCTACTAGACACACTCACTCTCTAATTCTGCGTTGAAAGAACAGTGCACTTAAAGCGAATGGCCATCTCTTGTTATCAGTAAGATGCTTGCTTTCTGCATGTCTTTGTATTAAAACTCTACTTTGCACTTTTAGCATCTGGCTTTGTTTTTTCCTTCTAATGCTTTGGAAATGATGAAGGTAGCAAGGAATGGTGACAAGGGTAAAGGTGCTTCTTTCGCACTTTCTCAATAATGTAACCTTCGGCAAATTTTTTTTTTCATTGAGTTCCTGGCAGAACAGCCACATGAACTAAAAATGTTGACCTCAGCAGAGTTATGGGCATATTAGGTCAACCTGTTACCATCATCAGACTTACCCTAGGCACGCACTTGACAGGTTAGGATGGCCGAGCTGTGTTCAGGTCGCGATCTCCACTGGAGGCATGGGTTTGAATCCCACTTCTGATAGCTTTAAAGCTTTTATTTGCTTGCGTCCATGTTCTCAAGCTTGTCTTCCGCTGAACCACTTGTAAAAAAAAAATTGTGTTCCATGCTAACGAACAGTTGCACTGAGTGCACTGTGTTAAAATACACCAGATCTGCAAGTGTTTCTGAATGGGTTAGCCTTTAACCACTTCAATACAGGGCACTTTCGCACCTTCCTAACCAGGCCAATTTTCAGTGCTGTCACTTTTTAAATGAAAATTGCGTGGTCATACTACAGTGTACCCAAACTAAATTTTTATCATTTTGTTCCCACAAATAGAGCTTTTATTTGGTGGTATTTGATCACCTTTGCGGTTTTTATCTTTTGCTAAACGAATAAAAAAAGACTGAACATTTTGAAAAAACAAAGGTTTTCTTTGTTTTTGTTAAGTTTTCTCCTTCACTGATAAGCTGCACCGATGGGCACTGATAAGGCGGCACTGATGAGGTGGCACCAATGAGATGGCACTAAAGGGCACTGATATGCAGCACTGATGGGCACTGATAGGCAGCACTGATAGGTAGCACTGGCATTGATAGGCGGCACTGATGGGCACTCATAGGTGGCACTGGTGGCCACTGAGGGTCACTGATAGGCGACACTGATAGGCACTGAAAGGCTGCACTGATGGGTACTTATTGGTGGCACTGATAGACAGCACTGCTGGGCACTGATAGGTGGCACTGATGGGCACTGAAAGGCAGCACTGATGGGCATTGATGGGCACTGATGGCTGGCACTGATAGAATTCAGTAATAGGCATCACTGATGGCACTGGCACTGACAGGCATTTTTCATTGGCACTGATTGACAGCTGCCTGGGCACTGATTTGCATTTCCCTGGTGGTTTAGGGTGGCATACCTGGTGGTCCAGTGTGGTGGCCATCCCTGGTGGTCCTGGCGGTATCCTGGTGGTCCTGGGTGGGCATCCGAGGGGGGCTGCGCTGATAAACAGTCTGAAGGAACTCAGTCCATCTTCTCTCCCCAACGTGGGGGAAGAGTCACAGAAACAGGTCCTCTTCGCTCCTTTTTAATAGTTGCGGTTCACTGACTGTGGGGCACAGACCCTGGCTGAAGATCTGTCCCTGTTGCTCTCTCACCAGAACTGACCCGATCTCTTTCAGTTTACTCTAGAAAAGTGATCAATTTTCCTCCTCTAGCAGCAGGGATTTGTGGGAAATGAAGTCCAGTACTAACTAGCCTCCATAACATGTGGTTCCATGCCCCTTTTGAACTACACTCCCCAGAATCCACTGCTTCTGCCCTGCAAGTTCTCTCTTAAGCCTCATACACACGATCAGATTTTTCGGCAGGGAATTGTGTGATGACAGACTGCCTAAAATCTGACCGTTAGTACGCTCCATTAGACAATTGTTGTCCAAACTTTTCGCCAGAGCTGAAATTCCACGTAGTATGTCACTACGTTCGTATTTGTTGTCTGACAATTGTGTGCAGTTAGTTCCTGGCACACGCTCTTCGAACAAAAGTCTGATGCTCTGATGGCCAAGAATCTGATAGTGTGTACGAGGCTTTAGGCTTCCATCAGCTCTTTCTCTGATTGAACCCACTCTGCACTGCTGGAAGGGAGGGGGATGAGCAGAAAATGAGCAGGTTTACACAGATCCTGCTCTGTATTCACAGCAACCCTGCAGACACACACAGTTTCTCAGTCTATAGAGAGGAGAGCCGGTGTCTTGTCAAATACAGTCCCCTATCATATAGTGTCCGCCCTGTACTGCGCAGGCGCAGTACGGACGACAAACGAGACGCCGAAAGTCTCCGAAGTTTAACAGCTGATCATCAGCTGTACACGGCGCCTGCGCTGTTATTCTCACCCTATGTCCAGGTTCATTCCCTACTATCCAAGTGGACATAGAGTGAGAATAAATAGTTGCCGAGCACAGCGAGGCCGTGCCCGAAGCGTGGCGAGCGAAGCGAGCCCGCGAGGGGCCCTCTTACACTGCCATCGCTAACAAGTGCCGAAGCGCCGTGTACAGCTGATGGTCAGCTGATCAACTTCGGACACTTTCGGCATCTCCTTCTGCTCCGTACTGTGCAAGCGATGCGCATGCGCAGTACGGAGCGGACACTATCCGATAGGAGGACAGTATATGTCAGAACACCGGCTCCAGCAGCAGTAGCCCACTCTCTCCATCTGCCAACAGCTTGGTGGGGAGGGTAGAAGTCTATGCATACACACCCACAGCAACCAGTGGGAGGGAGGGGAAGACCACAGAGCTGGTGCTAAGGGGATGGAGTCCTGCTGCCGCTGCATATATATAGCCTATAATACATATGATCAGATCCCTGCAACTATTATTTTGGACTTAGAAATGTAACATAAATCTTCTAATCTTAAGAAAAAGGGTGTTGCAACAGACTGGTGCCCTCATTTTTTTATATCCTCGGCCCCTGCCTGTTCCTTCTGCAGCCAACAAGATGTCAACCCTTATGTGAACACAAGCCTGTTAGAAACTTATTGAAACATATTGTAAGTTAGGAGCTAATTAAGTCCTGTAGGCCTGCTCTGGCCTTTCAAACTGTGTTCTGAGAACATTTGTCTAACTTGTTGATTACTGAATTATCAGTACTGCTGTACTGTGAACACAGGAGGTTGGCCACTCAACACAGGTACAATTCAGAGAATAATAGACACAATAGTATGTAATAAATATTCAGCGCAAACATAAAAAATAATATACACTCAATTGCAAAAGCTGAACACTAAAAGGTCAAAACACAATACCTCAATATAACGTAATAGACAAACACATATGGTCATAGAACAAATAGTCATACGCATCTCCTCCCCTTGTACGCGTTACGTCCTTATGCAGGACTTCATCAGCAGGAACAGAGTCACCCGTGGCCATCTTTCAGGTTGGATTACTGTATCGAACGCTCACTTTTATCTACCTTAAAAATAAATTTCATGAATATACAGAGAGCCCTAGATGTTCTTTTTTATTTATTTATATACTCAGAGGAATCACCATCTGGGCCATGGATCGGTTATTGGAGGAATTATACCCCTGATTTGTGGGAATGTGCGGATTTGACCTTTTTGGTCTCAGGTGAGTGGTTAGTGGTATTGGGGGTGAAGGGGATGCACCGTGACACTCGCATATCGCCTGAGCAGCTAATCTCACAGTGGCACATGTGAATGGATGATCGTTTTATATGGACTTTATGTTTTTATTAATAGAATATTTTATTTATCTTTTGCGCTGCACTGTTTTGTCTATTACCATTCAGAGAATGGTTTGCATTTTCTCAATGAATGCAATGCAATCTCTGATTGAACGAGGTGGAAACATCACTGCCCCACCTTTCCCAGTCAGAGAATGCCTTGCAAAGCATTCTCTGAATGGAGCCTATGGTCAAGTGGACGACTTCCTGTGTTCACAATGCAGCAGGGCAGCCTCTCGGCACGGAACCTGGAGGCTAGAGGAGGTCATTTCCAGCTTCTAGAAGGAATCCACAGGTATGGTATATGCATAGTTACATTGGTCCAAGCTGGACCAATATAAGTATGTAAAAATGCTGTACCTGGAATTCTTCTTTAACGTTACAGTATGTTGTACTGCATGTAATGCACTTAATTTTCCTTGTCAAAAGAAGTTTATTGAGTATACAATGTTATAAAGATACATAAAGTAAGTTTACAAGGATCTATAAAGTAAGCTCATTGTTTTACAGTAGGGTTTATATAGGTAAATATCATGAAATTTCAAATATTAAACATTGGGTTCACGTAAACCTAAATTAAAGATATATATCATTTCCTTAGTTACTTTTGTAGGTATTTAAATGATTTATACCTACTATGCATATTGTTTACAAGTAGAGTGTATATAGGTCAAATAAATTCTGATAATGAGCTTTAATCGTAAGGTGGAGAAAAGGAAAGAGAAAGAAGAAAAAGGGTTGAAAGGTAGAGGTATGGTCCACAAGGTTGTCCCGCTCGTCAGTTTATTATTCTTTTTAGTTCTCTTTGAAGCCTTAGAATGGGTGTCTCTGTAAGTCATTTAATCTGTTACCATGGCAACAGGACAGAGTCATTGAAGTTTGACAGGAACTGTTGTTTTATCCAAGGATGCCAAAGTTTTTCAAATTTTGGAATTTGATTTTGATCGATGGCTACCATCTTAGCATGGGACATTGTATTATTCATTCTGTGAATTGTTTCTGCTAGTACCAATGTAGGAGATTTCCATGCCTTGGCCACTGTTTTTTTGCAGCCGTTATTAGTTGGATCATAAGTTTGAATTGAGAGAGTGTTAACCATTCCGGTTTTAGATTAAGTAAAGTTAAATATGGATCTGGTTGTATTATTTTTTTAAATATTTTAGATGCAATCACGAAGATTTCCTTCCAGAAGGTTTGGATTACTGGGCACGTCCACCATATGTGTAAATATGTGCCTATTTCTGGGCATCCTCGAAAACAAAGAGCTGAGGTATTAGGTGAATATTTTGCCACTCTAGCGGGTACAAGGTACCAGCGAGTTAGGACTTTATAATTTGTCTCCAGTGCTAAGATGTTGGGTGAAGATGACTTAGATGTGAGCCATATGTTAGACCAGTCCGTGTCTTCTAAAGTTCGTCCCAGGTCCTCCTCCCACCTCTGAACGTAAGAGGGTCTATTAAGATTTGCTACTCCATATAATTGATTATAAAGTGATGAAATTGTACCTTTAGCAAATGGATCTTTTGTACAGATTGATTCAAAAATGGATAATTGGGATAATGGTGTATCCCCCTTTAGGAATGGTGTATAGAAATTTTTGATTTGGAGATATCTAAATATCTCAGAGTTTGGTAGATCATATTTTTCTCTAAGCGATGGGAATGAAAGGAATGATTTAGATGCTATGAAGTCATTTAGTGTCTGAATGCCTGATGTTGTCCAAGCTTTAAAAGAATTTGGGTAGATCCATGCCGGATAAAAGGATTTCTGATAAAAGAAAGGAGAGGATTGTGTGGAGATTGTAACTGATATTTGGTTTTTAGTTTATCCCAGAGAGATAAGAAGTGTTTAGTTATGGGATTATGAATTTTAAAGCGGTCTTTAGGATCAAGCCATAGTAAATTTGATATTAATAGAGGGTCATTTTCTGAAGCCTCTATAAATACCCATAATGGGATTTCCTGTTTTGCATGGTATTTGGACAGACTGGCCAAATGTGCTGCTCTGTAGTAGTTAGTAAAATTAGAGTATCCCAGGCCTCCTTTATTTTTGGGAAGATGTAGTGTGTGTATAGGTATACGTGGTTTAGAAGAGCCCCATATAAACGAAGTTGCTCTTTTTTGTACTATTCTCAAAAAATAGGAAGGAATTGGAATAGGGAGGACTCTGAATAAATAAAGCAATTTGGGTAGAATAGTCATTTTGATTGAATTAATCTTCCCTATCCAGGATAAAGGAAGTTGCGACCATTGTTTTATTAGATTTGTGAACTGTCTTAATACAGGAGGATAATTGGTTGAGAATAAGTCAGAATGAGATGCTGTTAAATGAATTCCAAGATATGGGATTGATTTTTCTGCCCATGTGAATGGGAGTGCAGCCCTAGCCGGGATCAATTCCATGTTTGTGAGTGAAATATTAAGCACTAGGCATTTCTTAGGATTAATCATAAGGCCGGATAGGGCTGCAAATCCATCAAGAGCTGGTATTAAGTTAGGACCAGAGACCTGTGGTGATGATAGAAAAAGTAATATATCGTCTGCAAATATACATAATTTGTGTGTAATACCTCCTACTTCAATGCCATTTATAGTTTGGTTTGTTCTGATGTATTGGGCCATGGGTTCGAGTATAAGGGCAAATAATAAGGGAGATAATGGGCAACCCTGTCGGGTACCTCTTTCGATATTAAAGGCTTCAGATTTGTATCCAGCATATTTTATATAGGCTTTGGGTTTATTATATAATGCTTTGATCCATGTTAAAAAGTGGGGTCCAAAACCCCATTTTTGTAATGAATATTGCATATATTGCCAGGATACTGTGTCAAATGCCCTCTTAATATCGAGAGATAGAAAACATAAAGGGATTTTCCGTTTTTTTAGCAATATGTGCCAATAACACTGCCCTGCGTATATTATCGCCTGCCTGTCTATTTGGCATGAAGCCTACTTGATCTCTATGTATTAATTTTCCTATAATGCTATTGAGGCGTTTTGCTATTATTTTTGCTAATAATTTAATATTGAGGTTTAACAGAGAGATAGGCCGATAATTCACACAGGAAGTATCATCAGAAAGGGGTTTTGGGATCATACAAACAATTGCCATTAGTGTTTCTTGCCGAAAAGAATGTCCATCTAGAAGTTTGTTAAAAGTTTCAGTGAGAATGGGAGAGAGTACCGGTATTTCTGAGAATGTTTTATAGTATAAAGCCGAGTAGCCGTCTGGGCCTGGTCTTTTGTTAAGTTTTAGGTCTTTTATGGCGTTAGCAACTTCATCTATAGTTATAGGCTCATCCAAACTGCTTTTTTGATTCTGAGATAACTCAGGTAAGGTTATTTTTGAGAAGAAGGATTCAGCTTCTGTAGGATTAAATTCATTGTTTGTCTTGTATAAAGTTGCGAGATGTGAGTGAAATTTATGGACTATTTTAACTGGATTACAAGTGTAAACATTTTTTGATAATTTCAAACGTATTGGTTTGAAAGATTTGTTAGTTGAATTTAATGCCCAAGCCAAATATGTACCTGGTTTGTTTGTTTTCATGTAGAAATTGTGTTTGGAGCGTTTGAGGGATTTATCAACTGACTCAGTGAGAAATAGATCGTATTCCAATCTAGATTTTTCCAGATGAGATTTTGTACTCTGAGATGGATTATCTTGAAATGATATGTAGGCTGCATTAAAATTGAGTTCTAGTTTTTTTGCTAGATTTTTGCGTTCCCGTTTAAATAGTGCCATTTGTCTTTGTATTGTACCACGCAAGACAGGCTTATGAGCTTCCCACAGTGTTATTGGGGAGATGTCTGTTGTATTATTAATTGATATGTATTCCTTTAAAGTTTGTTCAATGGCCATCTGATGTAGTGGGTGTTTGAGCATTATGTCCGGTAAGTACCACGTTGGGTCATGCGCTTTTGGTATGGCTGAGGCTATAGTAGTGTATACTGCATTATGGTCAGACCACGGAATCGGAATTATATCTGATGCAATAATTTCTGGTATCATTCCTATTGTTAGAAAAATATGATCTATTCTGGTGAAGGTTTGATGAGGGTGCGAGAAATAAGTGAATTTCTTTTTCATTGGGTTACTTTCTCTCCACGAATCTACCAGATTGTATTTGGAAAGAAGTTGAGAAAAAGGTAATCTAGAGGTTATTTTGGATGGTGTAAAAGGTGATTTATCTAGAAATGGGAGGAGGACCTGGTTCGAATCCCCACACATTATCACTGTTCCTATTTTGTGTGTATTAATCACTTGTAATATATGTGAGAGGAATGGTGTAGGTTGTTTGTTAGGAGCGTAGTAGGAAATTACCGTGATTGCTGTATCCATTATATAACCCATGAGTATCAGGTATCTACCTTCTGGGTCTTTAATTTCTGATGATAAGGTGAATGGTGTGGATCGGTGAAACGCAATTAGAGTTCCCCTTTGCTTGGTACAGGCAGAAGCCGTGTAAATTTGTTGATAAAAAGGAGAAATATATTTTGGAGTAGAATCTTTGGTGAAGTGTGTTTCTTGGAGGCATACTATGTGAGCCTTCTTGTTATGGAAAGTACGGAAGGCTTTGGTCCTTTTTTGAGGGATATTTATTCCCTGAACATTCAGGGAAAGTATATTCAGTGGTGCCATGGCAATAGATCAAATAGTTTTGACTTACTTTTTGTTATGCAGAGCTGACTGCGCAGATCAACCTGTGTGGACTGAAGAGATGAATAGATAGAAAAGAAACCAGTGAATTCTGGAGTAAAGAGTAAACAAAAAACATATGAGATTAGATGATACATTGTATAAATTATTTTTTGCAAGTAATCACAATTTACCCGTGAAGTAATGCACTTAATTTTAAATGTGGTGTATAGCTAGGTTGCACCTATACCGTTTTTTTGCCGGCGAGTACAAGTACCGATACATTCAGTCTACTACTAGCCAATACCGAGTACTGATACCTTTGAAGTGCAATTTGAGCCCATACAAAATAAATGGGCTCAAATTGCACTTCAAAGAATTGAATGCGTTTTGAACAGGCATGGGGTGCAATTCTAGTCCGAATCACATGACATTTCCCGCACCACTCCTGTGTGAACCCAGGCTGAAATCACCATGACAAGCCTGGGTTCACACAGGAGCGATGTGGATGTGGAAAACCGCATGCGATTCCTCTGGGAATCGCACCATGGGCTTAAATCGCACTGCAAAGGTATCGGTTTTGGTTATCGTAGCATATTTACGAGAACGAGTAAAAATACTTGGTATCAGTGGAAACCTAAATAGATATGTAATTTTAATATCACACGTCCTAAGACCACATGGCTTTTGATTACTCCCCAAAACTGCTGAAAGCAAGTGAGTGTGTCATTATCTCCTAGAATTCTGGCAAGTTTGCATTAAAGACACCTGTATACCACTAAATAACCAAAACAGAGATACTAACCAGGTGTAATGCACTAAACTAAAATGAGTATAATGGTTTTCTGCCACTTACTGGATGCTGTTTGAATTACTTCTATAAATATTTAGTAATTCATTGCCATTCTGTATGATTTTTTTAATTTGTTCCTTCGTTTGAAGCAATAGACTCGTTGCCTTTTTTATTGCCTAAACAAATGATGTGCATTCCTGCGTGTGGTTTTTTTTTTTTTTTTTTGCGTGTGACATGCCATAGAGTAGTTTCTTTGGGGCAGGATCGTGTATTTTTTGCCCCAAAGACTTATTATGGAATGGCCAGAAAACACTCATAACACGTTTTTTTACACACTCCCATGGAAGTTAGAGGGGCCAAAGAGGCCCCATTCTGATTCAAAGGTAGCTCATATACCTTTTCAAGCTTCAGGCATTCAGCTTCAGGTCAAATGTGAACATGGACAATTGGAAAACATGGCATTTACTGAGCGTTTTGGAGCCTCAAGCTTCAAGGTATAAAATGTTTGGGTGTGAATGGGGCTGAATGCAGGTGTAGCTTAAATCTCTGTGGTAGAACTCATAGAAAATATTAGTGTAGGGCCCTGGTGCAGACATCCCAAATCTCCTGCATCTCCGCTGTGGCTCCCTGACACCCGCAAGTGCCATGCGATTTTCAGGCTGCAGGGCCGATCCTGGGCGGGTGCGCAGTGCATACCTCCCAACATTTTGAGATGGGAATGAGGGACACCTACTAGCAAATGTATGTAGGCGTAAAACATGCCCCCTGCCACACCCCCTTAAAGTGGAATTAACCAAAAAAAAGGTAAATTAAATCCACAAGGGACTTTTTTTTACCACTACTATTCCTTTATATTGGCTTTTAAAATTTACAAATGCAATCATTTAGAAATTAGATGAAAGGTTTAGCACTGGGATACACTTTTTGAAAGATAAAAAGTGCATTTTATATACAACTATATGGATCAGACCAAAATGAGGGACAAATGAGGGGAAAAAGGGACATGGCCCCAAATCAGGGACAGTTGGGAGCTATGGCAGTGTGCTTTACTGCACTGTTTAATTAGTGGCGCCAGCGGCCGGCCGCGCCACACTTGCCACTAATTCACTGTCATTTTTGCTTGCTGATGCCTGGTATTACACCTCCTGACCTCTAGACGCGCCGGCCCAAGCTGTGGGCTTGGCTTGGGCTGAGGGAGGCTCTGGCTGACAGGGCTTGGTCTTGCTGCCTCGGCACCTCTCGGTCCGCCTCAGCACCTCTCCAAAGTCTTGGCTTGTCCATGCAGAGCCAGCCATAGCTTCCAGGACAGGGGCAGCAGCATTGAGAGCAGAGCAGGAGGAAGCGGCTGCCCACCAACCAGTCCGTTCCATTTACATTGGCTCTGCCCCCTTACAGTGCTTCCTGCCTTTGGTTGCTGTTTAGGGAAGGAGCTGGGTGCAGGTAGCTGGCTGTGTGGATGTGTGACTGACTGTGAGTTTGTGTGATTGGCTGTGTGTCTGTGTAGCTAGCTTTTTTTTACCATGGGGGGGGGGGGGGGGGGGGCACCTCCCTGGAATGAGTTTTTGCAGGTTGGGATGTATGCTGGTGTCCAACCTGCCACATTTTGGCATATGATATGCAGCCCCTCGGACTTCAGCAAGTCTTTAGTGGGAACATGATTAGGGTAATAGCATTGATCTCACTTGCCTCATGTAACATGTTCCCAGTTTCATACTGTCTTCAGCAGCATATCCCCAGCCAAAAATGTAGCATTTCCACACACTCTGACCCTCATTTTCTTTATTAGATCTATAGTTTCTGACAGTCCTCAAGTATTCCATATATTGAACATTTTGTATGGCCCTTTGGTGATATCAGGGGCTGCATTTGAGGCCCACTCTAGCTTACAAGTTGATAGCCACTGGTGTAGAGTATTCAAAAGATCACTGAGCATTAATTAGACTTTGGTGAATAATGTGGAATTTTATAAACAAATAGTATTAATAGCCATTAAAAAAGTGGTTGGCAACTTACAAGTAAATGGGTCCTTAGCTGTGCCCCCTCCAATTGTTAAAGGTTACCTGCATCCCTGTGCTGGCAATCCATATAAGTCTATTGGACACAGCCACTGTGTCCCAATATGACATGTGGATATGTGCAGGGGCACACACACCCACATGTCATATTGGGACACTGTGTCCGTGGAGCCGCATGTCTGAATAGACTTCAATGACTGCTGGTAAGGGACGCACGCAACACCTGTGCATTCCCATGCTGGGACAACAGGGACCTGCATGGGGTATGCAGTCAAGTGCCCTGAATGGACCCAAAAGGAACACACATTTTTGTTTTAATGAAATGCTAGAGAGGACTGTCTGTAACGCACACCCACTAAAGCAGAGATCTCCAAACTTTCTAAATAAAGGGCCAGTTTTGTGTCCTTCAGATTTAAGGGGGGCCAGACTAGGGCCTTTGTGAGTAGAAAATGCCCTGGCATCAATGGAAGTAAAAAATATCTTATCATTGGCATTAGTGGAGCGGAATAGTGCCCCATCATTGTCTCAGTGGGGGGAATAGTGCTCCATCATTGGTGTCAGTGGGAGAAATAGTGCCCCATCATTGGTATCAGTGGGTGGAATTGTGCCCCATTGTTGTGTCAGTGGGAGGAACACTGCCCCAAGGACCAAATAAAGACAAGCAAAGGGCCACATCTGCCTCCTGGGCTTAAAAGTTTGGAGACCACTACAGTAGAGGGAATGATGGTCACAGACTGCAGACATGGTATAGAAGTCCATAATAGATCGGGGAAAGATTTGTGAGACTAGAAAAGATCACTACTATTATCCCTTTACAAATCAATGCTGTCAGTCCCAATATAGACTGTTGAGGACCAAGGGTCCACATGTATCAAAAGACTGCATGTGGCCACAGGATGGGCACCAAGGCAATAAACATCTAATAATATAGATTAGTAGTCTGCACAACAAAATTTAATTCATTGTTACCTTTCTTTTTTCATTTAGTGGTACAAACGTTTATATGTTTAGATCAAATTAATATTAGAAATGATTTTACAAAGTATCTTGGTTTTTCACTTTTTATACTATTATTAGATTTACTTATCCTATAAAGAATTTCTTGAAAAAAATTGCAACATGGAACTGATAATCAGCACATTTTATTAACAGAGGAATATGAATTGTATGCATTCTCAAAATTAAAAAGGTGCATAAAGTAAACAACATTTAAATATACACGGTATACAGTACATAGTGTTAGCTTTCCCCAAATTTAAAGATGATTTTAATAAAGTAAATGGCTATGAAAAGCTGAGGTCTATAACATCAAGTGTTTTATGTCACATGAATGCCATGCAGTTGCAAACTTAGCTCTTCATCTGTGGTACAGAAACAGGGGTTGTTGGCTGTGGCAAACTTACCCAAGTGCCTGGGACACATTGAATTAATTAAAAGCAGAGCCAAAGGTTAGTTTCTTCCTTTTGTCATTAGAAGGTCTTTATTGCTTGTCTAAGGATGTCAGTTTTGGATCCTACAGGAATATGGGTAGTTCTGTTAAGTCATCTGTCTTAGACAAGTGAAGAAGAAACACTGCCTGGGACCTCATTCGTGCCATTATCCTTAATCATTATATGTGTGCAAACTGACACTATTAAAACTGATTTTTGTCCCATTAATGTTTGAGACGGAAGACCTGGAATGGTAACAGTGACTGAAGAAGCAAAAAGTCACTTATAGGGTTTTTGTGCAATGTAATATGGAGTCATAATTGCAGAGTTGTTGAAGGTATTCCAGAGTTGTTTGGAGACCATAGATGAAGATGTCTTTTTCATTTCAGTAGGGCTTTCTTTTCTTGAACTCTTTCACAAAGTTGGTGAGGATTTCCAGACCCTCCACAATCCCGTCACCAGTGGTGGCACAGCATCCCTGGACATGCCATTGGTGTCCTCTTAGGCTCCTCAGCCCCAACTCCTCCACCAGTTCACCTGGTCTCCTGGCACCAAAAACATCCTGCTTATTAGCCAGCACTAAGAAGGGTACTGCTTTCATTTCATCAGCTTCCAAGATGGATTCTAGTTCTGATCGGGCCTCTTTGAATCGCTCAGGGTCAGCGCTATCCACCACAAAAACAAGGCCATCTGTGTTTTGAAAATAGTGCTTCCACAGGACTCGAATCTTGTCCTGGCCTCCCACATCCCAAACAGTGAAGGTCACGTTCTGAATGGGTTCAACAGTCTCAACATTGAACCCAATAGTGGGGATTGTACAGACGGCCTCATTCAACTTCAGCTTATAAAGAATTGTGGTCTTTCCAGCAGCGTCCAGACCCAGCATTATGATCCGAGCATTCGTGCCAGAGAAGTTCATTATTGCTTGGTGAAGCCTGCTTAGGAGGATACCCATTGATGCAGTTTTTCTTTCCAAAGTCAGTAACGATTTGCTTTCTCTTTTCTCTGTGGCTGTACATGCTTTCTGAAAAACCAGACTGCTATATATATTCAATGTACTTCATATGCCAAACCTCCTGTAACTCAACAACCAGAGAAACTCAGAAAGAATTTCCTGGTTGCATTGTCACACAGTGCTGTGTTGGAAGATTATTCTGCAACCTGTTTTGACAATGCCAGGAATGAGAGCAGCACAGGAAATGACCTATGGATCAAAACAAAAATAACTTTATTGTAATGAACATAATCTTGCAATTACTTACACAACTATATTTTACTTGTAATAAAAAAATCAATATATGGTGCTGCACTCCAAATAAAATAAAATAAAGTGCTTTAGTAGTTCATCTGCAAAAGTGCAAAAGTGTACAAAATCATAAACACTAAAAGTAATTCAGAAATACTAATTAAATTCATACACTAAAAACAATGCATAACAAATCTACAGTTATGAATAATTAATAAGTAATGGATATTACATGTGCAATAAGTAAAAAACATTCCATTATGGTACAGTATCTATCCAAAGACAATATAGATCTAAACTTATTAAAGTGCAAGTGCCAAAAAAGTTCACAGTGAATATATATCTTCAAAAAAGGTGCTGGTGATTATAGTGTTAGATGCTGGACTTCAGCTAGCATATGTGACGATGTGACTTGAGTGATCCTTTTCTTCAGTGCGATTACTTTTAAAGGTGCAGTGGCTCCTTACCTTGCTGCTGTAAGGTAACAGCATAAAGATAGCCAGGAGTAATCCAGATTTTAGGGTCCTGCAATTGCACTCCCTGAGTATTTCTTTATGGATGGCGATCTGTAGGGAGCCTGGTGAATGCTTCTTATATATGTATGTTTCCTTTATATGGATTATTAGCAGTGGAGATCCTCTCAGGTGAACGCATCAGCAGATGGAGAAAAAAGGAGAACGGGGGACCCCAATATTGAAGTATATAAAACTAGTATTTATTCTTTTACAGCGAAAATAAGGTACTCACATAAAGCAGTTTAAAACAGGGTAAAACATGAACGAGCAGCAAGCTCGCGGCCTGACGTTACTTCCAGTGCCCGTCTATTCCTATAGATGGGCACCGGAATAGACGGACACCAGAAGTGACGTCAGGCAGCGAGCTTGCTGCTTGTTCATGTTTTACCCTGTTTTAAACTGCTTTATGTGAGTACCTTATTTTCGCTGTAAAAGAATTTTAACACTAGCACTTAACACTATAATCACCAACACCTTTTTTGAAGATATACTGTATATTCACTGTGAACTTTTATGGCAATTGCACTTTATTCCGTTTAGATCTATATTGTCTTTGGATACCATACCATATTGGAATATTTTTACTTATTGCACATGTAATATCCATCACTTATTAATTATTCATTACTGTAGATTTGTTATGCATTGTTTTTAGTGTATGAATTTAATTAGTATTTCTGAGTTACTTTTAGTGTTTATGATTTTGTACACGTAGCACTGTATACAAACTACTAAAGCACTTTATTTTATTTTATTTGGAGCGCGGCGCCATATATTGATTTTTTATTATACTTTCTGTTGGGTGGTGTTTAACCCGGCTGTATCTAAATTTTACTTGTGTTAGGTATATTATGAATGTGATAACACAAAGATACTTTATCGGAATTGAAAAAGATCAAAGCATAACTAAAGTAAAGAAACAGAAATGACATATATGCTTCAAGTTTCAATTCTCAATAGTTTTATCCTGTTTCTTTAAAATTCTGTGTACATTTTGTCCATTACAATGATCTTAGAATTATTCCAAAAAAACCCTATCTGATTTTGTTTCTGTTATGCCTGTGTAGCGGTACCCCTGTAGGGGCTGCTAAGTGATGTGGCCCACCTGTCAAACTGCCCAGCCCGGCATGCACTTCCCAGTGACTTTGAGACAATGAACAGTCCATGTGCTTGTTATTGTTTGTTTTATTGCAGGAATTTAACTTGGATGGGGTGAGGGAAATATAGGATGCCCGGTGGATTGTATATCAATCAATTGGTGGATTGGGTCAATTGGGACAACTATGTACACTTCTCTGTACAAGTTACTACTTCACTCTCCTCCAGCACTTTCCTTGGTTGCAGACTATTCCTCTTCCTTCCTCCTCCACAACTCTGAATCTCCCAGGAGCAGCTAGCACATGTTTAGGCCTGACACTGGCTCAGCCAGGCCTTAGCAATTGACTTTTGCAGGCAGGGACCGCTGGCCCCTATGGTGTAGCAAGAAATGAAAAGTCTTTAGTGATAGCTGTCTTACTATTGGACTACTGCTACCAGTCAGCCTTCTTCAGGCCCTGCCAGCCCTCCTGGCTGCAGCTGCCCGACTCCACTGCCCATGACATTGCAGTTCTCACTACTGGCTCTGCACCCATCTCTAACTGCATGCTTCCAGTCCTCTCAGGCATGCCACCCCAGTCCTCCTGACTGCACATGTCACTCACCAGCCCTCCTGGCTGCACCCAGTGGTTCCCTCCTGGAGACTTGTTTGGCATAACTCGCTCCTGTTGTCATCTCTTGCTCCTCCTGTGCCTCCTGTCTAGAACCTTCATGCTTTCCTGAAGGTCTCCGTCCTGTACTAGAGCCCAGACCCAAGGTCACCCCCCAGACTTGGGAGCTCCATCAAAGGCCCCGACAGCCTACTACTCCATCTCCAGTTCTTCCACCCGACAACTCCTCCCCAGCTGGGCTGACTCTAGGTATTTAAGGAGGCCTGCCCCCTGCCAATCCAGGTTGGGGATTGGTCAGGGCTCCTTAGAACACCCCAGGCTGCTCCACCTCTGCTCTCCTCCGCTCTTTCTAGAATCCTCTAGAAGAAAGAGGGAGTTCTCAGTGACACTGCCTGTGAGTCACCAGCTGCTAACTCTGAGCCACTCCCAGCCCACACAAACCAAAACAAACAGACCTGGCTGCCAGCCAGGCCTGCCTCAATTTTCCTACACTTACCAAAAATCCTAATCTAGCACCTACCTATGTAGAGGGTGCTACACCTGTATCTACAGTTCATTCTAATCTTGCAATATTTCCTTTTGTAGCCACCCATTCACATGCATTGAGAAAAAGTGTATGTGATGATGGACAATGAGGCCGAGTGAAAGAACACATCCACAGTATCTGCTGATTAGTTGTTTGATTACTGTTCCAAAATGTAATCAAGCAACTGATGGGCAGTAAAAAGATCCTAGGATGGACTTCTGCGCTACTAAGTTTAACCGTGTAAAAATAAATAAATATGGGTGATGCTGCAAAATCAAAAATAGTGAACACTACTCACTACCAAAAAGCTTCAAGATTGCACAATAAAAATCAATTGTGTGTGTGATCCCGCGCACTACCTCTAAATAAGTGATTCCAATAAATAGACAATAAATATAGATGCACAAATAAACACTCTTATGAAATATAATGTGATAAAATTCCTCAAAATAATATGTGCATAACACACTACTAATAAGTACATAATTGATTGTCCATACGTGTTATTAAAACGTGACTGAAGTGCTAATAAATCAATAAAAACAATAAAATACATAAAATGTGACTGATATTAGTGAGCATGCGTTGATAGAAGATCTGGTGACTTTCGTGGTGTTAGATCCCCACTAGGGGCTCCCAGAACTCTCACCTTAATGACACAATAAATGTGCCTATATGAATCCTTTGGAGATGTGATCTTTCTGGTCCGGTCGGTGATGGCGTTCCGTTCCGTCTATGGGGAGGGATCACTCCCTACGGTTGATGGACTCCACATATAAGGTAATCAAAAGAGGGGGGACTCCAATAGGGTAAAATCCTCTGGGGGTTATTTACGAAAAGGAAAATCCACTTTGCACTAGATCCAAGGGGAAGATCTGTACACAAACCTCCTCTCACTAGCGGTCGGCTGTTAGGCAAATTTATTATGGATATCCATAAAAGCTGCTCCTCCATAAATACGGTACGATGAGTGAACGATGAGTGAACGTTGTCACCCTAGTACAGGAAGTGTGTTTTTTTTCCATTATAACTAGGTGAAAATGTAGGGGGAAAAAGACTGCTAAAAGAAAAACGCAGCCACCACATCTAAGGACTTGGCTTTGGTACACTTTAGCTCTAACAGATATTCCCTGGTGCTAAGCACTGGTAGAAGGAAAAAGCCAAAGACACAGGAAGTGATAACAAATGCCTGACAAAGGTTCTAACCCTGCCTACTCTGTTACAAACCTCAGAACAAATTGGCTGTTCCCAGTTTCCCTTAGATTGAAATATCTATTATACATTTGCATATTTTTCTGTAGGTAATTATATAATATATAATATAATTTAGTATATTATATATATATATATATATATACATATATATATATATATATATATATATATATATATATATATATTTATTCATTTAATTTTTATTTTATTATCATCAAATGTCATTTTATAAAACAGGTGTACTGGCTGCTATAGACGCTCCTTTTCTATAACACCCTTTATATGTGATCTGTCATTCTTGGATTAAAGAAAGGAATTTCCTGTCTGTTCTGTCACATCAGGTTACAATGGAAGATTTCCTCCAGTGCGTATTATTAAGCCTGACCCTGAAGTTATTGTCTCCTTTGTGAGGTCACTTCCTGCGCTATTGACAGCAAAGGTCACGCAATCCTCCAGCACATAGCAAAGTGACAGAGAGACTGGAAGTTCCTGTGTTATCTTACTAGACACAAATTACTGTTTCCCTAGTGAAAGAATCAAACCAGTTAAGAAGAGTTTGCATTCACTGTGCATCATTAGTAATCACCACATTAAAAAAAAAAAAAACAACACTTGTTTTTACTCTTTTTATAATCTCAGTGCTGCTGGTCTCCTTCAACCTCTTTGTAGACACTTCCTGTCTATTTCAGCGAATGGCATTTCTCAGCACGGGTTTCCAGATGATGGCAACAGTGGACCATGTCTGTGTAATGTACGTTGAAAATGTCATGACTGTTGGATAACAGATGTTGTACACCCTTATCAACACCCCTCTTAACTTTCTACTCCCAATAAACCAGACCACACCAAACTTTGGAGTAAAAAAGGCCGTAGCAGCCTACTTTATTTAACACAATATATATTTATCACTTTCTTATAAACTCTGTCATCAAAACAATAAACAAGAAAACATCTGTTATTCCATGAAAAAACTTTAAACTAAAGAGCGTTGGTCTGCGCTATCACTTAAACTCATTCTGATGGTCATCACCCATGTAGCACTGCGGTACTTATCAAAATATCTCAACTAGGCCTCAAGCCGACAAGCTGGCTCAGAGACTAACAATTCCCGCAGTGCCCCATTATCACTTCCCGGCTAACCTCCGTTAACCGGGAACCAAAAAACATCCGGATCCATAACAACGTTAGATCCCCCACTTACTTTTTCCATTTTCCTTCCCTTGCACAGACCAACGCCCGCCACCGCATCCCACGAGTAATACCTTACTCTTGGATGCCCCTCCACACCCGAATAGCTCGCTGTATTCCATCCTGTAATCCTAAAGTCCACAAATCTATCCCCACATCATTAAGGTGGACCCCATCAGGTCTCAAATACCTCTACGTTTCGAATTCCAGTTCAGGATGTCTAATTGCTAAACAACCATTGCGTACCATAAATTTGCTCACCTCCCTATTAATCTTTTTTCTGGCCCGATTTACACCGTCCACCGACCTGGCCATTCTCCAAGATGTCCGAGCCACCATATCCGACCATATAAAAATAGTCTTGGGGAATAATTCCATCAAGCGCCACAAGTCACCCTTGATATCTCGCGTGATGCCTACCATGGATCTGATACCTAGGTCATTGCCGCCAACGTGTAAAACGAACACGTCAGGTGGTCCTTCCCTCAGGGCATACTTCTGTACCTCAGGAAACAATCTACCCCACAGCATTCCCGGTATCCCCAACCACTTAATATAAACCTCCCTTTTATCAAAACCTAACTGTCTGCCCTCCCAACGAGCATCCCCCCTTCTTGCCCTCCAACACACATAAGAATGGCCCATAATCCAGACCATTCCAGGCGCCGACCCTGTAATTAGAAGAAGACAAGAAAAAACTCTACTCAAATACTATCCTAAAAGAAAAACCTTTCATGACTAACCATAATCACAGTACTACTCCCCTAGAGTCCTTCTAACTCTACCACCAAATGAGGCCTTACGTAAGACTGGAACCTGTTCGATTCCCACCGTCCAATTCTTTTCACCGCCTCCACATCTAGCCCATTTTTGGCTGCTTCAGTAGCCGCTCCTATCCGAAAAGAGTGGGATGAAAAATCCTTGTCCTGTAATCCCACACCCCGCAGGCATCTTCTAAAAACTATTACGAACTGAAACCTAGATAAAAAAACTCCCGTCCAAGTGTACTAAAAAAGGGCCTTGTAAATATGGACGAACTTGCAAGAATTCCTTGACCGTGCCCACCGGGCACAGGCAAGATCCCTGAATCGGGTAAACCTTCACTACCCTGCCTCTCCCTGCTTGATCTGTCTTTGACCTCTTTATAACCAACGTTAAACCTGCACGCTCCAACTTAACTTCCTGCCATCCCAGTGGTGAATGAGCCTGAATTTGTTGTGCTCCTTCTTGGGCACAACACCTAGCAGTGATACCACCAAATCTGCTAATGGTGCATGGTGAAAGGACCCTCCATTCTCCCCATTGCAACCTCCTTTGCCAGCTTCTCGGAAACCACTTCCGGATGTTGCAATGCGGATCGTAAGTTTTGGGGCACCTGGGGAACAGCCTTCATCTCGCATGGGATCCTAAAGCCCACCGAGAAACCCTCATCCAGTAACCTCGCTGCTTGGCTGTCGGGATACTTACCGAGAAACGGCCGCATCCTTTCCACTTTCACCGGAGTCCTCCCTTTTGTTCCCAACGTCACCGGTTCTGCCTTTTCCCTGCTTATAGCATCTAGATGCTGGATGCGTCCCCCCGCAGCCTGAGCACTCGTGCTTATACTTACATGACGCACCAAACTTACAGGCTCCGGTGTTGTACTGCCAACAAACCCCCTTTTTGTTTCCAGCCGAATGTCCCAGGGCCGAAGGTCCACCGGCTCCCCCCTGAAAAAACTGGTTCGGAGCCCTCGTCGTCGTCATCAAACGCATCCACAAGCTAATGTCCTTGTGGTCCCAACGCAGCTCTGGACGTATCGCTCTCCGCTGTCTGAACTGCTCGTCGTATCTCAGCCAACCCGTGCCGCCATACACTCTATAAGCTTCCCCTATCGCATCCTGATAGCAGAACAATGCCGAACAGTGCTCCGGGTGCCTCTCCCCTATCACACTAGCCATAATTGCAAACGCCTGCAACCAGTTGGCAAATGTCCTAGGGATCAGCCGATACCTCCTCTTCTCTTCATCCTCCTTCTTGGAGCTGTCTGGTTTAACTCTATCCAAGTTAAATTTCTCCAAAGGTAGTAATGAAAATATTTCCACATACTCACCTTTCCACAACTTCTCCCGCACCTCCTGTTTCAAGTGCGCTCCCAAAGGCCGCTCGTAGCACACATACACCTCGCAACGCGCTGCATCCGCCAGCCTGGTTATATCCTGCCTCTCTGCTGTCTCCGCAGCTTTTTCCTTCCCCTGCGTAACGTCACTAACCGTGGACTCCAGGGCGGGTACCGCCACCGCAGCCGTTGCTGTAGGTGCCCCCGCCCCCGCTACATTACCGCTGCCCCCCGCTGGCGGGACCCACGCAGCTGCCGGGCCCCCCGCAGTACGCTCTCCTGCCTCAAACCTCTGCACTAACTCCTTAATGCCTCCCAATAAACCTGAGCCCCCCACCGCTGGGACAACCCCCCCTGCACTGTCCTCAGGCCTACTTATGTCATGTCTTACCCTGCTTCCCCCTTCTAACCCCAATTGCTGGGACTTACTGGGCTGCACAGGTGTTGCCCCATCAGCCGACCTTCTGTTCTCATCCTCGTCTGTGCTCCTGGAAAGGGGGGCTGCCTCCTCTTCCGATCCGGACGTCTCCTCTAGCTCCCTTGGGACCCTCTCTCCTTTTTCTATAGCCAAAAGCCCGCCTGGCCTGGTGACCTTGGCTGCCGCCGTCTTCTCCATCCTTTCCCGCCTCCTTGCCGCGTAACCTCCCGCTGACTTTTGGACAGCCTTTGCAGGGCCGGTGTTGGATACCGCAGCCCTGTAGGCCTCCGCTCCTCCTTCTGGCCGCCCGCGTCTGCCTCTGTCCTCCCTCTGATTGTCCCCTGCCGCAGAATTAGCAAGCCCGGGGACAGTTGCAGTTTCTCTGGCCGCAGTAATGTTGGAGCCCTCCGCCGTCATCCTGGGGGCGGGGCTCGCGCTCCCCGCGCGTCCTCCTCTACTAAGCCTGCCATGCATGCCCACTCTCTCCCTGCTTAGTGCCGCCGGGGCCGTGACGTCTCCTCCGCTTGCTCTGCCTGCCTTCCTCTTGGCCGGTGGACATCCCTGCACCTCTTCTCCGTTCCTTCCCAACAGTCTCTGCGCCGCCATAGAGCGTTCCGGGGAGAAGCGCTCAGGCGGCCTGGACCTCCGCGCTCTGACGCCGCTCCTCTCTCCCATAACCGGCTGTTGTACTGTTGTAGCCAAGCCGTGCCTCTCACCGCCGCCTCCGCACGCAGTTGGGCCATGAGACGCTCCACTTCGGCCATGCTGCACAGAACTTTCCTCCAGTTTTCTGTTAACCCCTCCCCACAAGTTAACCTTTTTATATAACCCCTCCCTTCCTGTCCCTCCCCCTCGGCTCCATTTTAACCATCCCTTCCCCACACTGCTACCACCGTCATGCACGCCCTGCACTTAATGCATTGCATGCTGCATTTTCGGGCTTTACTTTTGTACTCGCTATCAAAAATCAAAGTTACAGGGTGACAATAAAGCATAATTAGGAGACAGGTTCAGAGCGCTGTAAGCTATCACAGGAAATGTCTGAACAAGTAAGTTTATCACAGGATCACCACTTGCAGCCTGCTATAGGATTTTATCGTGCTCACGGCTAGAGTAAGTGGGTGTCCCTAATGTGAACAGACTGAGAATTAAGTCAGCAGAGGCTGCCTATGGTCTCTTCGTCCCCTCTATGCAATGGGGGACTCTGATAGGGACTCGAGTGTCAGGGGAACTCTGATGTAAGGGGGACTCTTACTTTAATGTAAGAAGGGCTCAGATACGGAATCTGAAGCAGGGCTTTTTTTCTCAGAGAATAGGTGCAGGAACTCCCCCCTTCTGAGTCACCCCTTGTCTCCGCCCCCTACCTACCTCTGAGCATCGTCCCTTGTCTCCACCCCCTACCCAACTCCCAGTACTGACCCTTTTAGAAAATATAGAACCAAATATCATTTTGTGGTGCTAAATAATTTGTATGGAACATGTTAATGATTACAAGAAGAGCAGTCCAATAGATCTGCAGCCAGCAACAATAGACCCCCCAGCAACAATAGACCCTCCACACAGCAACAATGGACCACAACAAAGAACCGCAACCAGCAACAAAACATCCACAAAAGCAACATTAGCCCCCCCCCCCCCAGCAGCAACAACAGATCTCCCAGCAGCCAGCATCAATAGACCCTCCAGCTGCCATCAACAATAGACCTCTTCCTCAACAGTAGATGCCTACCAGCAACATAAGACCCACCAGCAACAATAGATCTTTACACAAAAACAGATACCCACCAATGACAATATACCGCCCAGCAGCCAGCATCAATAGACCCTCCAGCACACCCCACACCCCTTGCTATTACATACATTCAGTGCTGGGGGTGCCGGAACTGCGTTCCCCCACGTTCCTGTTGAAAAAAGGCCCTGCTCTGATGTAAGGAAGACTCTGATGGGGACTCTGATGGAAGGCGTGAGCTCTAATTTAATAGAGAATTTTTTTTTTTTGTAAATTACTTTTTATTTAGTTTAATACAATACAGACAACAGCAGTCCACATATTGTGGCAAACAACTGGACACAGTAAAAAGTACTGGTATACATCAACAGTCTTAACATAAAAAGAATAGATATATACCCTCCCCAGAACAACAAAACTTTTGCCTAGACAGATGCGTGCATAGCATAAACTGCCAGCCGAAGGTAGTCTCATAGTGACGCAGATATAGCCCTGTGACAACCTTTGCAGTCCTACCGGATAATGCCAGTAATGCGGTTCCCTCGTCTCCCCAACCCCCCCACCAGAAGAAATTGAGATCCGATGAAGAGGAAACAATTCCCCCCCCCCCCAAAATGTTCAGTACATTACTCGTTGTACAATCATTAATCCTCCAATACCCCTGGTACAGTCATAACTCGGCTTTATATTTCATACCAAGGATCAGTAGTTATTACCTTCCTGAAATGAATCCGATGCCGTGTCCACAGAAGCAATCCAACCCCCCCAAACCTTGTCTAACTTAGTCAGTGCCCCCCTGCTCAGATAGGTAGCTTTATAGAAGGGTACTGCCTTGTTAACCAATGCCTTCCAAGACTCCAAAGTTGGGGTCGCAGAGCTCTTCCACGACAGGATAATCCGCTTTTTATCATACAATAGCAATAGGGTAAGAAGAATCCGTATAGTCTGGTAGTGGCCAGGGGTTCCACCAGATGCAATAGACATACTTCAACAGACATGGGAATCGAGATAGAAGTGACCGACCTGATACAGTGTGCAATGGCTTGCCAATAGGGTTTAATCTGTGGACAATCCCAAAACATGTGCATGAAGTTTGGTAGGGGCGCAGAGCACCTCCAGCATAAAGATTGTTGATTTCCAAACATCTTTGCTAGTCTAGCCGGGTGAGATAAATTCTATGTAAGAATTTGTAATGAATAAATCTGTCTCTGGTAGAAACTAAATACTGAAATGCAGTCCCCCACATGTCATCCCAGTCATCCCAGTCATCTCTGTCCAACCCTGGGGCTACAACTACCCAGGCCCGCCTGCAGGGCTCCAGCAGTGGGGCCGTTTCCTGAAAGAGGTCTTTATATAGGCTAGAGACCAGTTTAGGTAAAGATTCACTGCGTGTCAACAATTCTAAGTCACTGGGTGTCAGGGCTGGACTCAGCCCTTCCTTCTGTGAGCTGGCTGCTCATCTGTCGGCTAAGTCTGCCAGCTCCTAGCTCTCCACAGCGACTCACCTGTTGATGATATCCTGCTCGTCAGTCCTGCCTACTTAAGCCGTCCAGCCCAGATGATCTCTGCCTTCGCCTTGGTCACATCTCTAGAGATGCTCTCCTGCGTTCCTGTTAAAGACTTGCTTGGCTAACATTCCTTCTGGCTCCAGATTCTGCTTGCTGTTCTACTAAGCTCATCTCTGGCTCCCTGACGTTTTGGCTTGTCTGACTATCCGCTCCGGTTCCTGAACTCTGGCCATGTTTTGACTATGTTTACTCTGTTTACCTTTTTTATTATTATTAAACAAGTGAGATTTAACTGTACTTCTGTCTCAGTCTGATTCATGGTTTCTGACAGTAGGCGAAGGCCATGAATTACAAAGATGCAGTCAATCCACTTGTTGGTAATATTTTTTCCAGATTGGATGAGCAGGATCACCGCATGGATCAGTTTGCCATAGTGTTACAAACGCTCCTGAGTCACATGGTTCACCTGGAATCTCCCACTGTGGCTGCTCCGGTACAACCTGTGTTGCAGGCAGTCTCTGTGCAGGCACCGGCCTCGAGTGTTACCTCTATAAGAGGTATATCTGGTTCCGCTCCGCTTCCCCAGCGATTTGGGGGCAAACCAGTCCAATGCAGAGGGTTTCTCAACTAGGTTGAGATATACTTTGAGATGCTGCCCCAGGTGTTTCCCACGGACAGAAGCAAAGTAGGTTTCGTGATATCTTTGTTTTCTGAAAGAGCCTTGGCCTGGGAAAAGCCTCTATATGAGATGCAAAAACCTGTTGTCTTGAGTTACCCTGAGTTTGTGACCTCTTTTAAAAAGGTATTTGATGTTCCCTCATGCTCCGCTTTTTCTGCCAAGTGCCTCATGTCCATCAAACAGAGTACGAGAACTGTTGCCGATTATGCCATTGAATTCCGTACTCTGGCAGCAGAGGTTGCTTGGAACAATGGAGGTCCTCGTGGCTGCTTTTTCTCATAGTCTCTCGGATACCATCAAGAATGAGATAGCAGCCCGAGATATACCCACTGAGCTGAAGAAGTTGATCATGTTTGCCATCCTCATTGACTTCAGACTCAGAGACAGACTCTCTTTTATAGAGCGCTTGCGGAAGCCTCCTGTATATTTGTCTCCGAGCTTTGCAGTCCCACCCTTGCCTCCCTCACCTCCCATGCACTTGGGCTTCACGGGTGATGAAAGAACCCTTAGGAGGAGGGAGAGATTGTGGCCAGGCAGGTCACTTTTTGAAGTCTTGTCCTACCTGTCCAGGGAACGCCTGAACCTTGCGGTCCTGTCACGCACACAGACCTAAGGTTGTTTCATCCCCAGTTATCCAGAAGGATAAGCCCCTGGTTTCGGTCACCCTTTCTTGGGCTGAGTCGTCCGTGGAGATACAGGCTCTAATCGATTCTGGGGCTTCAGGGCTGTTCATTGAAGCTGCCTTTGTATCGAAGCACTCAATTCCGCTGCAGCTGCGTGACACTCCACTTGCCATTGAGGCCCTTGACGGGAGACCCCTACAGCCTGCCCATGTGACTCATGAGACTGTTCCGTTGTCCATGGCCGTAGGGGTTCTTCCCCATGAGATAATCCAATTCCAAGTTATTTCCTTACCTATGTTTCCGCTGGTTATTGTTTATCCTTGGTTACAGAGGCACAACCCCTCTTTTGATTGGCTCCGTGCTGAGGTTCTCTCCTGGTCGCCACAATGCAGTAAGACATGCTTCCAGAATGTAGCCAAGGTCCTGTGCACTTTTTCTCTCTCCTCCCTGCCGAAGAAGTATCGCAATTTTAGAGATGTCTTTGACAAAGGTCAAGCCGGTAGTTTGCCTCCACACGAGTCATATGATTGTGCAATCGATCTTCAACCTGGTGCCATACCCAATCGTGGCCGGGTTTACCATTTGTCGGTCTTGGAGGATAAGGCCACGGAGGAGTATGTTGCAGACGCACTTTCTCGAGGTTTCATCAGCAAATCCTCGTCTCCTGCTGGTGCTGATTTCTTCTTTGTGAAGAAGAAGAGTGGTGAACTGAGACCCTGTATTGATTATAGGGGTCTCAATCGTTTCACGATTAAGAATGCCTATCTGATTCCATTGATTACGGAGTTACTTGACCGCCTCAAGGGAGCAACGGTTTTCACAAAGCTTGGTTTGAGAGGGGCATACAATCTCGTGAGGATTAAGGAGGGCGATGAGTGGAAAATTGTGTTTAATACCTGAACAGGCCATTATGAGTACCTTGTAATGCCTTTTGGCCTTTATAATGCCCCAGCAGTTTTCCAGGAATTTATTAACGATGTCCTCCGAGATCTGTCGCAGTTATGTGTGGTGGTTTATCTCAACGATATCCTCATATTTTTCAAGTCCCTGGAGAGCCACCACACAGATGTCTGTCGTGTGCTTCAGAAACTAAGAGAGAACAATCTCGATTGTAAATTGGAGAAGTGCGAATTCCATCCTGAACAGGTTAAACTCCTGGGTTATGTCATTTCCACTGCTGGTTTTTCGATGGACCCAGAGAGACTTTCAGCAGTCCTACAGTGGCCCCGACCCATGGGTTTACGTCCTCTGCAGCGTTTTCTTGGCTTTGCCAATTATTATCGGAAGTTTATTCATAACTTCTCATCTCTGGTCAAGCCCCTGACTGATATGACCAGAAAGGACAGTAACCCAGCCTGTGCCCACCAGTACAGCATGGTGGGCACAGGCTGCATTGGTGGGCACGGGCTGCATTGGTGGGCATGGGCAGCTTGCATTGGTGGGCACAGGCAGACTGCATTGGTGGGCATGGATAAAGTTGTTGCTGTTGCAGCACCCGAAAAGCGCTGCAAAAACGGCTGTAAAGCGCCGCTAAAACTAGCAGGGCTTTACTGCCGACGCCCCCACGCTGGTAGTGTGAAAGGGCTCTAAATGTGCGGAAGGCTGTCCAGAAGTAGTTAAAAAAATAAATAAATAAACATCCCTTGCAATAACAATACAGTATGGCATTGGCAGGTCCTCTTTATGGAGAGATCTGGGGTCTAAAAGACCCAAAATCTCTCCTCTACCCTTAAAAGCAAAAAAAAAAAAAGTTTTCAGGCTTTCTATTCTCCTTTTATGTTTGAATCACTTTAATATTATTTTATTATTACATACCTCCCAACATTTTGAGATGGAAATGAGGGACACCTTCTAGCAAATGTATGTAGGCATATGACACGCCCCTTGCCACACCCCCTTAAAGGAGAATTAACGAAAAAAAAGGTTAATTAAATCCAAAGGAGACTTTTTTGAAACTACTATTCCTTTATATTGGCTTTTAAAATTTACAATGCAGCAATTTATAATTTGGATGAAAGGATTAGCACTGGGAAACACATTTTAAAAGATAAAAAGTGTATTTTATATACAACTATATAGATCAGACCAAAATGAGGGACAAATGAGGAGGAAAGAGGGACAGTCCCTCGAAATCAGGGACAGTTGGGAGCTATGTTATTATCAAATATATGTTTATAAAATACAGTAGGTGTGCTGGGTGTCATCTATAGACACTCCTTTTCTGTAATACCCTTTATATCTGTCATAAAGGAATTTCCTGCCTGTTCTGTCACTTCGGGCTGTGTTGGAAGATTTTGTTATTATACCTGAACTGGAAGTTATTGTCTCTTTTATGAGGTCACTTCCTGTGCTATTGAGGTCATTGAACAATCCTCCAGCACGGAGCAAAGTGACTCAGCAGACTGGAGGTTCCTGTATTATGTTACTGGGCACAAATTACTGTCTCCCTAGTGAAAGAATCAAAACAGTTAAAAAGATTTAAACCCCACCTGAATGCACTAACAATTGTCATGTTTTATATAAAATACTTTTTTATCATTTGTTTTATCTCAGTGCTGCTGGTCTCCTGTATCCTCTTTGTAGCCACTTCATGTCTAATCCAGTAAATTACATTTCTCAGCCCGGGTTTCATGTTGATGACAACAGTGGACAATGCCTGCTTAATGTATGGTGGAAATGCCATTTGTATTTTCTATCAAAAGTCAGAGTGACAGGATGATAACTCAACATATATAGAAGACAGGTCAGAGCGCTGTAACCTTATAACACGAAGCGTCTGAACAAGCACCTTTATGGCAGCATCACCACATGCAGTCCACTATAGGATTTCGTCTGGCCCGAAGCTAGGATAAGTGGGAGTCCTTAATGTGCACACATTGAGCACTAAGGTCAGCAGAGGCTGCCTATGGTCTCCACTTCAACCCCCACATGTAATAGAAGACCTCGATGAGAACTCTCATGGAGATCCTGGTGAAGGGGGACCCTGATGGGGACTCTGCTGTAAGGGGAGCTTTGAGGAAGACCCTGATGTAAGGGGGGGGGGCTATGATGGAGACTCTGGTGTAAGGGGGACACTCATGGAGTCCCCGATGTAAGGGGGATTCTGATAGGGACTCTAGTGCAAGGGGAACTCTCATGTAAGGGGGACTTGGAGGAAGACCCTGATGTAGGGGAGACTCTGATGGGGACCTTGATGTAAAGGGCGGGCTATAATTTACGGGGTACTCTGATGGTGACCTTGATGTAATGGGGGTTCTGATAGGAATTCTGATGTAAGAGAGACTCTGATGGGAATTCTGGTGTAAGGGGGACTCTGATGGGGACCTCTATGTAAGGAGGACTCTGGGACCCTGATGTTAAGGGAGGGTCCGATGGGGACTCTCATGGAGACCCCAAATTAGGGGAGACTCTGATGTAAGGGGGACTCAGAGGGAGGCCCTGATGTAAGGGTGGCTCTGATAGGGTCTCTGATGTAAGGGGGGCTCTGATGGGGACCCTTATGTAAGGAGGGGTCTATAATTTAAGGGGGATTCTGAGGGGGCCCTGATGTAAGGGGGGCTTTTATGGAGACCTTGGTGTACTGGGGGCTCTGATAGGGACTTTGATGTAAGGGGGGCTTTGATGGGGACCCTGATTTAAGGAGGGGGGGCTCTAATTTAAGGAGGAGTCTAATTAGGAACCTGATGTAAGCAGGACTCTGATGTAAGGGGTACTCTGATGGATACCTCTATGTAATGGGAGCTCTGATAGGGGCTCTGATGTAAGAGAGACTCTGTGGGAGATCCTGATGTAAGGGGGGTTCTGATAGGGGTTGTAATTTAGGAGAGGATATGATGGGTACCCTGATGTAAGGAGGACTCTGATGGGGACTTTACAAGTAGAAGGGTAAGCTGCTGTTTCAATTAGGACAGTTTCAGTGTAAAAAGATTTCAACAAATGTACAAGTAATTTAAAAAAATATGTTTTGGTTGGAGTTACACTTGATTCTGTTCCTTTCAAGCATGTTATATAGCACAGTTTTTGTGCTGTTGTCATGTACCTTACAGCGGAGCCCGAAATGATGAGGGTGGCCTCTTTCACGGTTCCGGTCCAAGCACCCCTGGTGGTGGGTACAGGGAGTGCAAGGGCAACGAAAGGGTGCAGGTGCCTGCAGGCAGGAGGCTGGAACTTGGAGATACAGGAACCTCTGCTGAGGAGATGTGGAAACGGATCACCAGACTTGTTCAGAGGGAGCCAGATCAGGATCAACTGCAGAATCAGGAACAGGCAGGAGTCGGCAACAGGCTGGCAGCGGGGTACCAAATCAGAAGGCAAAACCGTAGTCAGAAACAGGCAGAGGTTGGCAACAGATGGGCAGCGGGGTACAGAATCAGGAGGCAGAGCCGTAATCATAAGTCCAAGCCAAGGTCAGTATTGCAGGTAGAGGCAGGTTCAGCCGGCAGGGGAGATCCAAGAGAATGGTCAGAAGATAGCCGGGTTTTCAGGAACAAGGTTAATCAAGCAGAGTAACAACAGGAACACAGGAACAAGCTGAAGACAATCCAGCACTGATGCTAGGCAGACTCTCTGTTTATATAGGGTGCTGTGTGCCAAGATTCGCGCCAGCGTACGTGCGTGCGCGCATACGCATTAGCACATTAGCACCTTCGCATATTGGCACATGCATTCGCATAGAGGTGCCATTGTTCATGCCCACCCTGGATCTCATTTGTCTCTGGCTATGGTTCTGTGCATGCACATTGGCATTAGCGGAATGAGGATTGGCAGCTGCTGCACGGAGATGGGTGCTAGCTGTGTGAGTTCTCTGACAGCTGTGTAATTTTCTATCACCTAAAATACCTGGCTGATCCTGCCTGGTGCTGCCCTCCCCTCTATAAACTGACCATGTTTATCATGGCTGCTGAACCCTGACACCATGGTCAGTTTATGTGCCTCCGTCACCCCGCTGTCCCTCCTCTCTCCCCCCTACTGCTAAATTTAATGTTTTCTTACTATAATCCACAGTATTAGATTACATTATGTGCATCAATGTATGTTCTTTATAAAAAATAATGCCAGTGTATAGCTAATTTCAGAGTGCCGCTGATGTGACTGCCCGCCGCTCTCCTCCTCCTGGCTGACGTCAGCAGGGGATTTTCAGCCCCTCCTTCTGTAGCTGTCGGATCAAGGAAGACAACGGAGGGCGGTCACGTGAGCGCCGAGCAGCGTTTTGAAATAAGGTATACAGCAGCATTTGATTTTATAAATAACATACATTGAGGGAAAAAATTGAAGGTATAAAATCTAAAACTGCGGATTATAGAAATAAAAAAAAAAGTGGCTTTACAACCATTTTAAGTTCTGAAAAGCTCCTAAAATTATTTTATTCATCACACTATTAAACTCCGTTTTACCTAAACAATTGTATAATGTGTGTCTTTTAATTGTAACTGCAAGCACATTGGTCTTTGCAATCAAATATCACATTAAAATGTTGTTTTATGTCATTCTAATGAGGTATGTTTCTGTTTTTACTTGAAGTGATCAGTTGCAATAAAGTTGTTTCTGTTCTGAATGCTGTACCGACAAGGTCACTTCCTTTGTTGCAGTCACTTCCTCATTGTCACAACAGGTTATCGAAAAATCCTCCAACACAGCACAAAACTACAGAGCAACCAGGAAATTCCTGTCTTGCATCTCGGATTGCTAGGCAATAGGGATGAGCCGAACACCCCCCGGTTCGGTTCGCACCAGAACCCGCGAACGGACCGAAAGTTCGCACGAACGTTAGAACCCCATTGACGTCTATGGGACTCGAACGTTCGAAATCAAAAGTGCTCATTTTAAAGGCTAATTTGCATGGTATTGTCCTAAAAAGGGTTTGGGGACCCGGGTCCTACCCCAGGGGACATGTATCAATGCAAAAAAAACTTTTAAAAACGGCCGTTTTTTCGTGAGCAGTGATTTTAATGATGCTTAAAGTAAAAAAAAAAAAAGTGAAATATTCCTTTAAATATCGTACCTGGGGGGTGCCTATAGTATGCCTGTAAAGTGACGTGTGTTTCCCATGTTTAGAACAGTCCCTGCACCAAATGTCATTTTTAAAGGAAAAAATCTCATTTAAAACTGCTTGCGGGTTTAATGTCATGTCGGGTCATGGCAATATGGATGAAAATCAGTGAGACAAACGGCATGGGTACCCCCCAGTCCATTACCAGGCCCTTTGGGTCTTGTATGGATATTAAGGGGAACCCCGCACCCAAATTAAAATAAGGAAAGGTGTGGGGCCACCAGGCCCTATATACTCTGAACAGCAGTATACAGGCGGTGCAAACAAGACAGGGACTGTAGGTTTGTTGTTAAGTAGAATCTGTTTGTAATTTTGAACATTTTTAACGTGTTTAGCTCCAGCCAAAAAATCTTTTCTAAGCTTTTTGGAAAACATAGGGAAGGGTTATCACCCCTGTGACATTTGTTTTGCTGTCTTTCCTCCTCTTCAGAAGATTTCACCTCACTTTTTTGTCCCAATGAAAAATGTTTTTTGAAAATTTGGGTTTTTTTGTGGAACAAGGATTGGAAAGCATCAGTGGAAAGGAGAAATTGTTTTCCCATATTAACTCTTACAGGAGAGAATTTCCCTTCCTAGGGGTAGATTTCATCTCACTTCCTGTTGTCTCCTTCCGTTTGCAAGTAGGAGTCGTTTGTAAGTTAGATGTTTGAAAGTAGGGTCCTGCCCTATATACTCAGCAGAAATTTGGGCCTTAGGTGTTGCTGTGGCCACAACACTGTAAGCCCTCACAGGGCCCTGCTGTGAAATATTAGATCAAGAATTGTAATTACATGCCCCTGTTGAACAGGAGCTGAAAAATTAGGCCTTAGGCACTGGTGCTGGTGCCACAACACTGCAACCCCTCACAGACACTCTAGTTGGAACGCAGGAACGAGCCCTGCTGCAAAGTATTGCTTCAAAAATTGTAATTACACGCCCCTGTTAGACAGGGGCAGAAAAATTGGGCCTTAGGCACTGGTGCTGGTGCCACAACACTGCAACCCCTCACAGACACTCTAGTTGGAATGCAGGAACGAGCCCTGCTGCAAAGTATTGCATCAAAAATTGTAATTACACGCCCCTGTTAGACAGGGGC
Source organism: Aquarana catesbeiana (assembly GCF_042186555.1). Lineage (NCBI taxonomy): Eukaryota > Metazoa > Chordata > Amphibia > Anura > Ranidae > Aquarana > Aquarana catesbeiana. The sequence continues at coordinate 66,495,790 of NC_133335.1, forward strand.
AGAAAAATTGGGCCTTAGGCACTGGTGCTGGTGCCACAACACTGCAACCCCTCACAGACACTCTAGTTGGAATGCAGGAACGAGCCCTGCTGCAAAGTATTACATCAAAAATTGTAATTACACGCCCCTGTTAAACAGGGGCTGAAAAATTGTGCCTTAGGCACTGGTGGTGGCGCCCAGAACCAAAAATGTTCTTACAAGCTATCAGCGTGATGATTGAGGAGGAAGAGGATAATTACTCAGGGATAGTCACTCAGCATCAGCATAGGCAGTCTTTGAAGGGATCTGAGATTTCAAAAAAAATTATTCGGTTACATCAGCATCAGGTGCTTGGTAGCTGGTGGTGATCCAAGACTTATTCATTTTTATGAAGGTCAGCCGATCGACCGAGTCGGTGGACAGACGCACCCTGTGATCGGTTACCACGCCTCCAGCAGCACTGAATGTGCGTTCCGAAAGAACGCTGGATGCAGGACAGGCCAGTAGCTCAATTGCATACTGTGCAAGCTCTGGCCAGTGATCCATCCTCAAGACCCAGTAACCCAGAGGATTTTCGGTGGGAAAGGTGTCCAAGTCTGATCTTGCCCCTAGGTATTCCTGCACCATGTAAAAAAGACGCTGGCGATGGTTGCTGGAACCGATCATACCTTGGGGCTGCGGACCAAAAAATTGTCTGAACGCATCGGTCAGACGGCCACCTTCTCCACCGCTCCTTCTTTGACTGACCGAAGCCTCAGCAACACGTTGTCCAGAAACAGGAGTTTGTAACCTCCCAGTCTCTGGGAACGCGTTGCACAGACCTTTCTGCAAGGCCTCCCGAAGATGTTTCATCCTCTGCTCCCTCTGCGATGGCAAGATAAGGTCCGCAACCTTACCCTTGTAACGTGGATCAAGGAGGGTTGCCAGCCAGTATTGGTCCTTCTCCTTGATACCACGAATACGAGGATCCTTACGCAGGCTTTGCAGGATCAGGGAGGCCATGCAGCGTAGGTTTGCTGAGGCATTCGGTCCGGAGTCCTCTGGGTCACTAAGAACGACATGGTCCGCAGCCACCTCCTCCCAGCCACGTACAAGTCCATGTGTTTCTTGGGACTGATCCCTTAAAGACTGCTGCTGATGCTGAGTGCCAGGCTCCACCTCCATACTGACACAATCTTCCTCCTCCTCCTCCTCCTCTTCCTCCTCGTCCTCTTCCTGTGTGATCGGCGGGCACGCAGGAACACTGTCTGGATAAAGGGGGCCTTGAGAGCTAAGGAAGTCCTCCTCTTCCTGCCTCTGTTCTGCCTCAAGTGCCCTGTCCATTATTCCACGCAGCGTGTGCTCCAACAGGTGGACAAGGGGGACAGTGTCACTGATGCATGCACTGTCACTGCTCACCATCCTCGTGGCCTCCTCGAATGGTGACAGGACAGTGCATGCATCCCTGATCATGGCCCACTGGCGTGGGGAAAAAAAACCAAGCTCCCCTGACCCTGTCCTGGTGCCATAGTCGCACAGGTACTCATTGATGGCCCTCTGCTACGTGTGCAGCCGCTGCAGCATGGCCAACGTTGAGTTCCACCTGGTGGGCATGTCACAGATTAGGCGGTTCTTGGGCAGGTTAAACTCCTTTTGGAGGTCCGTCAGCCGAGCACTGGCATTATATGACCGGCGGAAATGCACACAGACTTTCCTGGCCTGCCTCAGGACATCCTGTAAGCCCGGGTACCTGCCCAAGAACCGCTGCACCACCAAGTTAAGGACGTGAGCCAAACAGGGCACATGGGTCATTTGTCCCTGTCGGAGGGCAGAGAGGAGGTTGGTGCCATTGTCGCAAACCACCATTCCTGCCTTAAGTTGGCGTGGCGTCAACCACCTCTGAACCTGCCCCTGCAGAGCTGACAGAACCTCTGCCCCAGTGTGGCTCCTGTCCCCCAAGCACACCAGCTCAAGCACCGCATGGCATCTTTTGGCCTGCGTACTTGCGTAGCCCCTTGAACGCCTACGGAGCACCGCTGGTTCCGAGGAAGAGGCCATGGAGGAAGAAGAAGAGGAGGGGGTGGAGGAGAGAGGTGTGTCACAATCAGCATTTTGGAGGCGTGGTGGCGGAACAACCTCCAACACTACTGCACCTTGTCCTGCATCCTTCCCAGCTGCCAGCAGAGTCACCCAATGCGCCGTGAAACTTAGGTAACGTCCCTGTCCATGCCTGCTGGACCATGAGTCAGCGGTAATATGCACCTTACCGCTGACCGCCCTGTCCAGCGAGGCATGGACATTGCCTTCCACATGCCGGTAGAGAGCCGGAATCGCCTTCCGTGAGAAAAAGCGGCGTTTGGGTACCTGCCACTGAGGAACCGCACATTCCACAAACTCACGGAAGGGGGCAGAGTCTACCAACTGAAAAGGCAGCAGTTGAAGTGCTAGCAATTTTGCCAAGCTAGCATTCAACCGTTGGGCATGTGGATGGCTGGGAGCAAACTTCTTTCGGCGGTGCAGCAGCTGGGGCAGGGAAATTTGCCTGGTACAATCTGACGTCGGTGTACCAAAAGCAGATTGCCCACAAGTACTTGGCTGTGACACACCTAATTCTACACCTTCATTCCTCTCACTGCAGGTCTCAGAGAGGACTGAAGGTCTAGTGGGGTTGGAAATCTCAGCTGATGAGGAGCAAGGAGAGATCCTCTTTGTTCTTTGGTGTGGGTCTTTTAGATACGCTTGCCAACGAACTGCATGGCAGGTCAACATATGTCTGGTCAAGCATGTGGTACCCAAGCGGGAGATGTTTTGGCCACGCGAGATACGCTTGAGACATATGTTGCAAATAGCAGCGGTGCGATCTGATGCACTCGTCTCAAAAAAGGCCCACACCAAAGAACTTTTTGAATAACGCGCAGAGACTGCAGCGCCCTGCACATGTGGAGCTTTGGGGTGTGATGCAGTCAATGTGCTGCCCTTAGGCTGGCCCCTGGAGGGCATCCTGCCTCGTTGGTGATGTGCCGCCGCCTCCTCCTCCTCCTCCTCCTCTCTCCTATCAGGCACCCACGTTGAGTCAGTGACCTCATCATCCCCTCCCTCCTCATCACTGGAGCAAACCTGGCAGTATGCTGCAGCAGGGGGAGCATGACTGCCAGATTGCTGTCCTTCTTGGGCACCCCCTCTGTCCGTGCTCATGTTACTGCCTTCATCGAGCTCAGTATCGTCATCAGAGCCTTCCAAACGCTGGGCATCCTCCTGGAGCATGTACCCAACACTGTGGTCAAACAGTTCAAGGGAATCCTCATGAGCACATGGTGGAGCTAGGGAAGGAGTCACTGATGACATTGAGCTGAGGGAAGAGGCCGCTGCTTTGCCAGACAAAGCACCCTGGGCATGGGTGAGAGAGGATGAGGAGGATGAGGACGGCTTGGTCATCCACTCGACCAAGTCTTCCGCATGTTGCGGCTCAACACGGCCAGCTGCCGAAAAAAAGGCCAAGCGTGTCCCATGGCCACGTGCTGATGAGGATGCACCGTCTCCACGACCAGCACTAGACACAGAGCCTGCTTGCCCTCTCTTATTGGCTTGTGACTGTCTGCCTCTCCTTCTTGGCCTTCCAGACATACTAATGGCCTGTAGCTGCACTAAGCTGGGATAGAACACCTGTAATTTTCTTCAGGTAGCTTTATATACTGTAACCAGACAAGCCTGCCTGTCAGTAGGAAGATAACAGGAACGGATCTAGCTGAACACTGTGAGCAGGACGCACTGTACTAAATGTAAATAGTCTAGCTGCCTGACCGTGGTACTAATAGGATCAAATAGAACACCTGTAATTTTCTTCAGGTAGCTTTATATACTGTAACCAGACAAGCCTGCCTGTCAGTAGGAAGATAACAGGAACGGATCTAGCTGTACACTGTGAGCAGGACGCACTGTACTAAATGTAAATAGTCTAGCTGCCTGACCGTGGTACTAATAGGATCAAATAGAACACCTGTAATTTTCTTCAGGTAGCTTTATATACTGTAACCAGACAAGCCTGCCTGTCAGTAGGAAGATAACAGGAACGGATCTAGCTGAACACTGTGAGCAGGACGCACTGCACTAAATGTAAATAGTCTAGAAGATAACAGGAACGGATCTAGCTGAACACTGTGAGCAGGACGCACTGCACTAAATGTAAATAGTCTAGAAGATAACAGGAACGGATCTAGCTGAACACTGTGAGCAGGACGCACTGCACTAAATGTAAATAGTCTAGAAGATAACAGGAACGGATCTAGCTGAACACTGTGAGCAGGACGCACTGCACTAAATGTAAATAGTCTAGAAGATAACAGGAACGGATCTAGCTGAACACTGTGAGCAGGACGCACTGCACTAAATGTAAATAGCAGGAACGGATCTAGCTGAACACTGTGAGCAGGACGCACTGCACTAAATGTAAATAGTCTAGAAGATAACAGGAACGGATCTAGCTGAACACTGTGAGCAGGACGCACTGCACTAAATGTAAATAGCAGGAACGGCTCTAGCTGAACACTGTGAGCAGGACGCACTGCACTAAATGTAAATAGCAGGAACGGATCTAGCTGAACACTGTGAGCAGGACGCACTGCACTAAATGTAAATAGCAGGAACGGATCTAGCTGAACACTGTGAGCAGGACGCACTGCACTAAATGTAAATAGCAGGAACGGATCTAGCTGAACACTGTGAGCAGGACGCACTGCACTAAATGTAAATAACAGGAACGGATCTAGCTGAACACTGTGAGCAGGACGCACTGCACTAAATGTAAATAGCAGGAACGGATCTAGCTGAACACTGTGAGCAGGACGCACTGCACTAAATGTAAATAGCAGGAACGGATCTAGCTGAACACTGTGAGCAGGACGCACTGCACTAAATGTAAATTGCAGGAATGGATCTAGCTGAACACTGTGAGCAGGACGCACTGCACTAAATGTAAATAGTCTAGAAGATAACAGGAACGGATCTAGCTGAACACTGTGAGCAGGACGCACTGCACTAAATGTAAATAGCAGGAACGGATCTAGCTGAACACTGTGAGCAGGACGCACTGCATTAAATGTAAATAGTCTAGATAGAAGATAACAGGAACGGATCTAGCTAAACTGAATACAGTGTATATATATATATGCAACACCTGGGATGCATATATATACACAATACACTGTAAGTGCAGCTAACTGACTGACTGTTCTGCCTAATCTATCTAACTCAAATCAAATGACACTGTCTCTCTCTCTCTCTATCTCTCAGCACACCGGAACACACACTACACAGGGCCGCCGTGCAGGCGGCCTTATATAGTGTGGGGTGTGTACTAAATCCCCTGAGCCATAATTGGCCAAAGCCACCCTGGCTTTGGCCAATTACAGCTCTCTCTACTGACGGCGCTGTGATTGGCCAAGCATGCGAGTCATAGTGCATGCTTGGCCAATCATCAGCCAGCAATGCACTGCGATGCCGCAGTGAATTATGGGCCGTGACGCGCCACACGAATTTAGCGCGAACGGCCCATATCGTTCGCAATTCGGCGAACGGGCGAACAGCCGATGTTCGAGTCGAACATGGGTTCGACTCGAACACGAAGCTCATCCCTACTAGGCAATCTGGGTTTGGCCAGTGAAGGAACCTTGCATATATACAGTATAATTTAATGGAGCTTACTAAAAGTATGCAAAGCTACAGACATCAGAGAAAACAGATTCCAAACAGACTAGGAAGATCCACATCTGCAAGAATTGGTGCTCTCCTCAGCAGCCTTTACTAAACTCTTATGGGCTTCTCTAGCACCAAGGCTCGGATCCTGATGGTGGGTCTGGATGGGTCTGGAAAGACCACAGTCCTCTACAAGCTGAAGCTGAATGAGACGGTCTGTACAATCCCTACCATCGGATACAACGTTGAGACTGTGGAGCCCATCCATAACGTGACATTTAATGTATGGGATGTGGGTGGTCAGGACAATATCCGAGCCCTGTGGAAAATCTTCTCTCCCAACACAAATGGCTTGGTCTTTGTGGTGGACAGTGCTAACCCAGAGAGGTTTCTGGAAGCCAGGAAAGAGCTAAATGCAATCCTGGAGAATGATGAAATGAGAGGCGTGCCGTTCTTGGTGATGGCCAACAAGCAAGATCACCCATGTGCCAGGAAACCCATGGAGCTGGAGGAGGAACTGGAACTGACCAAGATAAAGGGACACCAGTGGCACATTCAGGGGTGCTGTGCCACCAACGGGGAAGGACTGGTGGAGGGGCTGGAGGTCCTCGCCAATTTAATTAAGCCGTTTTAGAAGAAAAGGACATTCTGAGAGGACTAAATGCATGTCTATCCATATTATTTCTTCTTTTTCCATCTAAGGAGCTGGAAACGTATACAGCACAAATACTGTATAATATCGGCTTGCTCTTCACAAGCCAAATGCCATGTACAGACGATCGAAATTTCCGACAACCAAACCGTGGATTTATTTCCGACGGATGTTTGCTCAAACTTGTCTTGCATACACACGGTCGCACAAATGTTGTCGGAAAATCCAATCGCCAAGAACGCGGTGACGTACAACATGTACGACGAGCCGAGAAAAATGAAGTTTAATAGCCAGTGCGGCTCTTCTGCTTGATTCTGAGCATGGGTGAAATTTTGTGCGTCAGAATTGTGTACACACGCTCGGAATTTCCGTCAACAAGTTTTGTTGTCAGAAAATTTGGGAACCAGCTCTCAAACATTAGTTTTCGCAAATTCCGACAGCAAATGTCTAATGGAGCATATACACAGTCGGAATTTCGACAACAAGCTCACATTGAACATTTGTTGTTGGAAATTCCGATCGTCTATATGTGTCAAAAAAGTAAAGGAACTGTGCAAGGTGGTTGTCTCCACCAAAAAAGGTTTTGTAACTGCATTAAATATGTCAAGTAAAATGTTTAAAGGACTGGTTGCAAAGGTTAAAATAGATTGTAGTGTGCATACTCGCAAAGCTACTAATGCATTTGTTTTGTATAGAGTAAAATATACATGACCGATCCTACCTTCAGCTGTCCCTCCACATTTGTAATGTGTCCCCATTGCAGCCTGAGATTGTGTAGACCATCTGGTGTCCTCTATTGAGCATGCTCAAGTTAATTTCCCGCCTAAGCTCTTAAAGGGGTTGTAAAGGTACGTGTTTTTTCACCTTAATGCATCCTATGCATTGCTCCAAATCAAGGACAGTCCCTCGAAATCAGGGACAGTTGGGAGCTATGCTAGTGTCAATCATCTTTGAATCCGCTTACACCATATTATAGGGAGCTATATAACAGTTTTTTTATATTTATAATGTAATTTGAATTGCTCTTTTGAAACATTTTTTTTTTTTTTGTCATGTGACTGGCACAGCACCAGGGCTGTGCAGACAGACTCAAGGGGAGGTTTACTAAAACTGGTGCACTTAGAACCTGTGCATTGTAGCCAATCAGCTTCTAACTTCAGCTTGTTCAAACCACTTGCCGACCAGCGCACGCCGATGTACGTCCCTACTTTGGGGACGGATATCGTTGTTATGGCAGCAGCTAGCTGCCATAACCCTGGTATCCTCGTGTTCGGCCAGCGGTCAGCTACAAGATAAAAGTGGTCTCTGCGGCGGATTCACCGCGAGATCACTTTTATCGGTGGCGGGAGAGGGCCACCCCTTCCCGCTGCGACTGCCCTCCGCCGCTTACCGGAGCCATCGGCAGCGGTGGAGGCGATCGTGTCCTCTCACTTGCTGTGCATGGAGACAAGTGAGGGTAAGATGGCCCCCACCCATCTCCATGACACTGCAGGGTGGAAGCGACGTCAAAACGTCATTTCCGCCCATACGTCTTAAAGGCACATTTTTTCAAATACGGTGTGAAAAAAGTATTGCAATGACCACCATTTTATTCTCTAGGGTGTTAGAAAAAAAAACAATATATAATGTTTGGTGTTCCAAGTAATTTTCTAGCAAAAAAAACTGTTTTAAACATGTAAACACCAAAATCTCAAAACGAGGCTGGTCCTTAAGTGGTTAAATGGTTGTAAACGTTCAATTTTTCTTTTGGGAACAGTTTGGGGATGGTCCCTTCCTGTTCCAACATGACTGCGCACTAGTGTACAAAGCAAGGTCTATAAAGACATGGATGAGCGAGTCTGGGGTGGAGGAACTTGACTGGCCTGCACGGAGTCCTGACCTCAACCTGACAGAACACCTTTGAGATGAATTAGAGCGGAGACTGCGAGCCAGGCCTTCTCGTCCACATCAGTGCCTGACCTCACAAATACGCTTCTGAAAGAATGGTCAAACATTCCTAAACCTTGTGGACAGCCTTACCAGAAGAGATGAAGCTGTTATAGCTGCAAAGGGCGGGCCAACTCAATACTGAACCCTACAGGCTAAGACTGGGATGCCATTAAAGTTCATGTGCGTGTAACGGCAGGCGTCCCAATACTTTTGGTAATATAGTGTATCTTAAATTGGGTATATAATAGTAGAATTTCAAACAAAAAATCATGAAAATTCTTAGAAAAAGTTGTACAAAAGTTCTCAAAACTTTTGGATGCCCTTTTGAAAGTAGTTCTAGGATTTTTTTGCTTTAAACATTTTGGAATGAATGGACTTTACTGAAAGAAAACCACATACACTGGTAGAAATTTGTACATTCGAGAAAGAATTTCCATCCTACTCCTTCGAATTTTCTCATCACTGCAGTCGAAAACTAATGTTGATTTGACCCCACTAATGATTAGAAAAACTAACAAATGTTCTTACAACATCCTTACAATGAAGGATGTAAAGAGAAATTCTACTATCGTATACCAACCTCAGTAGAAATGTCTGTAAACCCCAACAATGATCTTCTCTTATTTGCTGCATTTTGGTTTGTAAATATGCAACTGAAATTTTTTGTTATATCTGTTCCATAACTGCAAAAAAATACCTCTTGATTGTAACAAAAATCTACTGAGCACATATCTTACTGTAGCAAATTGTAGCAACCCTGCCAAGTTCACCTTCTGGACTTCAGAACACCCGCCTATGGTGCGATGGATATGAGGAGATAGGGAGGTGTTCTGAAGTTCTAAAGTACTTCCTGTCCTTGGGTGACAACACTGTTCCTCCATCAATACAGTACGATGAGTGAACGTTGCCACTCTAGTATAGGAAGTGTGTTATCTCCAGAATTACAAGGTGAAAAAGCCTGATAAAAAAAATGCAGAATCGAATGATGTCTTTGGTCTAGGTACACTTTAAGCTCTGGCAGAAGATATTCCCTGGTGCCTAGCACTGGTGGAAGGAAAAGCCACTAGGACATGAAGTGATAACAAACACCTGACAAAGGATCTAACCCTTCCCTCTCTGTTTAAAACTTCAAGACAAATTGGCTAGCGTTCCCCTTAAATATAAATATCTATTATGCATTTACAGGTAGTTATAATATTTATATATATATCCACTGTGCGTGTGTGTGTGTATATATATATATTCATTTTATATATACAGTGTATATATATATATCCACTTGCTGACTAGGCCCTTTTCCGACACTTGTTGTGTACAAGTAAAAATCTGTATTTTTTGCTAGAAAATTACTTAGAGCCCCCAAAAAATATGTACATACAGTATATTAGCAGAGACCATAGAGACTAAAATGGCGGCCATTGCAATTTTTTGTCACACGGTTGTTGCGCAGCGGCTTTTCAAATGCAATTTCTTGGGGAAAAATACACATTAATGAATTTAAAAAAATATTATTAATATTATTTTATTACATTTTTTTTGTTTTTTTTTTTTTTACACTGTCCCTTTAGACACGTGACTTTTTCAAAAGACCCTTGAAAAAGTCACATGTCTAGTGACGATACGCGTGGGGAGGAGGAGACTGTGACACTCTCAGTAGTGTGTACTCTGGAGGTGAATGAACAGGCAGCAGCACGGAGCTGAATGTAGCTGACCATTTGTTCTAATGCGATCGGTATAAAAGGGATCATGTGAGTGAGATTAGCTGGTTCGTTTGTATATGTACCTTGGCTTATTTCTGCGCAATGGTATTGTTTCCCAATCTTGTGTTTCATACTGGGGAGGACCGCGAAAAGCTAAGGGATTAACCGATCAATGCTGGCGGGTGAACGGAATAATTTAAATCCACCGCTAATCCATCCAAGCATGACTTACAAAGCCCTATTTTGAAGTGAAGAGGAGGTATTCCTGTGTCTCTAATTAGTGGACTAATCACATTTATATTTTATATTTTAATAACATATTTTTTATATGAGCACTGGTTTGTGATATTAATTATTGTAAAGAGGTCTTGTTTCTCCATAATTAAGGGAACCTTGTATGTGGGCTTGGAATACACTATTTATTTTTTAAGGTTTATGTAGAGATTTATATACATAATTTATCCACATATTTGTAAATTATTTTGCACGTATAACACACAGTGTAATATTAATTGGTTAATATTAGCACATCACTTAACTTATTTTTTATGCAATTTGTATAGTTCACTAATTGATTGCAGCTATATTATTTGGGCATCTTTTAATATATTCTTACATAATTTATTTTTCCACTTTAGCGCTGTAGTAACTTTATCACTAATTTTAGGTCCTCTTTATGCAAATCTCCCCTCTACCCTTAAAAGCAAAAGATGAAAAAAAAAAGTTTAAACTTTTGCTTGAAAAATAAAAAAAATATGGCCTTGTTTACATGTGTCCGGAACCGGATGTGACGTCATGACGTCACTCCGGTCCTCCTAGTGCATAGAAATGAATGGAGGCCATCTTTCCTTCACTCATCTCTGTGCCCAGCTGCCGCCATCGCTTGATCGGTTTTCAGGCTTTTTTTATTTCAATTTTATTTTTGAATCACTTGTAATACTATTTTATTATTATCAAATATATGTTTATAAAATACAGTAGGTGTGCTGGGTGCCATTTATAGACACTCCTTTTCTGTAGCACCTTTTATATTATCCTTGATATCTGTCATAAAGGAATTTCCTGCCTGTTCTGTCACTTCGGGCTGTGTTGGAAGATTTTCTCCAGCAAGTGTTATTATACCTGAACTGGAAATTATTGTCTCTTTTATGAGGTCACTTCCTGTGCTATTGAGGTCATTGAACAATCCTCCAGCACAGAGCAAAGTGACAGAGCAGACTGGAGGTTTCTGTATTATGTTACTAGGCACAAATTACTGTCTCCCTAGTGAAAGAATCAAACCAGTTAAAAAGGTTTAAACCCTAACTGAATGCACTATGTACCATTAACCATTGTCTTGTTTTATATAAAATACTTTTTGACCATTTTTTTTAATCTCAGTGCTGCTGGTCTCTTGCATCCTCTTTGTAGCCACTTCCTGTTTATTCCAGTAAATTCAATTTCTCAGCACGGGTTTCCTGTTGATGACAACAGTGGACCATGCCTGCTTAATGTATGGTGAAAATGCCATTTGTACTCTCTATGAAAAGAGTGACAGGATGACAACTCAGCATAATTAGAAGACAGGTCAGAGCGCTGTATCCTTAGAACACAAAGCGCCTGAACAACCACCTTTATGGCAGCATCACCACATGCAGTCCGCTATAGTATTTTATCCGGACCGCAGCTGGGGTAAGTGGCAGTGGCGGCCACTCGTAAGGGGCACAGGGGCGCCGCCCCCCTAATCCATGGGCCCGACCCCTAACCTCCATGCAGGGCGCCGGCCTCATGGATTTCAATGGGGTGTTTTGGTTTTTTTTGAAGCACATGATTAGAGCCTGAAGATCTAATTGGCTTAAAAAAGGGTGGGCTCGGGGCGGAGAGCACTGCGCCCAAGCCCACCCACTTGTGTGACATTAGCAAATTATTATTTGCTACTATCTTCCTGCTTCTCCTCCCGGCCAGTCAGGAAGTGGGTCCTGAGACCCAAATGGCCTAGAGTCCTAAGACCCGATTGGCCGGGAGGAGAAGCGACCGCCGGAACTCGGGAGGAGATGCAGGGGGGAAGCCACCGAAGCCACGATGGGGTAAGCGAGGGGCTGACGGGCGGCCTGGCGGGTGACGGACAAGGGAAGCAGCGGGTGATGGGGAGTGAGGGGGCCAGGTTTGTATACCCCCCCTCCCAAAAAATTGAGCACCAGCCACTACTGGTAAGTGGGTGTCCTTAATGTGCATAGATTAAGCATTAAAGTCAACAGAAGCTACCTATGGTCTCCGCTTCAACCCCCACATCTAATGGAAGACTCTGATGCGAACTCTCATGGAGATCCTGGTGTAAGGGGGACTCTGGTGTAAGGGGAACTCTAATGCCCTGTACACACGATAGGATTTTCCGACAACAAAATCCATGTTTTTGTCCGACGGATGTTGGCTCAAACTTGTCTTGCATACACACGGTCACACAAATCTTGTCGTAAATTCCGAACGTCAAGAACACGGTGACGTACAACACGTACGATGAGCCGAGAAAAATGAAGTTCAATAGCCAGTGCGGCTCTTCTGCTTGATTCCGAGCATGCGTGGAATTTTGTGCGTCGGAATTGTGCACACACGATCAATTTGAGAACAAGCTCTCAAATTTTGTGTGACGGAAATTCCGATGGAAAATGTTCGATAGAGCCCTATACACGGTCAGAATTTCCGACAACAAGCTCCCATAGAATATTTTCTGTTGGAAAATGCTATCGCGTGTGCGGGGCGTAAGGGAGACCCTGATGTAAGGGGGGGGGGTCTAATGGGGACTCTGGTGTAAGGATGATTCTTATGGAGACCTCGATGTAAAGGGGATTCTGATAGGCACTCTAGTGGAAGGGGAACTCTCATGTAAGGGGGACTTGGAGGAAGTCCCTCGTGTTATTAAATAATAATATTAACCACTTCAGCCACGGAAGATTTGGCTGCTCAATGACCAGGTCATTTTTCGGCACTGCATCGCTTTAACTGACAATTGCACGGTCATGCAACGTTGTACCCAAACAAAATTGATGTCCTTTTTTTCCCACAAATAGAGCTTTCTTTTGGTGGTAGTTGATCACCTCTGCGGTTTTTATTTTTTGCGCTAGAAACAAAAAAACAACGACAATTTTGAAAAAAAACACAGTTTTTTGTACTTTTTGCTATAAATATCCCCAATTTTTTTTTTTTTAAAAAGCAAATTTTTTTCCTCAGTTTAGGCCGATATGTATTCTTCTACATATTTTTGGTAATAAAAATCACAATAAGCGTATATTGATTGGTTTGCGCAAAAGTTATAGCATCTACAAAATAGGGGAAAGATTTATGGCATTTTTATTATTATTATTTTTTTTTACTAGTAATGGCGATCAGCGATTTTTATTGGGACTGCGACATTATGGCGGACACATCAGACACTTTTGACACATTTTTGGGATAAAAATGCACTGATTACTGTGTAAATGTCACTGGCAGGGAAGGGCTTAACACTAGGGGGCGATCAAGAGGTTAACTGTGTTCCCTAGGGAGTGATTCTAACTGTGGGGGGAGGGGACTGACTGGGTGAGGTTTCATACTTAGTATGAACAACAGATCGCTCTCCTCACCCCTGACAGCATGGAGATCTGTCTGTTTATGTTAAGATCTCCATTCTGTCTCTGTGTGGAGCGTTCGCGGGTGCCCGGCAGTTATCGCGACTGCCGGGCACGCGCATCGGCTCTGGCGGCGCACACGTGCCCCCTAGTGGTCAGAAGGCGAGCCGACGTTCAGTTACGTTGATTCGCCCAGGGGAGCCAATCTGCCGCAGTACAACTGCAGCGGCTGGTCGGGAAGGGGTTAATAATAAAAAATACCTAGATTAAGATTTGATTTAGGTCAGTGCCAGGGTTAGTGTTTGGGTCAAGGTCATGGTCATGATCAGGGTCAGTATTTTTTAAATTAGTATCAGTGTGTTTTAGGTAGGATAAAAATAAAACAAAATGCACACTATTATTTTTGGGCTGTACTACGGGTACATTCAACAGCTAACATACACATATGTAGTATTGCTGCGATCATCAGGATCAGAAGAATTTAATTTGGGGTTGTACTTTCGTGGAAGGTTATGGTAGTAGCAAGAAATATACAGCTAAATTAAAAAATATATATATTTTTGTTCTACAGTATTTGGGGGCAGCTTTCCTTTGATAAAAAAATCAGGAGATATCTATTACCATTTACCACCAAATTAAAGCCTATTTGTCATAAAAAAACAAGGTACCATTCGCTCCCCTAATCCATGGGTCCGACCCCTAACCTCCATGCAGGGCGCCGGCCGCATGGATTTCAATGGGGTGTTTTTTGCCCCCATCAGAGTCCCCATCAGACCCCCCCCTTACATCAGGGTCTCCCTTATGCCCCGTACACGAGATAGGATTTTCCGACGAAAAATATTCTATGGGAGCTTGTTGTCAGAAATTCCATGTGCTTCAAAGAAAAACAAAAAACACCCCACTGAAATCCATGCGGCCGGCGCCGTGCATGGAGGTTAGGGGTCGGGCCCATGGATTAGGGGGGCGAATGGTACCTTGTTTTTTTTTTTGAAGCACATGATTAGAGCCCACTTCCGGGAGACGGGGCCGCGGCCCCGTCTTAGAAGTTCGAGCCCCTCCTCCTGCCTCTGCCGCCAGACCAATTAGAAAGAGCAGCGTGCTTTGCACATGCAGAGTAGGGAACAATCTGTGAAGCCAAAAGTCTTCACTGCCAGGTTCCCTTAATAGGTATGGTGGTGGCTGCCCCCCACAGCTGATCCGAAGATCGGCTGGGGTCCCGACATCGCGGGCTCCCTGGACAGTTAAATGTCCATATAATAAAAGTGAGCAACTGCAGTATTTGTTGTAGCTGCTAACTCTTTTTCCTGGGGAGGCCAGACTATGAAAATGAAAAGTGTATTATTATTATTTATAATTTAAGGTACTTGTATATCGCCGTCAATTTACGCAGCGCTTTACATGTACATTCACATCGGTCCCTACCCTCAAGGAGCTTACAATCTAAGGTCCCCAACTCGTATTCATATACTAGCGCCAATTTAGACAGAAGCCAATTACCCTACCAGCATGTCTTTGGAGTATTCCAAGTCATCAGTGCTTTCAAGATTTACAGTAACAGTAAGGAATTATATTTTGGCCAAAAAATATGAAACCTGCCCCCATGACATGGCAGACTGTTTTGAGCAGGACCCTACACTAACACTAATTGCACTAACTTTTCAATGCCAACGACACCTACCCATCTTTATATAAAACCCCCTGACACTAACCAACCTCTATATGAGACCCCCCGAGACACTGACCTCTATATAAGACCCTCTGACACAATGACCTCTATATAAGTCCCCTGACACCTACTGACCTCTATATAAGACCCCTGGACACCTACCAACCTCTATATAAGACCCCCCGAGACCTACGCCTCTATATAAGACCCCATGACACCTACCAACCACTCTATAAGATCCCCAATACCTACCAACCTCTATATAAGACCCCCAGACACAGTGACCTCTATATAAGACCCCGACACCTACCACCCTATATATATGACTCCCGACACATACTGACCTTTATATAAGATCTCCAAATACCTACCAACGTCTACACAAGATCCCTTGAAACTTACCAAACTCTTTAAAAGACCCCCTGACACCTACCTACCTCCTACCTCTATATAAGACCCCCTGACACCTACCTACCTCTATATAAGACCCCTGATACCTACCGCTATATAAGACCCCCTGACACACACTAAACTCTATACAAGACCCCTGGACACCTACCTACCTCTATATAAGACCCCCTGACACCTACCTACCTCTATTTAAGACCCCCTGAAACCAACCTATCTCTATATAAGACCCCCCCCCACACCTACCTACTATATAAGACCCCCCTGATCCCCCTATATATTTACAGATTCCCCATCACTGAGGAATGCAGGAAGGTGATCAGAGGGGCCCCTCCCTCCCATCCAGGAATACCGACCACCTCAGGCGAAGAAGACCCCTAAATAAGAGGAGTGCATGGGGGCAATTAAAAAAGACCCCCTCCCATCCATCCAGGAATACAGACAAAGATAAGGAGACCCCATCCAGGAATACAGGAACCCCCTCCCCCTGCAGTTAAAGAAGACTCCAGCTAAATGGACTGCAGGGTGTGATCAGAGGGGACCCCAAGGCAGAACCCCTCTGCACACCTCCCTCCAGGAGAAGAAGACCCCCATCTAAGAGGACTACAGGGGGTCATCAGAGGGACACAGACCCCTCCCCCCCACCAACTCTTCTCCAGTAAAAGGAGACCCCAAGCTAGGACTGCAGGGAGCGATCAGTGGGGACCCCAAAACAAAGCCCCCCTGCCCAACCACCCCCCCTCCAGGAGACACCCAGCTAGGAGGAATGCAGGGGGGTGATCAGACATGACCTCAACACCCTTCACCAGTAAAATGAGACCCCCAGCTAGGACTGCAGGAGGGGGATCAGTGGAGACCCAAAATAGACCCCCCCTCCTGCCGTCCTCCCACTCCAGGAGAAGGAGGCCCCCAGTTAGCAGGACTGCAGGGGAATGATCACAGGGGACCCCAACACAGACCCTCCTGCCCATCCTTCTCCAGTAAAGGGAGACCCGCAGCTAGAAGGACTGCACCCAGCTGCCTTTCCCCTTGGATAGAGATAGTGACAGATAGTGTGCCATGATCAGACATATCTGGAGCTGTACACTGTACAGACACTGGAGCTAGTCACAACGCAGAGGAGAGAGAGGGAGACTCTCAGTACCAGAGCAGGAGGAAGAAATCCTGCACTGTTCTGCTGCAGCGTTGCTCACTCAACTGGCCACTTCCACTCTCCCTGCCCTTATTGTAAACATGACAGCCAATCCCGGTGGCTGGTGGATCCAGAGGAAAGGCAGGGAAGCTGCTAAGCCTGTGCGGTGAGCTCAAGTGCACCGCCCCCCTATAATAATGTTCCTCCCAGGGCATGTGCCACTTCTGTATACCTTAGTCCTGGCCCTAGTCAGCAGCAACAACTTGTTTGTCGGGGCCCAGGACCCCTACATGTGTATGTGCTGCCCCTCCTAATGGTGGCCCTGGACACAATCCATACACAGGAAACTTTGCAACTTACCATAGCATATACATACAGTAAACACCAATATGCATACTGTATATACAGGGCTTTTTTTCATCTGGCAGCCCTGAGCCCTCTCCTCTCTGACATGTCACTTGACCCAGAACCCAGTAGAGCAGAGGCATAGCTTGAAGCTTATGGGCCCTGATACAAAAATTGACCTGCCCCCCCCACTACTTCTAAATCCACCGCACGCCAAGATACTCAAAGTGGCTTAAGAGTTTTGAGTTCCCAGAGTTTCTCTTTACATCAGAGGACAGGGATTACCGCTGGAGAAGCAGAGGACAGGGGACAGGGATCACCGCTGGAGAATCAGAGGACAGGGATCACTGCTGGAGAATCAGAGGACAGGGATCCCTGGCAAGTCACTTGGCAGAACTCCTTTCCCATCCCAGCACTGTATATAGCTACCCCCCCCCCACACAAACACACACACACACACACACACACACACATTACACGGGGCTAAAATCACATTCCTTTACACACAGTCTGTCAGTCTTCACAGGGTGTATTTGGCTTTTATGTTGCCCTTCTGACCTGTAATCTCTGGTCGGAATGGCAGTGTAGTTGCAGTAGGCAGATACACCCTGAGCAGATCATGGCTAACTAGCTGTGTTGTAAAGGAATGTGATTTCAGCCCTGTGGATGAGGAACAGTATAGAGTGCTTTAATGGGAAAAGAGCTCAGCAGCTGGGCATAGCATGCAGGGTGGAGGGGGTGGTCAGGGGGCTTTGGAGGGGGGGCAACTTAGATCTCAGTGGGCAAAGCCATGTGACACAAAATCTGGAGCCTGCAGCCCTTTAGGGGCCCCCCAAGGAGGTGTTAAGGGATTTTTTTAAGCAATTTCTGAAGGTTTCTCTGTCAGTGTTGGGAAGGACACCTTCCGGAGGTGTGTGTCTTTTCCCCAGTTGTCAGGGAAGTGGGGTAAGTAGACATCCCCAGGTGGGGGGGTACAGAGAATCCCAGCTGGTGACTAGGACACACTGAGCAGTGTCATACCTCACCAGTGACATCGGTCCCATCATGGCTACGGGACGGCACTCTCCTCCTCTTGCCTTGCTGAGCTCGGTTACCATTCCATGTTGCCAGCACACAGCACAGACACTTCCCCATCCTGGGCTGTTCTCACCTCGTGCTCCTCTCCATTCGGGAAATGGCTCACAGCTTCTCCCCAGCCAATGGGAACAGTGGGGTGTGGACTGTGTAAGGCAAAGTAGAAGCCCAGTACTGGAGCGTGGCTGTGGGGCCCTAGAGCAGATTGGAGCTGGATTTTGTGGAGGATATGATATGACAGGGAGGCTACAGGGGCCCCCTGGAGCTAGGGGTGAGGTTGCGATTGTGACCCCTGCAACCCCTTATGCAACGCCCATGCAGTAGAGGATGTTTTCTACACTACTTCCTCCACTGGCATCTGTGTACTAGCGCCGGCACCCATGGCAGGTGCCCCACATCTGTTGATTGGTGGCCTGCCAAAATTGCAATCCTGGGCATCCTTTTATTGTGAGAATTCCCTCTTACAGCTCTGATAGGCTGGGCTGCACAGATAAGACGGCAGTGGGCTGAAAAAAAAAAGCAGAGCGGCGGATGCATATGGTGATAACTGTGGAAATGTGGAAGGGAAGAGGGGTCAGTTGTGCAGAGAGACAGCTGTGGAAAGGTTTGGGAGATCGTGTAGAGGTGAGAGCTGGGGGGAAATTATATAATGTTAAGAGAGCTGTGGAGGCACCTGGGGGTGCAGAGGTGAAAGCTGGGGGGTTGCAGAGGTTGAGAGCTGTGGATAGGGGTGTGCTGTACATGGGGGTGCAGAAGTGAAATTTAAAGGGGGCAGAGATAAACTGTGAATGTGGGTGCAGAGGTAACATGTTGGCAGGAGATAAAAAGGTGAGTTTTGAATAGGGAGCACACTAAAGTGAACTGCAGATGGAGGGGAGGGGAATTTGAGCCGTGGATGGAGGGCAGGAGAAGTTGAACTGTGGATGGAGGGCAGGAGAAGGCGAGCTGTGGATGGAGGGGAGGAGAAGGTAAGCAATAGAGGGGAGGAGAAGGTGAGCTATGGATGAAGGGGAGGAGAAGGTTAGCTGTGGATAAAAGAGGAGGAGAAGGTTAGGTGTGAATGGAGGGGAGGAGAGGTTGAACTGTGGGTGGAGGGAGGAGAAAGTGAGCTATGGATGAAGGGGAGGAGAAGGTGAGCTGTGGATGGAGGGGAGGAGAAGGTAAGCTTTGGATGGAGAGGAGGAGAAGGTAATCTTTGGATGGAGGGGAGGAGAAGGTGAGCTGTAGATGAAGGGGGGGGGAGAAGGTTAGCTGTGGTTGAAAGGGAGGAGAAGTTGAACTGTGGATGAAAGGGAGGAGAAGGTGAGCCGTGGATGGAGGGGAGGAGAAGGTGAGCTGTGGATGGAGGGGAGGAGAAGTTGAACTGTGGATGGAGGGAGGAAAAGGTTAGCTATGGATGAAGGGGAGGAGAAGGTGAGCTGTGGATGGAGGGGAGGAGAAGGTGAGCTGTGGATGGAGGGGAGGATGGAGGAGAGGAGAAGGTGAACTGTAGATGAAGGAGGGGGGAGAAGGTTAGCAGTGGATGGAGGGGAGGAGAAGGTTAGCTGTGGATGGAAGGGAGGAGAAGTTGAACTGTGGATGGAGGGGAGGAGAAGTTGAACTGTGGATGGAGGGGAGAAGAATTTGAACTATGCATGGAGGGAGGAGAAGGTGAGCTATGGATGAAGGGGAGGAGAAGGTGAGCTATGGATGGAGGGGAGGAGAAGGTAAGCTTTGGATGGAGGAGAGGAGAAGGTGAGCTGTAGATGAAGGAGGGGGGAGAAGGTTAGCCGTGGATGGAGGGGAGGAGAAGGTTAGCTTTGGATGGAAGGGAGGAGAAGTTGAATTGTGGATGGAGGGGAGGAGAAGTTGAACTGTGGATGGAGGAAGAAGAAGGTGAGCTGTGTGGGGGGGGGGAGAAGGTGATCTGTGGATGGAGGGGAGGAGAAGGTGAGCTGTGGATGGGGGAGAAGAGGTGAGTTGTAGATGGGGGGAGAGATGGTGAGCTCTGGAGGAGAAGGTGAGCTGTGGACAGGGGGGCACAAATAAAAGCCAAGAGGTGTGCAGAGGTGAGCAATACATGGTTACTTTGGGGGAATTACTTGGGGGAAGGGGAATTTTGCTTGGGGAGCACAAGGAAAATTTGTTAGGTGGCAGCAAAGCATAGAGTTTAGTAAAGTATGGTGTACAGGGTGCAATGGTCAGGATTTTGTGTTCCATCTTGAACTTCTATACTCTGGATGCTGCGCTAAATATTACAGACCTTTTACGGTTGCAAATTAATGGCCCCTGGACAGTACTCCTGAATACTGCACTTTGTACAATGGGTTTTATGCTACATATTCCCCCCCAACCCCCATAGCTGTGATCTTCCAGTGCTTTGAGGGCTAATAGAGCCAAGGGACCTGTCACAGGGGGACGTTTTCAAAGAAAACAGCAGCCAACAGCACAAGGGATGCTTCGCAATCAATGTAAGTACTGTCCCATGTGCTGATTTTTTTCTGTGTGACACACTCCTCAGCACTGCACAATATGCACTCCTGTGTGCTATGCACTCCTGAGTCCTGTACTTTGTGTGTTACACATTCCTAAACCTTGTGTCGCGTGCAAAATACAGTTCTGAACCTTGACCCCACCCATTTTGCATTGCTTTACTTTTTTTTCCCTGACAAAGAGTGGGATAGGGTGGGAATGAGGGCATGGTGGGGCAGAGAGTTGGCTAAGGAGGGTGCGTTCCTGCACCTATTCTTTAAGAAAAAAAGCCCTGCTACATATATATATATATATATATATATATATATATATATATATATATATATATATATATACATATATGTAGCAATAACTCTCAGTGGAGCTGCTGGTTTAAGCGGGCTTGTTACTGTTATGGAAATGATTAAGAGCTCCAATCGAGCCCAAGGTTATCTGCTGCTGTCTCTAATTTGAAAAGTGTGGATATGCATGCATATAAAAGTAAACACTCTGAGACACGCTCAGCATTGCTACTCATTACACTTTCTGATTTATTCAAGGCGGTGCTAATGTTTTATACACACAAATACGTCATTGCTATGTTAGTCTAATAGGTACATCTCATTGGTTAAGAAGATAAAGAAGATGGAGAATTTTCATAACGAGGTTTGGCTCTCTTTGGTTTTATCTCCAGTTCCGCGTTCTTCTGATGTGTGGGATGCAGGGGGTACACGCCATCTTGAGAAAATATAGGAACAGAGCAAACCTGTATACTTATATAATGAGTAAGGAGAAAAATATGTATGCACATAAGAAAATAGACATTTTCAGATTACTATTATTATTATCTACATCACATTACTTCACAATCCCCCCTAAAATGACTATTTTCTCTTTTCTGTCCCTAATACTAAAGGTCCCACTTTGGCCTGGCCCTTCTCCTCAGCAACTCTTTTAGGCTGTATATAGAATTGGGCAGTAACTGTTCACTTCCCTCCTCGATACAGCTGGAGAGGTGCAGTCAGGCGCTATCTATCCCTAAAACCCTATAGGATTGTGAGGTTATGGACAGGGAGTGACTGTAGGGGAGTGAAGGGTTTGTCATCTTCCATCATAAGGAGGTCCTCTTCTTCTTGGTGGAGAAATGTAGGTGTGCTATTGTCTACAGCCCTGCTCATTAACTTTTTACAAAAGGTAGAATACAGCATACAATCAGGGCTAAAAGAACCAGGATTATTAATACCGTTACCCGTATCTGGGCGAGCACCTTCTGCCACCCACTCATCCAGCTAAAGTATTGATCCCATGGGTCTGTGATACCTGAGTTCTTCAACTCCAGTGACAGATCTTCTAATTTCTTTATAGCTAGAGTAACCTTACCATTTGGGCCAGTATTATCAGGAATGTATGTACAACAGGTTCCCGTTTTTTCCTATGATTTTACAAAACACCTCCTTTCCCAGATAGCACCATGTCTAAGGCTATCAGGTCCTGGAATGTCATGTAGGAAGGGTACGGGCTAACTGGTCAGCAATTCCCTGGAGGGCATCTTTAGTGTAATTTACAAATCTCTGTTGGTTATAATATGTGTAGTGTCAGGTCACCTAGAGGCTGGGTGACAGATGCACACCGTTGGGATCAGGAATGCACCGCAAGGTAGTGGTCCCTATGGCTGACTGCTGCGGATTGTACCCTGGGAGGTTCAGGAATCAGGTCTACTGGATCACTGACACAGATCCCACTGGGAGCTAGAGCATAGATTCCCCAGGGCGCGGAGTCTAAGAGCCAGCAGGTGTTCACCAGAGCCTCTAGTGGTGAGGATGGACTGCGCTGCAGTCTGGCTCCAGGTCGCGGCCCCCAGGGTCTCACAGCTCACGCTCACGGTAGACTACAGGAGAAGAGGAAGGAGGGAGCTGTCTGGAACATCAGGGTCACAGGCAAACAGGGATGGCCGGGAACAGGCTAAAGTCGGTAACAGAAATCAGATGTAGGAAACATAGCAAGTACACACAGAGGCTAACACACAGTGGTTGATCAGCACTGCTGGCTTGCAGTGCACAGGTTAATATAGGGTTCCCTGATAGGGCCTGGGGTGGGGCCATGCTTATAGGGGAGGTTACAAAAGCAGTCTGGTGAGGGTCAGCTGGTCTCTAGAGATGAACACATGGAGACAGGTATGCTGATCGAAAAACTCTATTGCATAACCATGACATGTAGTTAATCCAATCTACATTCTTGCTGACAGTTGTTATGGGGATCAAAGACTCAAAAACAGCTTTTACCTGATCCCTGGCTTTAAACTCATCAGGGACCCCCCTTGTAACCCCTATGACATGTATGTATACATGAGGATCAAAGCTTCCGGAGAGAGCTGTTCGCTTCCTCCTCTGACTGTGTGCTGGGTCAGTGTATGTATCAGGGGTATCTTTGGTTAGGATATGGGGCTTTCTATT
Organism: Aquarana catesbeiana; assembly: GCF_042186555.1. Lineage (NCBI taxonomy): Eukaryota > Metazoa > Chordata > Amphibia > Anura > Ranidae > Aquarana > Aquarana catesbeiana. The sequence goes on from NC_133335.1 coordinate 66,518,833, forward strand.
TTCATCTTTTTTGTCTAATGCACTCTGTGGTTGCCCAGTCTGGCCCTGGGTTCCAACCCACTGGCCCCCACAGAAACCACAACTCTGTCCCCAGTAACTGTCTGTGTGGCATACATATATGTCCTTACCGTAAGGGATATCACTGTACCAATGGCATCACCATGAAGGGTCAAACGGACAAGGTACTATGTCACAGTAATCTAATGTAAAGGTGGTCACATGTGTACCTGAAGAGTTACACCAAAATGTAATTATGTTATCATTTTTGTGATGGCCACCTCCTGGGCCCCTCCCCCTAGATCAAACAGAAAAAGGATATGCAGCACCCGAAAACACGCTCTCCTGCAGTGATAAGCGTGCATTCAGGTGTTCTTCCTGGCCAACTTGACTGAGGTGGCTGTGGTCACCAAAACTTGGAATGGACCATCATAACTTGGCTCAAGGATCTCCAGACAGTAGTTGGTGTGTTCCTGTATCTAATTCAGGATCTGGAATGGAAGAAAACACCTGGACAGGTTAATTCTCGTGATAATGTGGTTACATAATTAGTCAACACATCAGACTGTAACTGTAACTGTTGTGGAAAGTAACAACCAAGTCTGGGAGCTGAACCAAACAAAATTTCATAAGGGTATAGGGCATGTTTCCCCTGGGGGTGTGTCTGACACTGAACAGGGCAATGGGCTAACTGTCTGGCCAACTCATGTTAGTCTCTTGGGCCATCTTTAACATCCTGTTTTTAGTGTCCCATTCATCCTTTCTACCTTCCCGCTACTTTGAGGGTGGTATGGGATGTGTAGTGCCAACTGAACCCCCAGTGCTGCCCAAATCTCTTTAGTAAGGGTTGTTGTTAGGGCTGGTCCCTGATCTCTCAATATCACCTCTGGGACCCCAAATTTACATACTATCTCACTCAGTAGTTTCTTAGCTGTGGTCCTGGCAGTCATGACCACTTCCACTAGGGCGTATTCGAATCTGCCACTTCTTGGCACTTGAGAATGATCAATTTGCATCCTCTGGAATGGGGTATAGGGCTTTTGCCAGGTGCTTCTTCTGTGCATCCTGGGTTACATTTGGTGCAGATAATGCATGATCTGCAGAAGCTGTCGGTCAGTGGAGTAACTCTTGGTGCAACACTTGTTGATAAGAGAGTTCATAAAAGTCTTTGTCAAGTGGGCAGCTCCATGTGCCCATTGCACCACAGCTGGGTACATACTCCTGGGTAGACAAGGCTTCTTGTTGCACTCGAATAGTCCATTTCTGAGAGTTGCTCCTCTCCGTTTCCAGTTTTCCTTCTTATCCGGACTTGTTGTTTCCTGTAGTTCTTTTAGATAAACTCTGTCCACTGGGAAAGTCTGTAAGGTAAGCACGGGGTGGTCTTCTTCTACCACCCTGCTGTCCACTTCCCGCGGACCACCAGCTGTCTGTTTGGCAGCTGTATTGGCTCGATGATTGCCTTAAGCTTCCTTTGAGTTCATTTTGTCGTGTGCTTTTACTCAGAATAGTCACTTGGGTTGGGAGAAGCAAGGCATCAATCAAGTTTTCACAGGTGTTCCTGCAGCCATCAGGAATCCTCTGTCCTAGATAACACCATAATCATGGGCAATGCTGAAAGCATATCTTGAGTCCATGAATGTTGGCTCTTTTTCCCTCTGCCCATTTACGTGCTGTAGTAAGTGCTTATAGCTCTGCCTCCTGTGTAGAAATCACTGGTGTTAAGGCTTCAGCTTGTAGAACAGTGTTTTCAGTGGTGACCGCGTGTCCTGTGTGGTCATGGGGTGACAAGTCAAGACTCTACTCCTCCTCCTCCTTTCCCCCCTCGAGAAGTGGAAGAAGGGTGGTAGGGTTCAGTGTTTGACAACTTAATAGAGTAATGCTGTCCAGTAGGAGGGAACACAGGAGTCTCAAGTGTCTGGTAGTGGACAAGTGTTTCGGCTGGATCTTGGTTGAATATGGCAACAACGTCATGGGGAACAAGCAGAACGAGGCAGTGTCCGAGGACCAAGTTCAAAGTTTTGTCAAGCAAGGCTTGTGTAGCAAATCCAGCTCGCAGACACAATAGGCCTCCTCTTGCTACCGCATCCAGCCGACAGGAATAATATCCTATGGGGCGTAGGCTGATGCCGTGTGATTGGGTGAGTACACCTGCAGCATGTCCCAGACGTTCGGATACAAAGAGCTTGAGCGTTTTGTCGTAGTCTGGGAGCCCTAGCGCCTGAGATGGCACACTTGAGGGCCTCAAACTTAGATATTTCTTCAGGAGACATCTGGAAGGGGTCTGATTGCAGAGCATCAGTAGGAAGGCTTCTGGAATCCATGCTCTGCACTAGGAAATTAGTCCAAGGAAAATGACAGGTGTTGAGCACCACTGCATTTTGGGCTTTGTGGTTCTGCAGCCCTGGTTGGCAAGATAGCACAACAGGCTTTCTGAGGTGACTTCAACAGGGGGTAAGTCAGCTGCACAAAGGATAAGGTCATCAACATGTTGGAAGAGAATCACTTCCGGGTGTTCCTCTTGTCATGTGTCAAGGATGATAGCCATAGCTTTTGCAAACTGGCTTGGAAAGTTCTGTGCCCCTTGTGGCACAACTGTTTAGGTATGTTGCCGTTTCTTTCCGTGGATGAATGCAAAAAGGTACCAGCAGGAGGGGTGAGGGTGGACACTGAAGAAAACTTTTGTAAGGTCCACCTCTGTGAGGTATTTTGCAGTCAAAGGCATCCACAGTAGGTACCTGGTTCTCTTTTTAGGATTCTCTTCTTGGGGTTATTGTGGTTTCCGGGGCAATGAAGCGCCCTCTTTTAGCTTGACTGAAACTGGTGGCACCTTTAAGTTACCGTTGTCTTCCGGTCCTGTGGACCATAGGCACGCAGGGATTCTGTCAAGTACTTCCTGCAGTATTGAACTTGAAGTTTTTGCTTCATTAAGTGTCATCAGGAGAGGCAGAGAACACAAAGCAGATGAGTCTTCTAAAGATAGGGGAGTATGTAACTTCATCCCCCCTTCAGGCGTGTCCTGATTGAGGCCTGTAGTCTGGACAACACATCAGCTCCTAGTAGATTCAAGGGACATGTAGAGGACACCATAAATCTGGCAAGCAAATCAGGAAGTGGAAAGGAAAGAATTATTAGGCAGGTTCACCGCCCTCAACACACTTTTGGCTGCACCCCTGTCAATGAGGAAAGTGGTAGGTTTTTCGTCTGGGACATCTTGGGGCTCTGCATTCTTTTTTGAAGTGACCCCGTTTCCCACAGTTGTAACAGGTGATCCTTTCCCTGGTATTGAGCAGTGGTGGTGGACTAGTGTAGGCGGGATCTTCATCATGGGTTACCATGAGGGGCGTTGGTTTTTTACCTTTTTGATTTTCTATACCTCTGGTCACCAACAACAAATCAGACATTTTCATTGAATGGTATTCAGGGCGGGCCACCATCAGGCCTTTTCTGTTATCCTCTCTGAGCCCTGAAACAAAAGCAGTTGATAACATGTGTGTGTGTGCCTTTATGAGTCTAGCATGATACTTCTTCACAGACTCCCCTTTATCTTGGGTAATATCTTGGATTGTGGTCTTCTGATCCGTCAACTTCTCCTTTGCCCAGTCGTGGAGTTGTGCACAGAACTCCACGCCTGAGGTGTAGGAAGTGGCACTTGTCAGGCAGGCATCATTGAAGGCCATCTGCATGACTGGCCAAAAGACATATCCTGCTTTGATTTGGCATAGGCTGATCAAGTCTCTCCAGGCAGCTGAGTAAGTTTCTTGTATCTGCACTATCCTGTGGTAGAAGGGAATTGGCTGCTTCTCTGGGTCAGGCAGACTTGTCACTAAGGCCGCTGTTTGTGATAGAGTAAAAGCGACATACATCACTGGTGCCCCTTCTGGTAACCGAGACTGTTGTTGGGGCAGGGGCTGGCAAGGGGCACTGTTCTTTACGGTTGCCAGCATGTGTTTGAGATCCTCTCGGAACTGAGAGTCTGGAGCCGGATTGGGGGTTAAATCAGTGGGTGGCCTTGCTGCCTGCTGTCGGGCTTCCCACTCAGATGCTTCTTCATCATTAACATATCCGGCTTGGGAATGTGATGCTCCCGTATTGGGGAAGACAGGTGTGTGGTATGAACCATCTTGGTTTAAAACAGGGAGGGCTTGGTACAGGCTGTTTAAGCTTACTGGGTGTACCAAGATGGCCGCCGGCAGGAAGTGCACTGGACTGGGTAGAAAGTGAAGGCATGGGTGCACTAAGATGGCCGCCGGGCTGAGTTGTCACAGTGGGTTGTGCTTGGGTGGTGAGAAAGGAGTGGTTGTTAGACGGAGGGCAGTGCTGTCCCTCCCCTCCTTTGTTTCAAGTTCCAACATATCATCAGCTCTGTGATACACATACATAATACAATCGCCATCTTTCTTAACTTCCTTTATCCAATTTTCTTTATCACACAGGATTTTTCTCCCTGTTTTCTTCAGCAACATAACTTTCGCCACTTCTTTCAACTTTGTTAACTATTTCAACATCTTCTTTGCAATATCACTTTCATTACAATATCACTTTCTCTCGTACGACCAAGGGGTTAATATTTTTCTCAGCGTTCTTATCAGCAAATTCCTTCGGTGGGAGCTCATAAGACTAATGTACGGTTAATCTCAGAACAAGAACAAACACATCAGGGGTAGTGAGGAGCAACGGCCCGCGACCCAACAGATCCCCCGGGCAGCCCCCCTCCGACCTTAACCAGTCCCCACCCCCTCTCGTGTATATAGCAAACAATAAACCACAAATACAATCACGACAGGACATTACACCTGCCACTCTTCGAACTGCAAAATTTCAGCAGGCTAAAATAACCACAAGGGCAGACCACCCTGCAAAAATAAACCCGTTTATAGACGTTTTTTTTTTTTTACTGTTACCCGCTCTACACCAAGAGGCCGACAACTTGTCTTGGGGTGAGACTTCTGTAACACTCTCAGACTGCAAAGCCAGCAGCTGAGACAACCCTCAAAGGTTCATCGAACCCAGAGTACACCCGTCCATAACGTTTGCCACACGGGAAACAATCTCATTCCAGAGGCCGACAGCTCATCTGGAGATGAGACCACACATTCACGCATGTAGCACCCTTAGACTGCTGAGTTTCGCAGCCCAAAGAATGGCAGACAGTGAACAAATACAGTCAGCAGAAACCCATTGGCAGGTTCGTTAAAACAACCTCAGGCGAGGAAATACCTGCCTCTAAGACAGTCTCAGCATACCGACAGAATCCAGCCGTCAACCGAAAGATAAGAGAGTCGTACAGTGGTAAGAATATAAATCAACTCACCGGTACTGTTAGGGCTGCGCAAACCCCACTCTCATTAATCAGTTAACGCCCGAATGCTTGTCGCGGTATAACTTCGACTGTAGCCTGAGGTCCCGGGTTTCGGCACCATCTGTTATGGAAATGATTAAGAGCTCCAATCGAGCCCAAGGTTATCTGCTGCTGTCTCTAATTTGAAAAGTGTGGATATGCATGCATATAAAAGTAAACACTCTGAGACACGCTCAGCATTGCTACTCATTACACTTTCTGATTTATTCAAGGTGGTGCTAATGTTTTATACACACAAATACGTCATTGCTATGTTAGTCTAATAGGTACATCTCATTGGTTAAGAAGATAAAGAAGATGGAGAATTTTCATAACGAGGTTTGGCTCTCTTTGGTTTTATCTCCAGTTCCGCGTTCTTCTGATGTGTGGGATGCAGGGGGTACACGCCATCTTGAGAAAATATAGGAACAGAGCAAACCTGTATACTTATATAATGAGTAAGGAGAAAAATATGTATGCACATAAGAAAATAGACATTTTCAGATTACTATTATTATTATCTACATCACATTCCTTCACATTACCTTCACTCTCGACACCCCTGTTTCACCGGCACCGGGTCTAGGGTTCCGTTGAGTTTACCTCTGGACGATATAAGCACCAACACTTGAGTACGTTTTCAATGCTTTATTGAACCAAGTAAGGAAGGAAGTAGCAGGAAAGAGGCAGGAGGGAAGCTGCAGGGAAGCTCAAATACCTTTCTTTAGGATTCTTGAGAACGTCCTCTAAAGTTGAATATTGTAACCGGATGCAATCCCCTTGTGGGACACAATCTTTGCTCGCCTGGCTAGGCTTCTCTCACTAGCCTAGCAACCAGTACGTAGCACAAACAAAAGTCTCTGCCACAGACTTGCTTGAAATAAACCCGTCCGATCCTCTGCCACAGGATATATTAATTTTTGCAGTGAATGTCAGACACAGTACTTGGACCTCTAAGCCAACCTGGCAGTACTATGCTGTAGAACTACTTTAGGATACGTCCTCCAACCGAGTCACCAGGCCCCTCTCCAGACCAGCACTCTGCATGATCCTTCCATGACGGGTCCTCCCCTGGGATCTTCTCGGTTGTCCAGCTTCTTCACTCTGGATAGGCAGCTCAGGACCATTCCTCGGCTGCTGTGGTAGGCCCCAGACATGCTTCTGGGCCCACCCACGTGCCCCAGCGACGCGGGCCTCCGGAACAGAGGACCACGAGGTAGCACTCTAACACCAGGAGGGCCAGCAGGTGGCTGTAAAACGAACCCCAAAACATGGCGTCTGTCCCATAAATACCCTCTCTCAGAATGCAACTCGGAGGACCACCTCCACCGAGTTGTCTCCGGGACAGAGGAGCATCCATACACTCCGAGACGTTGCCCTTCCAACACCAGCCAATGGTAACAGCGACACCCACTGGCTCAGTGTGGAACCACACGCAACCCCAGCCAAGCTGGAACAGAGGCAAATCTAACTCCCCTAACGAGCAATTCACTAAATTTACCTATCAGATGGTAGATCATAAATCTACCAGCGCTACATACTCCCCCCACTACAATAGACGTTGTCCCCAACGTCTGTCCAAAAAATAATAATAATAACTCCCAAGCCTGGGAGTAGGTATTTGAGCTTAAAACTTGGATTAGATAGAGAAGAAGGAAAGACAGTGGAAAGACATTATGAGATTCACATCTATAAAACAATATGTTCACGTCCGTAAACAAAAACATCCTATGACTGTACACAACCTCACTATCTATCTAGCTGAAAAGCCTCACAGCTTGATAGGAGATCAAATGGTTCCTGAAAAGGAAAACATGTTAAACACACACATATCCTGTACAATTTCAGGAGCAAAGCCTCATTTAAAAATGAGACTCTCTTCCCATAATCTATTATCAAAAATAATCTTTAGGAGTCCATCCCTGTATAAAATTTTTTTTTCATATGAAAGAAATCCAGCTAGCAAAAAGAAGTCCTTGGATTCAAAACACTGAGATGAATATCCAGACCTTGACCACGAAGATCTCTTTATACTGACACTAACTAACTTACTAACTTCAAAGCTCTTTTGTCCATAGTTACCAATAAAACTGGGGATCTGGCAAGGTCGGTGTCTTTCCCAGTTTATCCACTGTGGTAATGAAATATACAGCGTCATCTTTTCCGGGCCTGCAGATGACCACTTTGTCAGCATAGATGTGCCAACCGAAGTTCCAGTGCATAAAACATACACTAAAACGTTTATCCATTTTAACAGAACATCCAGTCTTTCGGAAAGGCTTAGGCACAGACAAGTAGTCCCAAACAGCTTCACTGTACCAAAGTGCCCGGTTAACTTCAATCACTTGCATTACGTCCTGAGGGACATAGGGAAACTCCAAGCCATACTCCGTAGCTGCACGCTTGGTTAACATTATCTGCAAACGTGCAAGTTTGGGCAAGGATCTGTTCTTTTCCCATGCCAGGAGGCACACAGGAGTCCAAGGATTTGCTCACTATAGACCCAGCCGGTGTCTGTAGTGAACTAACAACTTTTGACAAAGTCTCATTTACAGTGCTGTGTGGGTCCAGACAGGGTGACGTCTTCCCAGAACTCAGGGCTGTCCATTCAGGGAAAGTCATAGCAGAGGCTAAGTCTTCGCCTTGTGACCATAACAGCTCTTGTGACATAGTCTCAAACAAGTCATCATTACCGGAAAGATCCAACATGGATTCTATTTCCGAATCTCCCAACTCTTCCGCTGGCAGATACTTATTTACAGTCCCAGATACATTCCCCACCAGCTGCTTACTCGTTCCTGTCGTGGACTTTACTGGAACCGGTTGGGGTAGCCTCGGGAAGCTGCAGGAAGCCTTCACATATCCCACCTTCCTCTGTACAGGTACAACAGAGACAGGCGTGGTGGATTCAGAATTCAAAGCAATGTCCGCTGATGAGACGGCAACAGCAGTGTCTCTCTCCGGAAAACATTTTCGGCAACAACAGGCAAAGTGACGGCCTGCCGCTCTCTCCGTAGTAATAGTAGCTTCTACTGTGGCCCAATCCATCCAATAAGCACGGGGCGACATGGTAGGTTGCTCCACCACAAACAAATACTCTCCACACTGCGGACATCGACCAAATGGACGGAGATGTACGGCCAGTCCTTCACATTTATGGCAAATCATGCCCAGTCCCTCAATATCTCCTGAGGTATACAGAACAAACCTCCCCTGTGGCTTCAGACGAACACCAGTATCCGTAAGCAGGGCTCTGGTCAGCACAGTATTCAACACGGTGTTTGCAGGGAACATTCTTGGTCCCAAAATTGGCTGCATCGCCGAAAAAGACATGGCCATACTCTGATCTTCTCAGCACGATCACGAGGCCTCTCTTCTTCTCTGGCGCCAAACACACACGCGCGTCCCACGCGGTATCAAGTAGGGTAGGCTCCTCCCACTTGTTCTGATCACGTAGCTCCCGGGCTTGCACTGGCGCCCGCCGCCTACGCATTCAGAAATAAAGTCCTGCAACTTTTAACCTCTTCTCTTCCTGAAAAATTTGACAAAGTCCAGCTCTCACCGTAAACTCCCGGTGAAACACCTCTCTGGGCTGCGAGAACCGATGGTCAACAAATCCCGGACGACGCCCCCACATGTAGCAATAACTCTCAGTGAAGCTGCTGGTTTAAGCGGGCTTGTTACCTTCACTCTCGACACCCCTGTTTCACCGGCCCCGGGTCTAGGGTTCTGTTGAGTTTACCTCTGGACGATATAAGCACCAACACTTGAGTACGTTTTCAATGCTTTATTGAACCAAGTAATGAAGGAAGTAGCAGGAAAGAGGCAGGAGGGAAGCTGCAGGGAAGCTCAAATACCTTTCTTTAGCATTCTTGAGAACATCCTCTAAAGTTGAATATTGTAATCGGATGCAATCCCCTTGTGGGACACAATCTTTGTTCGCCTGGATAGACCTCTCTCACTAGCCTAGCAGTCACTACGTAGCACGAACAAAAGTCTCTGCCACAGACTTGCTTGAAATAAACCCGTACGATCCTCTGCCACAGGATGTATTAATTTTTGCAGTGAATGTCAGACACAGTACTTGGACCTCTAAGCCAACCCGGCAGTACTATGCTGTAGAACTACTTTAGGATACGTCCTCCAACTGAGTGACCAGGCCCCTCTCCAGACCAGCACTCTGAATGATCCTTCCATGACGGGTCCTCCCCTGGGATCTTCTCGGTTGTCCAGCTTCTTCACTCTGGATAGACAGCTCAGGACCATTCCTCGGCTGCTGTGGTAGGCCCCAGATATGCTTCTGGGCCCACCCACACGCCGCAGCGACGCGGGCCTCCAGAACGGAGGACCACGAGGTAGCACTCTAACGCATACCTGTCGGCCAGGAGGGCCAGCAGGTGGCTGTAAAACGAACCCCAAAACATGGCGTCTGTCCCATAAATACCCTCTCTCAGAATGCAACTCGGAGGACCACCTCCACTGAGTTGTCTCCGGGACAGAGGAGCATCCATACGCTTCGACACGTTGCCCTTCCAACACCAACCAATGGTAACAGCGACACCCACCGGCTCAGTGTGGAACCACACACAACGTCAGCCAAGCTGGAACAGAGGCAAATCTAACTCCCCTAACGAGCAATTCACTATCATAAATCTACCAGCGCTACATATATATATATATATATATATAAAGTTTGTGCAAAAGATATAGTGTCTACAAACTATGGGATTTTTTTTTTACTAGTAATGGCAGTGATCAGCGACTTATAGTGGGACTGTGATAGGACACTAACTGACACTTTTTTAGGAACCAACGACATTAATACAGCGAACAGTGGTAAAAATATGCACTGTCACTGTACTAATGACACTAGCTGGAAAGGGGTTAAACAACGGTTAAATGTGTGCATAACCAGTGTTTTTGTGTAATCTCTGTGTTGCTTTTACTTAGGGAAGTGATGTATTTTATTCAATGGTAGGCTGGTGTCCGGACTTTCTGTGTTTTTTGTTTTTTTGATTGTTTGTGTTTATTGCTGTGTATATGTGTTTTTCCTGTTTTTCTGTATGTTCCCACAAGATCATCCTTTTTGGGGGATCTTTCCTTTTGAAAAGAACCTTGAAAAGTATGCTGTATGAAGCTGTTCCAATATTTACAGTCGCACTTTAAATCTATGTAGTCTGTGCCCGCATTGGGATTAGTAAATTTTGTAATTTTATAAGAACCAAATTCTGACCTAGACTTTTTGTTGTGAAAGTAGCCGCTTTCTCGATCCTGGTAGTAATACCAGGATTTCTTTTTGTATGCTCAGTTTCTTTGGCTACAGCAACAGTACCATATTTAGGTAAGCAGTATTAAGGTGTTTATAATTTAATTATCACTGTCGGTTTTTGGTTCAGCAGGACTGGTTTTCCTTTCTCTTCTTTTGTTGTTGATGTATTTTATTACCTGCTTTCAGAGACACAAATTCCATCACTTTCCTCCTGTCAGAACGGAGCTCTGCCTTGTTTACATAGGCAGAGCTCCATTCTGTCTCTCTGCCCAAAGATCAGCGAGTGCTGGTGGACATCCATTGTCCAGCACCCGCAGATCGGCTTCTGCTGTGAGTAATGACAGCAGAAGCGGTCCACAGGCGGCGATCGCGTGCGCCCCCTAGGCGGAACTGCAGAATCAAGTATATATATATATATATATATATATATATATATATATATATATGTGTGATTCTGCACAGAACGGCCACCCTGTAGCAGTATATCTGCTATGGGGTGGTCGGTCGTAAAGTGGTTAATTAGGGTAGTTGCTTCCTTATGCCATTAGAAGATCTTTATCACTTGTCTAAGGATGTCAGTTTTGGAGCCTGCAAGTTTATGGGTGGTTCTGGTGAATCATCTGTCTTAGGTGTCATCAGGACTGAAAAGGAAGCATTGCCCGGTGTCCAAATCCATGCTATTATCCCTAATCGTGTCCAAATTGCCACTATTAACTGATATATTTTATAGGACATATGATTGTGAAAGAAAAACTCAAAGACCAGGAATGATCATAACAGTGACTGAGGAAGCCAAGAGTCATCAACGGGGTCTTTGTATAATGTGACATACAGTCATAATTGCAGAACTCCAGAATTGTTTGGAGACCATGGGTGAAGATGTCTTTTTTCATCTCAGTAGGGCTTTCTTTTCTTGAACTCTTTCACAAAATTGGTGAGTATCTCCAAATACTCCTCAAGCCCATCACCACAGGTGCCACAACATCCCTGGACATGCCATTGGTGTCCTCTTAGGCTCCTCAGCCCTAAATCCTTCACCAGTTCACCCAGCTTCCTGGCACCAAAAACATCCTGCTTATTAGCCAGCAACTTCAGCTTATTTAGAATTGTGGTCTTTCCAGCAGCATCCAGTCCCAGCATTATGATCCGAGCATTAGGCCCCTTTCACACTGGGGCGGTAGGGGGCGTCGGCGGTAAAACAGCGCTATTTTTAGCGCTGTTTTACCGCGGTATTCGGCCGCTAGCGGTGCGGTTTTAACCCCCCGCTGGCGGCCGAAAAAGGGTTAAATCCACTCGTATAGCGCGGCTATAGCCGCGGTATTGCCGCGGTATAGCCGCGCTGTCCCATTGATTTCAATGGGCAGGAGCGGTTTAGGAGCGGTGAATACACCGCTCCTTCACCGCTACAAAGATGCGGCTGACAGGAGATTTTTTCTTCTCCTGCCAGCGCACCGCTTCAGTGTGAAAGCCCTCGGGCTTTCACACTGAACAAACAGCGGAGGATGTTTTGGGGCGGTTTGCAGGCGGTATTTTTAGCGCAATGACACCTGCAAACCGCCCCAGTGTGAAAGGGGCCTTAGTGCCAGAGAACTTCATTATTACTTGGCGAAGGCTGATTATCAGGATAACCATTGATGCAGTTTTATGTCCCAAAGTCTGAAAAAAAAAATTCTCTTATCTCCGTGTCTGTACATGCTTTCTGAAAACCAGACCTCTATACAATGTATTCACAGTAATTCATCTGCTAGACTCCTGTAACTCAGCAACCAGATAAACCTAGAATTACCTGGTTGCACTTTCACACAGTGTTGTGTTGGAAGATTCTTGTACAACATGTTTTGACAATGCCAGGAATGACAGCAGCACAGGAAATGACCTCAGGATCAAAACAAAAATAACTTTATTGCAATGAACATATTCTCACAATTTTACTTACACAACTATGCCTTACCTGTGTTAGGTATATTGTAAATGTGGTAATACAATACCCTTGAGATAATTCATCCAAATAAAATAGGAATTAAAGTGTAACTAAAGTAAAAAAAAAAACTGAAATTACAAATATGCTTCAAATTTCAATTCTCAATTGTTGTTTAAAATTCTGTGTACATTTAGTCCCTATTAGTGGAGAGGAGAAGCTGCTCTGTGTGAAGGTTCAATCCAACAATAGCTTGTAGATTTCAAATAGATTTAATAAATGAGTGACAGTTCAAACAGATCCAGACAAACACCCAAGTGAGCCCAATCAACGAATAAGTGCCACCGCCTTATAAAAAACTTGCTTACCAGATGGCAAGCAAAACCAAACAGACGGCTAAAGCCCAGCCAAGGCCTTTGCTTGTGTGGAAAGATCGTCTGGACAAGTTGGATAAGATTGGTGCCTATATACTCCAAATGCCATAGAACTCCGATAAACCTCAACATCTCAGCGGGGTATAAGAGAAAAGACCAACCATAGCATAATATTGCTTCAACAGGTTTAATAAAAAACAGTAATGCACTTACATTTAAAATTAAGTAAAATCGCGCTAAATTAGCAGAGCTGTCCGGCTGCAATACAAATCCCGTCCTCCTAGTGAGACAGCGTGGTGACGTCAGCACGTATCCTCCTCTAGATGCGTTTCGTCACAGGTTGACGTTGTCAATGGGGAGGTACCTAAGAATCATTCCAGGGATCCCTATCTGCATTCATTTGCCTGTATCTAAAATTCATAGTGTCTCCCTTTGTAGCCACCCATTCAGATGCACTGAGAGCAGAGAGTGTACCTGATGATGAGTAATAAACCTAAGTGAAAGAACACATTCCCATCAGTCCTGTAGACAAACATGTTCCTTCCTTTTGGCCACTGAATGGTGCAGATTTATGTGTGTTTTGATGATCAGTTGCTGGTTTAACCACTTGCTTACTGGGCACTTAAACCCCCCTCCTGCCCAGACCAATTTTCAGCTTTCAGCGCTGTCGCACTTTGAATGACAATTGCGCGGTCATACAGCACTGTACCCAAATGAAATTTTTATCATTTTTTTCCCACAAATAGAGCTTTCTTTTGGTGGTATTTAATCACAGCTGGGATTTTTATTTTTTGCCAAACAAACAAAAAAAGATGGAAAATTAAAAAAAAAAAAAAAAATCATGTTTCATAGTTTGTTATAAAATTTTGCAAACAGGTAATTTTTCTCTTTCATTGATATGCGCTGATGAGGCGGCACTGGTGGGCACTGATAGGCTGAACTGATGGGCACGGATAGGCACAGTTAGGGAGGCACTGATAGGCACAGTTAAGGTGGCACTGATAGGCACAGTTAAGGCAGCACTGATGGGGACAGATAAGGCGGTACTGATGGGCACAGATAAGGTGACACTGATGGCCACTGATGGGCGCTGATGGGTGGCATGGATAGGTGGCGCTGATAGGTACCACTGATGAGGGGCACTGATGGGCGGCACTGATGGGCACTGGTAGGTGACACTGATGGGCACTGGTAGGTGGCACTGATGTGCAGCACTGTTGTGGCACTGATGAGGGCGCTGATGGGTGGCACTGTGGGTACTGATGGGTGGCACTGTGGGCACTGATGGATGGCACTGCTGCCTATTGCTGTGTCACTGGCAGGGGGCACAAATGATCGCCGTGATCGGGACTGGTGTCCCGCTGGTGATCGGCTTTTTTTTTCCTCCTCATGCTGTCAGCGCGAGGAGAAAAAATAGCCGATTACCGGCTCTGTTTACATCACATGATTAGCTGTCATTGGCTGACAGCTGATCATGTGGTAAGGGGTCGGGACCCCTTACTCTGATCTGTGATCAGGCGAATCTCATAGACTCGCTGATCACCGAGTGCGCCGCGCATCAATAGACGTAGTCCCGGCAATGTAGGTCCGCGCTGTTGCCGTCATTTGGCAATAGCGCGGATCTGAAGAGGTTAATGTTCTTGAAGCAAGTCTTAGAATGTAACCAAGCAACTGATGGGCAGACTCCTCCCTGGAATATGCACATCTAAAGGGTGCCCAAGATGTGTTCTTTTGCAATCAGCAGGAAGTTGATGTATCACTCACCCTGCTGGCTGTTATGAAGTGCCAGAAGTACAAAAAAAAAAAAACCTGCAGCAAGAGGGATGGACTGAAGTAATGTATACATTTTCAAAGTAAGGAAAATTCGTTCAAAAATACTAATACAGAATTTTGAGTCAGTGATTAGTGCTCTTAATTAATACTTAATGTAATGAATGTGACTTTAGTACTCTTAACTTTCTTGTATACCTCCCAACTTTCTAAAATGAAAAAATAAACACTGTTTAGCACAAAGTATGTAGACGAAAGAATACACTGCTACCATGTGCAAACAATGACTGGTCAACTAAACAATACAAAAATGTGTGCTCAGCTGCAAATGTGGGAAATCAAAAAACTGCTCCAATCAAACACTCCTTGAATAGTGAGAAAAAAACGTGAAATAAGATGCACTGTTTTTGACTAAAATTAGGTAACAGATATATTATATATATTGCAATAAGCAATGTGCAAAAAGGAAAATCAAACAATAGCGAATGTTTAAATGGCAAAGTGTCACTTAATACATGAAACTCTAGTTGCCTGGAACGGTTTACATCCAAAAGAATTTATTTTGTGAATAAGTAGCCACAAACTGTTCAAAAAAATGGCAGATAATAAATGGTGCAAAAAGTTCATAAACAGTCCAGTGCTCCACAATTTAATGTGTTTAGTGAAGAGATGATGCTCCAACTTTCCCACATGCAAATACATCAGACTAATTGTAGTGCAGCTGAAATAATCCACAATAGAAAGTGTGTCACCGCTGTGCGCTATATGTGAAAATTGTCCGCTTAGCAAATCCAATGATCCCATCGAGAGACCATATGTGTGTGAGTGGAAGCGCCTCTGAAGACAAGTGGTCAGCCAGCTCCAGGGAATGTATCCAGGCTTATGGTGCTCCTTAATCTCGTTAATCACATCATGTGGTTATAAAAGTTAATGGAAGATTCTCCTAGTGCATTCATGTGTGTAAAGCTGGTTTATTAAATAAAAATTGCACTTATATCAAGGACAATGATTTTGAGTGATATAGGATAACATCTTGTATGGCCACCTGCAGTGTGATCCATGCTTGTTGACATTGCATTGCTAGCTCCAATTAGGGTTGCCACCTCATCCCTTTAAACCCGAACACATATGAATTACACAGGTTCTGAGGCTAATTGAATGCAGATAAGGCACCAAGTGAGTTTAATTACCACCTTAATCAGCCAGAGAACCTGTGTAATTAATATGTGTTCGGTTTTAAAGGGATGAGGTGGCAACCCCAGCTCCAATCCAATCCTTGCTTTGTGCACTCCTCCAAATCATTTGGTGGAGGGGGATTTTGGTGTGGAGTTGTTTTTCAGGGGTTGGGCTTGGCCCCTTAGTTCCAGTGAAGGGAACTCTTAAGGTGTCAGCATACCAAAGACATTTTGGACAATTTCATGCTCCCAACTTTGTGGGAACAGTTTGGGGATGGCTCCTTCCTGTTCCCACATGACTGCACACCAGTGCACAAAGCAAGGTCCATAAAGATATGAATGAGCGAGTTTGGGGTGGAGGAATTTGAGTGGCCTGCACAGAGTCCTGACCTCAACCTGATAGAACACCTTTGGGATATATTCAGAGCGGAGACTGCGAGCCAGGCCTTCTGATCCAACATCAGTGTCTGAACTCACAGATGCGCTTCTGGCAGAATGGTCAAACATTCCCATAGACACACTCCTAAACCTTGTGGACAGCCTTCCCAGAAAAGCTGAAGCTGTTATAGCTGCAAAGGATGGATCAACTCAATATTGAACCCTACGGACTAAGACTGGGATGCCATTAAAGTTTATGTGTGTGTAAAGGCAGGTGTCCCAATACTTTTGGCAATATAGTGTGTGTGTGTGTTTAATTTTTTTCTATATTAATTTTATTTTTAAATCACTTTAATTATTATTTTATTATTATCAAATATACGTTTATAAAATACAGTAGGTGTATTGGGTGCCATCTATAGACAGTCCTTTTCTGTAATATCCTTGCTATTATCCTTGATATCTGTCATAAAAGTAATTTCCTGCCTGTTCTGTCACTTCAGGCTGCGTTGGAAGATTTTCTCCAGCAAGTGTTATTAAACCTGAACTGGAAGTTATTGTCTCTTTTATGAGGTCACTTCCTGTGCTATTGAGGTCATTGAACAATCCTCCAGCACGAGCAAAGTGACAGAGCAGACTGGAATTTCTTGTATTATATTACTAGTCACAAATTACTGTCTCGCTAGTGAAAAAATCAAACCAGTTACAAAGATTTAAACCCCACCTGATTGCACTGTGCACCATTAACAAAATACTTTTTTTTATCATTTGTTTTATCCCAGTGCTGCTGATCTCCTCCACCCCCTTTGTAGCCACTTCCTGTCTATTCCAGTAAATGGCATTTCTTGGCACAAGTTTTGCCTACCATACCTCCCTAATGTATGATGAAAATGCCATTTGTACTCTCTAGAAAAGTCAGAGTGACAGGATGACAACTCAGCATAATTAGAAGACCTTATAACACAAAGCTTCTGAACAAGCACCTTTATGGCAGGATCACCACATGCAGTCTACTATAGGATTTTAACCACTTGACAACAAGGCTTTTTCTGACACTTTTTGTTTACAAGATTAAATAAGTATTTTTTGCTGGAAAATTACTTATAACCCCCAAACATACATTTTTTAAGCAGACACCCATTGAATAAAATGGCGATCGTTGCAAAATGCAATAGTTACTCCAATTATTTTGTAAAATGTGAAAGGTGATGTTACTCTGAGTAAATAGATACCCAACATGTCATGCTTTAAAATTGCGCACACTCGTGGAATGGCGCCAAACTATGGTACTTGCGTATGCTTTCGATTCTGCATGGGGGATGGGGGTGTTTTAAATTTTTTATTTATATTTACACTGTCCCTTTAATTTTTTTTTTTTTAATGTTAACATTCTTTACGGAGAGATCTGGGGTCAAAAACTACTCCAAATCCCTCCTTTTCTTTTACAAAACATTTTTTTTGATCTTTCGCTTTAATTATTCTTTTTTTCTTCCAGCCTGGACCGGATGTGACGTCATGACGTCACTCCAGTCCTCCAAGGCCATAGCCTCATTGTTTCTCGGACGAACCGGCAGAAACAGTGAGCGGCTGGAGGGTGGAGACGTCCCCTCCACACCACTTCGGAAACCAGACCAGCGGCTTATGACCCACTTGGACCAGTTTCATGAGAAAAACGTCTGCTGGTTGAAAAAAACGTTACGGGGATTATGGCTGATATCGTCAGCCATAATCCCGGTAAACCACTTGCAGACCACAACGTATATATATATATACGCATTGTGGTTGGCAAGTGGTTAATGTGCACTGAATGAGCATTTAGGTAAGCAGAGGCTGCCTATGGACTCCCTTTAACCCCCACATGTAATGGGAGACTCTAATGGGGACTCTGATGGAGATCCTGGTGTAAGGTGGCTCTCAAAGGGACTCTGATGTAAGGGGAACTCTCATGAATACCCTGATGTAAAGGGGAATTCTGATAGGGACTCTAATGTAAGGGGATTCTGATGGGGTCCCTGATGTAAGGGGTGCTCTAATTTAAGGGGGATTCTGATGGGGACCCAGATGTAAGGAGGATTCTGATGGGTACTCTGGTGTAAGTGCGGCTCTGAGGGAGACGCTGATAGGGACTTTGATGTGAGGGGGGACTCTGATGGGGACCCTGATGTAAGGTGTACTCTGATGGCGACCTTGATGTAAAGGGAGAATGGGGAATCTCATGGAGACCCCAATGTAGGGCAGGACTCTGATGTGGACCCTGTTGGAAGGAGGGGGCTACAATTTAAGGGGGACTCAGATGGAGACCTTGATGTTCTGGGGCTCTGATAGGGACTTTGATGTAAGGGGGGACTCAGATGGGGACCCTGATGTAAGGAGGAGGGGGATCTAATTTAAGGAGGAGTTTGATTAGGACCCTGATGTAAGCAGGACTCTGATGTAAGCATAGCTCCCAACTGTCCCTGATTTGGAGGGACTGTCCCTGATTTGGAGGGACTGTCCCTCTGTCTCTCATTCCTCCTCATTTGTCCCTCATTTTGGTCTGATCTATATAGATGTATATAAAATGCACTTTTTATCTATCAAAAAGTGTTTCCCATCACTACACCTTTCATCTGATTTCTAAATTGCTGCATTTGTAAATTCCAAAAGCCAATATAAAGGAATAATAGTGGTAAAAAAAAAGCACTTGTGTGTTAAACCAATCTTGTTGTTTTGTACAATTCTTCTTTAAGGGGGCGTGGCAAGGGGTGTGTCCTATGCCTGCATACTTTTGCTGATAGGTTTCCCTCATTCCCATCTCAAAAAGTTGGGAGGTATGTGTAAAGTCCCATACACATGATAGGACTTTGTACAAACTTTCCCTTAGATTTTTGTACAAAGGGCGTTGGCCAGAAGTTTGTCTTGCATACAGACGATGGGACTTTTCCAGCCAACTTTCACCAAATCACGTTGTTTTTCAGCTCTTTACCACCACCCTTTGGTCAACTTCTGTATTGTTGTCTGATATTGTGTCAATCCTACTTGGATCCCCGCCAATGCCAGGCACTGTGTTTGGTATGAATCTTGAGGGGGAACTCCACGCCAAATTTTAAATAAACTGGCATGGGTTCCCCTCTGGGGGCATACCAGGCCCTTAGATCTGGTATGGATTTTAAGGGGAACCCCCTAAGCCGAAAAAACGGCGTGGGGGTCCCCCCAAAATCCATACCAGACCCTTATCCAAACATGCAGCCCGGCCGGTCAGGAAAGGGGGTGGGGACGAGCGAGCACCCCCCCTCCTGAGCCGTACCAGGCCGCATGCCCTCAACATGGGGGGTGGGTGCTTTGGGGGAGGGGGCGCCCCCCCACCCCAAAGCACCTTGTCCCCATGTTGATGAGGACAAGGGCCTCTTCCCGACAATCCTGGCCGTTGGTTGACGGGGTCTGCGGGCGGGGGGCTTATCGAAATCCGGGAGCCCCCCTTAATAAGGGGGCCCCCAGATCCTGGGCCCCCCACCCTATGTGAATGAGTATGGGGTACAGCGTACCCCTACCCATTCACCTAGGGAAAAAAGTGTCAATAAATAAAACACACTACACAGGTTTTAAAATTAATTTATTAGGCAGCTCCAGGGTCTTCTTCCGACTTCGGGGGTCTTCTGCAGACTTGGGGGGTCTCTCAGGCCTCTTCTCCCTCTCTCCGGTGTCGTCTCTGCGCTCTCTGGTTCTTCCCCGGTGCCTTCTTCCTTCTGCCGAGCTCCTCCGCTATCTTCTGCTCTTTTGCCGCTCTTTTGCTAGCGGAGGAGCCCGGAAAGTTGGTTGGAAAAGTCCTGTCGTCTGTATGCAAGACAAGCTTCTGGCCAACTCCCTTTGTACAAAAATCCAAGGGAAAGTTTGTACAAAGTCCTATCGTGTGTATGGGGCTTAAGAGAGACTCTGATGGGGACTCTGGTGTAAGAGGGACTTTCATGGGGACCCCGATGTAGGGAGGACTCTGATTGGGACCCTGATGTAAAGGGAGAGTCTGATGGGGAATCTCATGGAGACCCCGATGTAGTGGGAACTCTGATAGAGATCCTGATGTAAGCAGGGGGCTATAATTTAAGGGGGGTTCTAACTCTTATGTAAGGGGGACTCTGAGGGGGACCCTGATGTAAGGGAGGACTATGATTTTTTTTTTCTGGCCCCTGAATATTTGGAAAATTTGCGATGTGGCCCTTGTACTGGAAAATTTGGAGTCCCCTGCTGTAGAGCAATTATTACATTTATTAATTATTACACTTCTGAAAGTTCTGAAAAGCTCCTAACATTTTTATTCATAACACTATTAAACTCAGTTTTACCTAAACAATTGCATAATGTGTGTTTTTTATTTGTAACTGCAAGTACATTGGTCTTTGCAATCAAATATCACATTAAAATGTTGTTTTATGTCATTCTAGTGAGGTATGTGTTGGTTTTACTTGAAGTGTATTGTTGCAATAAAGTTTTTTCTGTTTTGAATGCTGTACCGACAAGGTCACTTCCTGTGCTGCAGTCACTTCCACATTGTCACAACAGTTTATGGAGGAATCCTCCAACACAGCACAGAACTACAGAGCAACCAGGAAGTTCCTGTCTTGCGTCTCGGGTTACTAGGCAATCTGGGTTTGGCCAGTGAAGAGCTCTTGCGTATATAAACAGCAATGAAACTTAGTAAGAGTATGCAGAGCTACAGACATCAGAGCAAGCAGATTCCTGAACCAACAAGGAAGATCCACATCTGCAAGCATGGGTGCCCTCCTCAGCAGCCTATACCAAACTCTTATGGGCTTCTCTGGCACCAAAGCTCGGATCCTGATGCTGGGTCTGGATGCTGCTGGAAAGACCACGGTCCTCTACAAGCTGAAGCTGAATGAGACGGTCTGTACAATCCCTACCATCGGATTCAACGTTGAGACTGTGGAGCCCATCCATAATGTCACATTTACTGTCTGGGATGTGGGCGGTCAGGACAAGATTCGAGCCCTGTGGAAACACTACTATGTCAACACCGATGGCTTGGTCTTTGTGGTGGACAGTGCTGACCCAGAGAGGTTTCTGGAAGCCAGGGAAGAGCTCAAGGCTATCTTGGAGCATGATGAAATGAGAGGTGTGCCATTCCTGGTGATGGCCAACAAGCAAGATCTCCCAGGTGCCAGGAAACCCATGGAGCTGGCAGAAGAACTGGGACTAACCAAGCTAAAAGGACACCAATGGCACGTCCAGGGGTGCTGTGCCGCCAATGGAGAAGGACTGGTGGAGGGGCTGGAGGTCCTTACCAACTTGGTGAAGCAGTTTCAGAAGAACAGGACATTCTGAGAGGACTAACGTCATGTTTATCCATGCTATCTCTTCTTTTTCCATCTAATTAGCCGATACAGTGTACAGCACAAAGTCTGTATAATATCAGCTTGCTCTTCACAAGCCAAAGAGTGGAGGAACTGTGCAAGGTGGTTGTCCCCACCATCAAGGACCATCAAGGGAAAGTGTTTGTGATTGTCAAGTAAAAAATGTTTAAAGGACTGAATGCAAAAGTTAAAAAAGACTCTAGCTAACAATGTAGAAATGAACTGATGAATTTAATAGGAGAAGGTCTTATTGAATAGACAGAAAGTGGGTTATTTTCTTTTCACGTGTACAAAATATGTGTCAATTGTTTTAGACATTTTGTTTATACTGTATATTTAATTATTTTTTTAATTAAAATGAGATATTTCTTAAATATTGGTTGCATTATTTTAAGTGTTAAAACAACAGTTTTGGTTGCATAAGTGAAGTGTCTAATCGAAGAACAACATACAGGTGAGAACTCTTTCATTGCTCTGTTGCTCCGCAAAAGGTGCCAGCTCGGCTCGTCTGCCGCACATCAAAGTAATAAAGTATCAATCTGGATAGTTGCCCTCTTATTTTTTTTGCTAAATTACAAATAAGATAATCACACAGTGGGGAAACAGCAACAAATTGGTGCGTTTTGTGCTAGACAAAGCACTTGTCTAGCATGAAACGCGTCCATTCGCTGCTGTTTCCCCACTACATAATGGCCTTATTTGTGATTTATGTGCTTTATTACTCTAATCAAAGAGAAGTTTGTATTTCTCTCCTATTTTGTTCAATTGTTTAACCTAAAAAACAAAAAGGTGGCCACACACATTACAATCTGATTGTGCAAAGTCTGTGCTGTAGATCTGTCAACAACTGTGTAGCATGACGGGCAAGCTAAAAAAATGTACTCAGGTTACAGCCAGTAAGGCGGGCTGTTTTGCTTTTACATAGTTGTTGGGAACTCAGATTGTGCAATCAGATTGTGATGTGACTGCCTGGGGCGAAGCACCTACTGCTCATTACCCAGACACTTCACAAAGGCCTTGGGAATTTTTCTTTGAAGGCAGGGCAAAGTGCAATGACTACAGGCAGGGTGCATTAATCCATATCAACTGGGAAGAAAACTGCATAAAATCAGGTCACTCTGCAGGCTCGTACAATTAGCAGTTCACTCATTTAACATTTAAATATTTGCCATCATTGCTATTTAATGGTAATATGACATTTTGTCCATTAAGGCAAAGTGACAGATTCCCTTTAAAAGAAAAAAATATAGAGGTGGCTGGGGATTCAAGAGGACCTGTCACTGTGTCTATTGTTTTTGATACAATGAAATAAGCTTTCAGTGATACTTAGTAAATGAGTTCTTTATTTGCATGTTTTTATTAAAGGGTAACTCCACTTTCATGGGAAAAGATGAGCAAATGAAAAAAAAATAATATATATATTGTATACCAGGGGTAGGCAACCTTTCAGAGGTTGAGATCTACCTGGACAAGGAAATCAAAGATCCCCATCCCCAGGTAAGGGGGTGGACACCCTATAAAAAAAAAAAACAACAAAAAAAACTATCAAGCCCCCCCCCCCACATCATCCCCTCCACAGTGGTGTCCTCTGCCCCCCATACGGTAGTGTCTTCTTTCTCCACATACCAGTTCCCTAACCCCCTTCACATAACCCCCCCCCCCCCCAATAGCAGCTCCTCTGCTCCCCTTCACATCACCACACATCCACTGTTATGTCCCTCGCCCCCCCCCTCCCCATACCAGTGTTTTCTGCTCCCCTTTACATCATCCCCTCCACAGTGGTGTCCTCTGCCCCCCCACCCCCCCGCCATACAGTCAGGGCCGGACTTACCATTGGGCTTGACTAGGCTCAAGCCCATGGGCCCCGCCCAATAGGGGGCCCTGCGGGCTCCAGCCGAGTGTACTCGGCTATACTCGGCTAGTTCCGTTTACAGTCATGCCTAGTCCTGCCCTATGATGAACATAACACAGGGACTGGGCGTGACTGTGAGCGGAGCTAGCCGAGTACACTCGGCTATGTATGTATATCGGCGGCACTCGGCTCCGCTCACAGTCACGCCCAGTCCCGCCATTGGACCTGTGTTATGTCCATCATAGGGCGGGACTGGGCGGTACTGCGAGAGGAGCCGAGAAAAGCCAACAGGAGCCAAGATACACAGGACCAGCTCTGTGTATCTCGGCGGCGCCATATTTAAACTGCAGTTTAACTGTAGCCTGGGCAAGGCTGCAAATGACAGGGACAAGGCTGCAGATGGACACTGAGAAGACTGCAGATGGAGGCTGCAAGGCTGCAAATGACACTGACAAGGCTGCAAGGCTGCAAATGACACTGATAAGGCTGCAAATGACACTGACAAGGCTGCAATGTCCCTGGGCAAGGCTGCAAATGACACTGACAAGGCTACAAATGACACTGGACAAGCATGCAGATGGACGCTGTGCAAGGCTGCATTGATGAGCATTTAAATGTAAGTTTTTTTTCCTTAAAATTCCTTAAACTCTTATCTTGAGGTTTGCTGATTATTGGCAGTTACGTAGTGCCTCGTTTACTGCCGTTGCGAAAACCTGTCTGCATTAGACAGTGATGTAATGGCAGACAAACGGTATCAGAGTGGTGCAATTAAAAGAAAACTATAGGTTTAAAGTAATGTATATAAGGTAGGGCCCGAAAGTGACTCAAGCCCAGGGGCCCCCACCACCCTAAGTCCTGCCCTGCATACAGTAGTGTCTTCTTCCTTCACATACCAATTTCCTGCCCTCCTTCACATAACCCCCCCCACACACACACCCAGTGGCATCTGTCCCCTTCACCCCCCCCCCGTTTTTTCCTCTGGCCCTCTTCATCACCTCCCCCCACCACCACCACACACACACACACAGTGTAGGTATCACTCTTCTTCCTTACACTGGTGCACACTGTGCAGCAGAGTGGAGAGCAAGAGGTGTCCCTGTACCGGATGGGAGGACAGGGGCAGCCAGAGTTAACTTTTCAGATGAACAAGCTGGTGACTAGTTGCTAGGACCACCTAGCTTCCTAGCAACTATACATAGATAGCCCAGAGGAGAATGTTTTTTTTTTTCTCAATTCTCAATCCTCTTGCAAAGTGAATATGCTTTATTTCTTTAGTAAATCGGTCACACTATATTGATAAAAAACTGTAAAAACTGTATAATTTTACATTTCTCTTCACTCCTTGCCTTGGGAACAACAGTCACCAGAACAGAAGGTGAGAATTAGGCCTCATGCACATCGGGTGCTTAGCCACAGTTAGGGTTTACCACCTTTTTTTCCTTGTCAAAAGAAGTTTATTGAGTATACAATGTTATAAAGATACATAAAGTAAGTTTACAAGAATCTATAAAGTAAGCTCATTGTTTTACAGTAGGGTTTATATAGGTAAATATCATGAAATTTCAAATATTAAACATTGGGTTCACGTAAACCTAAATTAAAGATATATATCATTTCCTTAGTTACTTTTGTAGGTATTTAAATGATTTATACCTACTATACATATTGTTTACAAGTAGAGTGTATATAGGTCAAATAAATTCTGATAATGAGCTTTAATCGTAAGGTGGAGAAAAGGAAAGAGAAAGAAGAAAAAGGGTTGAAAGGTAGAGGTATGGTCCACAAGGTTGTCCCGCTCGTCAGTTTATTATTCTTTTTAGTTCTCTTTGAAGCCTTAGAATGGGTGTCTCTGTAAGTCATTTAATCTGTTACCATGGCAACAGGACAGAGTCATTGAAGTTTGACAGGAACTGTTGTTTTATCCAAGGATGCCAAAGTTTTTCAAATTTTGGAATTTGATTTTGATCGATGGCTACCATCTTAGCATGGGACATTGTATTATTCATTCTGTGAATTGTTTCTGCTAGTACCAATGTAGGAGATCTCCATGCCTTGGCCACTGTTTGTTTTGCAGCCATTATTAGTTGGATCATAAGTTTGAATTGAGAGAGTGTTAACCATTCCGGTTTTAGATTAAGTAAAGTTAAATATGGATCTGGTTGTATTATTTTTTTAAATATTTTAGATGCAATCACGAAGACTTCCTTCCAGAAGGTTTGGATTACTGGGCACGTCCACCATATGTGTAAATATGTGCCTATTTCTGGGCATCCTCGAAAACAAAGAGCTGAGGTATTAGGTGAATATTTTGCCACTCTAGCAGGTACAAGGTACCAGCGAGTTAGGACTTTATAATTTGTCTCCAGTGCTAAGATGTTGGGTGAAGATGACTTAGATGTGAGCCATATGTTAGACCAGTCCGTGTCTTCTAAAGTTCGTCCCAGGTCCTCCTCCCACCTCTGAACGTAAGAGGGTCTATTAAGATTTGCTACTCCATATAATTGATTATAAAGTGATGAAATTGTACCTTTAGCAAATGGATCTTTTGTACAGATTGATTCAAAAATGGATAATTGGGATAATGGTGTATCCCCCTTTAGGAATGGTGTATAGAAATTTTTGATTTGGAGATATCTAAATATCTCAGAGTTTGGTAGATCATATTTTTCTCTAAGCGATGAGAATGAAAGGAATGATTTAGATGCTATGAAGTCATTTAGTGTCTGAATGCCTGATGTTGTCCAAGCTTTAAAAGAATTTGGGTAGATCCATGCCGGATAAAAGGCCGGATTTCTGATAAAAGAAAGGAGAGGATTGTGTGGAGATTGTAACTGATATTTGGTTTTTAGTTTATCCCAGAGAGATAAGAAGTGTTTAGTTATGGGATTATGAATTTTAAAGCGGTCTTTAGGATCAAGCCATAATAAATTTCATATTAATAGAGGGTCATTTTCTGAAGCCTCTATAAATACCCATAATGGGATTTCCTGTTTTGCATGGTATTTGGACAGACTGACCAAATGTGCTGCTCTGTAGTAGTTAGTAAAATTAGGGTATCCCAGGCCTCCTTTATTTTTCGGAAGATGTAGTGTGTGTATAGGTATACGTGGTTTAGAAGAGCCCCATATAAACGAAGTTGCTCTTTTTTGTACTATTCTCAAAAAATAGGAAGGAATTGGAATAGGGAGGACTCTGAATAGATAAAGCAATTTGGGTAGAATAGTCATTTTGATTGCATTAATCTTCCCTATCCAGGATAAAGGAAGTTGCGACCATTGTTTTATTAGATTTGTGATCTGTCTTAATACAGGAGGATAATTGGTTGAGAATAAGTCAGAATGAGATGCTGTTAAATGAATTCCAAGATATGGGATTGATTTTTCTGCCCATGTGAATGGGAGTGCAGCCCTAGCCGGGATCAATTCCATGTTTGTGAGTGAAATATTAAGCACTAGGCATTTCTTAGGATTAATCATAAGGCCGGATAGGGCTGCAAATCCATCAAGAGCTGGTATTAAGTTAGGACCAGAGACCTGTGGTGATGATAGAAAAAGTAATATATCGTCTGCAAATACACATAATTTGTGTGTAATACCTCCTACTTCAATGCCAGTTATAGTTTGGTTTGTTCTGATGTATTGGGCCATGGGTTCGAGTATAAGGGCAAATAATAAGGGAGATAATGGGCAACCCTGTCGGGTACCTCTTTCGATATTAAAGGCTTCAGATTTGTATCCAGCATATTTTATATAGGCTTTGGGTTTATTATATAATGCTTTGATCCATGTTAAAAAGTGGGGTCCAAAACCCCATTTTTGTAATGAATATTGCATATATTGCCAGGATACTGTGTCAAATGCCCTTTTAATATCGAGAGATAGAAAACATAAAGGGATTTTCCGTTTTTTAGCAATATGTGCCAATAACACTGCCCTGCGTATATTATCGCCTGCCTGTCTATTTGGCATGAAGCCTACTTGATCTCTATGTATTAATTTTCCTATAATGCTATTGAGGCGTTTTGCTATTATTTTTGCTAATAATTTAATATCGAGGTTTAACAGAGAGATAGGCCGATAATTCACACAGGAAGTATCATCAGAAAGGGGTTTTGGGATCATACAAACAATTGCCATTAGTGTTTCTTGCTGAAAAGAATGTCCATCTAGAAGTTTGTTAAAAGTTTCAGTGAGAATGGGAGAGAGTATTTCTGAGAATGTTTTATAGTATAAAGCCGAGTAGCCGTCTGGGCCTGGTCTTTTGTTAAGTTTTAGGTCTTTTATGGCGTTAGCAACTTCATCTATAGTTATAGGCTCATCCAAACTGCTTTTTTGATTGTGAGATAACTCAGGTAAGGTTATTTTTGAGAAGAAGGATTCAGCCTCTGTAGGATTAAATTCATTGTTTGTCTTGTATAAAGTTGCGAGATGTGAGTGAAATTTATGGACTATTTTAACTGGATTACAAGTGTAAACATTTTTTGATAATTTCAAACGTATTGGTTTGAAAGATTTGTTAGTTGAATTTAATGCCCGAGCCAAATATGCACCTGGTTTGTTTGTATTCATGTAGAAATTGTGTTTGGAGCGTTTGAGGGATTTATCAACTGACTCAGTGAGAAATAGATCGTATTCCAATCTAGATTTTTCCAGATGAGATTTTGTACTCTGAGATGGATTATCTTGAAATGATATGTAGGCTGCATTAAAATTGAGTTCTAGTTTTTTTGCTAGATTTTTGCGTTCCCGTTTAAATAGTGCCATTTGTCTTTGTATTGTACCACGCAAGACAGGCTTATGAGCTTCCCACAGTGTTATTGGGGAGATGTCTGTTGTATTATTAATTGATATGTATTCCTTTAAAGCTTGTTCAATGGCCATCTGATGTAGTGGGTGTTTGAGCATTATGTCCGATAAGTACCACGTTGGGTCATGCGCTTTTGGCTGAGGCTATAGTAGTGTATACTGCATTATGGTCAGACCACGGAATCGGAATTATATCTGATGCAATAATTTCTGGTATCATTCCTATTGTTAGAAAAATATGATCTATTCTGGTGAAGGTTTGATGAGGGTGCGAGAAATAAGTGAATTTCTTTTTCATTGGGTTACTTTCTCTCCACGAATCTACCAGATTGTATTTGGAAAGAAGTTGAGAAAAAGGTAATCTAGAGGTTATTTTGGATGGTGTAAAAGGTGATTTATCTAGAAATGGGAGGAGGACCTGGTTCGAATCCCCACACATTATCACTGTTCCTATTTTGTGTGTATTAATCACTTGTAATATATGTGAGAGGAATGGTGTAGGTTGTTTGTTAGGAGCGTAGTAGGAAATCACCGTGATTGCTGTATCCATTATATAACCCATGAGTATCAGGTATCTACCTTCTGGGTCTTTAATTTCTGATGATAAGGTGAATGGTGTGGATCGGTGAAATGCAATTAGAGTTCCCCTTTGCTTGGTACAGGCAGAAGCCGTGTAAATTTGTTGATAAAAAGGAGAAATATATTTTGGAGTAGAATCTTTGGTGAAGTGTGTTTCTTGGAGGCATACTATGTGAGCCTTCTTGTTATGGAAAGTACGGAAGGCTTTGGTCCTTTTTTGAGGGACATTTATTCCCTGAACATTCAGGGAAAGTATATTCAGTGGTGCCATGGCAATAGATCAAATAGTTTTGACTTACTTTTTGTTATGCAGAGCTGACTGCGCAGATCAACCTGTGTGGACTGAAGAGATGAATAGATAGAAAAGAAACCAGTGAATTCTGGAGTAAAGAGTAAACAAAAAACATATGAGATTAGATGATATATTGTATAAATAATTTTTTGCAAGTAATCACAATTTACCCGTGAAAGAGAATAAATATCTCTCTCAGGGGAATAAGTGCCTTCGTCACACTCCCACATAATATAGTTGGGAGAATGAGGAGGGCTAATGGGGGTACACGGATCTTCCGCTTACAGGAGAGAAGTGCTATGTCAAAAGACATCAAAATGATGTTTCATTAATTGGAGTGCAGAATATAGTTTTTGTTGAAATTATTTATTCCAGGGTGGTTGTATATGGTTAGTCTTGCCCTAGGCTAAATAATTCAGTTAGAAAGGTACTGTTAATAACTTTGGTATTGATGAAGATAGTTTGAATTATTTTGGGATTTTAACCCTTTTAGAGTAAACAATTACATATTTTATTCATATGTAACTGTTTAGAT
This sequence comes from Aquarana catesbeiana, assembly GCF_042186555.1. NCBI lineage: Eukaryota > Metazoa > Chordata > Amphibia > Anura > Ranidae > Aquarana > Aquarana catesbeiana. Next base: position 66,548,460 of record NC_133335.1, read on the forward strand.
ATGTTAACTCATAAAATTGAGGTTGTATTGCTTCAGATTAGAATAAACAAAAACATAATTCTAGGAACTAGTTAGGTAATAATATATTTGTTTTAAAAAAAGAAAGAAAAAGCTTCCATTACTTCTGGATTATTGAACATATTTGTCCTAAAAAGTAATAAATCTATTGTTATTACCTGATAATATATAACTGAACAAGAATTTCCTTATTTCACTTATATATTCTAAGGCTATATGAATCAGAAGTAATAAGAAATATAACTGGAATGTAACATGATCTCACACAGTGTGTGACTATCAGAATGCAGTTACATTCAGTTATAAATATAGGTTTTTTATAAAGAACCATCTCTTAGTATAATAAATGAAGAGATATCAGGAATTAGGATGTCAGTCCATTGAATCTTCTTGGTCCATGGATGATGTGGCATAACGGCCTCTTTTGTGAGAATGATGATTCCCATTTTGTTCTGAAATTTTCTGAGTGCTGCCTGAAGGTGAAGATGATGCCATTCTTCTGCGTGTGGGGGTGTTGCTGCTTGTGGGTTCTGTCAGATTTAATTTTAAAAGGGTTTGTTGTAGTTCATCTGCTGATCTGCTTCTGTAAATTGTACCTTGGTAGTTAAATCTGACTGAAAAGGGGAAGCCCCATTGATACATAATGTTGTGGCGTTGCAGTTCCATTAGTTGGGGTTTCATGGATCGTCTTTTAGTAATAGTAAGTTGGGATAGGTCAGCAAAAATTTGATAATTGTGTCCTTGAAAATTAAGTTCCTTTTTTTCTCTTGCAGCAATTAGTATTTGTTCTTTCGTTCTGTAATAATGAAATTTTGTGATTATATCACGTGGGGGTCCATCTTTCTTTTTGGCTGTGAGGGCTCTGTGTACTCTGTCCAGTTCTAAACGTTCAATAGGGATATCTGGCTTTAGTTCTTGTAATAGAGCAGTAATAGTAGATTGCAGGTCTGTCACAGTTTCAGGTATTCCCCTTATGCGCAAGTTTGAACGTCTGGCTCTATTTTCGTAATATTCAAACTTAGTTTGAAGTATTAAATTCTCTCTTTTTAATTGTTCCAATTCTGTTATATTTTCTTGGGTTGTAATTTCAATTTCATCCATTTTTATTTCTAAGGCTGCGGTGCGGTTTCCCAGCTCTCTTATTTCTTTGGTTAGGCTTTTTGTTATTTGGTCTGAGGTCTGAGCCTTATGAAGCATCTTTTCAAATTGTAATAATATTACTGGGGATGCTGAGGAGGTTTGTGGAGAAGTTTGTGAGAGGATTTGTTCTGTATCTGACTCAAATGGAGAGTCTTGCTGTGACATTTTCTGTCTGTGAGAGCGCCCTGATGCTGTATCTTGTGAGGTGACTGGAGCTGCTTTAGTTGCAGTGAGTGCCTGTGAGCTCTTTGTGAGGTGATTTTTATTTCTGCCACGGTTTCCTCCCAGTACCATATTTCCTGCCCAAACTTTCACAGTTTGTTCCCTGGGGCAAAAAGGTTCAAATGGATACCTTTTGAGCCTGCAGGCTCCGCTTTGTCCTTCTCTTCTCTCCTCAGCGGTGTGGAGCTCTAACAATGCATGTCTGCTCCGCTAGGCTCCGCCTCCTGCCCCCTCTACCACCTTTTTTTCAAGCCAAACCCAAACACTTTTTTTTCACAGGGGTCTCCAAACTATGGCCCTCCAGTTGTTCAGGAACTACAATTCCCATCATGCCTAGTCATGTCTGTGAATGTCAGAGTTTTACAATGCATCATGGAACGTGTAGTAGTGTAGTATACACTAAAGAGGTATAAAAGACCTGGGACATCTTTGGGTACCCCAAGGAAAGTAGTAATGCAGCACGTATAGCACGCAGTGGTAAACAGTGGGTGTGGCCACTTGCTGACATCATCGCCCAGCCTCCCAGTGATGCTGAACCTGCCCGCAGCTTCTGGATGGCAACAGATTTGTGTGTGACTATCTCAGCTACTAGGGGAGCCACAGCCTGGTCTGAATAATGTGTCCGGATTTCAGGCGGGACTGAAACCCGGACACATAATTAAAAACCCGGACTGTCCAAGTGAATCCCGGACAGGTGGCAACCCTAGCCACGGTGCATGAGGCTCCTCCATTTAGGTGCTACAGGTTCAGCTACACACTATGCAGCCCCACTGCCAGCAGCTTGTAAAAGTCTATGAGAACCTGACAGCTGGTTGCTGACAGCTGGAAGTCCCCTTAAACAATAAGGGTGCACCCAGATTCCACACATCATGTGAAAAAGGGGCACATAGTATCCCTACTTTTTTCCAAAAAAAAAAAAAAAAGAAAGAAAAAAGAAACCGTAAATAAAAACATACATCTTCATTGAAAAAAAATGTCCCACAATGTACATCTATCGTCAATCATGACATCCAGTGATGCAGATCCACATCAAGCACAATGAACGATGCCTGCCAACCCAGCAAAAGAACAAAAACAACCAGCATGTGTGATCTTGACTGCTCGCCCACGAATGACAACTCTAGCGGATAACAGTGGGTATAAACAAGGGAGCAATATTATTATTATATTATACAGGTTTTATATAGCGCCAACAGTTTGCGCAGCGCTTTACAACATGAGGGCAGACATTACAGTTACTTTACAATTTGGTACAAGAGGAATCAGAGGGCCCTGCTCGTTAGAGCTTACAATCTAAAAAGGAAGGGTCAATTGATACAAAAGGTAATAGCTGTGGGGGGATGAGCTGATGGAGGAAGTAAAACAGTGTTAGTTAGAAGCAGGATAGGCTTCTTTGGTCATGACTGTATTTGTTCAAAGATGTCACAGGGATTCCCGGGTGGCGTCACTGGTTTCTAAGGACATGGCGGGTGCCAGCACCAGGTGCTCTCAGAACAACCTTTACAGGGGAAAAGGGAAGCAGTCTTACGTTGTACAGTATATTGTATTGGTAGAAAAACCTGATGCTATATAGGATGTTTGTCTTCTGCCGAATGGGCTTAACCACTTGCTGCCCGCCATATAGCAGAATGGTGGTGGCAAAGTGGTTTCAATACCCTGACTGGGCTTCATATGACGTCCGCAGTCTGACACCCCGCAACACCGATCTAGGTCTCTAACGGAGACTCTTTACCACGTGATCAGCCATGTCCAATCACGGCTGATCACGATGTAAATAGGAAGAGCCGGTGATCGGCTTTTCCTCACTCGCGTCTGACAGACGCGAGTAGAGTAGAGCCGATAAGCTGCTCTCTTGACAGGGGGGGGTCTGTGCTGATTGATTATCAGCACAGCCCCCCTCGGATCCCACCCAGGACCACCAGGGAAGCCGCCCAGGACCACCAGGGAAGCCATCCACACTGGACCACCAGGTATGCCCCCAAGACCCCCAGGGAAATACCAATCTGTGCCCAGGCAGCTGCCAATCAATGCCCACTCACAATGCCTACCATTGCCAGTGCCACCAGGGATGCCTATCAGTGCCGTGTATCAGTGCCCATCAGTGCCACGTATCAGTGCCCAGCAGTGCTGTCTATCAGTGCCCAGCAGTGCCGCCTATCAGTGCCACCCATAAGAACCCATCTTTGCAGCCTTTCAGTGCCCAGTGTCGCCTATCAGTGCCCATCAGTGCCCACCAGTGCCACCCATGAGTTACCATCAGTTCCGCCTATCAACGCCCATCAGTGCTGCATATCGGTGCCACCCATCAGTGCCGCCTACCAGTGCCCATCAGTGCCGCATATCAGTGCCTATCGTCAGTGCCCATCAGTGCCCGGTCATTGGTGCCACCTCATCGGTGCCGCCTTATCAGTGCCTGTCAGTGCCGCCTTATCAGTGCCCATCAGTGAAAGAGAAAACTTATTTATTTACAAAGATTTTTAACAGAAACAAAAGCAAAACTTTTATTTTTTTCAAAATTTTCGGTCTTTTTTTATTTGTTTAGCAAAAAATAAAAACCGCAGAGGTGATCAAATACCACCAAAAGAAAGTTCTATTTGTGGGAACAAAATGATAAAAATGTAGTTTGGGTACAGTGTTGTATGACCGCGCAATTGTCATTCAAACTACGACAGCACTGAAAGCTGAAAATTGGTCTGGGCAGGAAGATGTATAAGTGCCCTGTATTGAAGTGGTTAAAGTCTGGCATTCTGACAAACACTCGAACAAGCAAAGTTATGACCAAACTGGGGGCTCATCCCTATAGGTGACTGCAAATAGTATGATATTATATCGATGTTAAAGTTTTCCTTTAAAATAGGCCTGGTCATTTTGCCACCACCCAGCAACATTCCCAGCCTATAGTTATATATAGAAATGTATACAGTTTAAACTACTTAAAGGAAAGGCTTTACCTCCATCCCCTGTCCTGGGTTGATGAAGGGTGAGCTCAGGGTGTGTACTAGTACTCTTAAAAGATAAGAGCCCAGGCGCCAAAGGTCACCAATGGAGTTATATTGTACCATCTACAGTTGGGAAGCCAGTCTTTTACATGATATAAGACAGAATTGTGCGTAGCTGCTGAGACGAATACATACCTCACCTGCAATGTCAGGCATGGGCTGTAGGACTTTACTATTACTTTTCTTCATACTGGAAGGCTTTATCCAACCTGGGCAAGCACAATGGCTGATATTTGGTGGAAACGTTAAACAGGAGACCACAACAGCAGAACCTCAAGCTAATGAGGATACAGGTAGTGAGAAGATATTATACATTATGATAATGATCAATATTCCACAGGATTGTGTATAATTGTCATCATTGGGATTTTTTTTCTAACATTGTACAAATATTTGTGATGGGAATTAATGCAAGGAATTTGATGTTTCATTGGTCTACCCACACTAAGCTGCTGAAAGCTAATTTCTTAGTGGTTGTCTGAAGCTTTATCATGTTATTTGTGTAAGTTCATTCAAGAAGACCACTCATGTTGTTGGTACTTCATTCTTGTGTAGATGCATGGAGACCTCCTGGGTCTGCAATCAATAAGTAAACAGAGATGCCATTTAATCCACAGCCATGCATGACATACACTATGTTACCAAAAGTATTGGGACACCTGCCTTTACACGCACATGAACTTTAATGGCATCCCAGTCTTATGCCGCTGTGACAATCCAAGGTGATTAGGTTCAAGTGGTGCGTGCAGTTTTCCAGAAACGTGCCACTCCAGACTGTGTTTTTAGGGTGTGGCAGCCCACTTTTATTTAAAGGTAACGAAAAAGTTCAAACAAACAGTAATCTTCCCTCGCAGGGGGGGGTTCCACCATCACTGTATAAACACAAACTATAGCCTCCTGGCTTACTCACTCTCAGCTTTGTGCTATTTTGATTGCGGGCCACATCTGCCTTCTACAGACGTGCATACACAGGCTACCACCTGCAGCCTTTGACTCCGAGACCTCCTGTCTCTTTCTCCTATAGCCGTCTCCTACTTGGACCCTCCCAACCTCCTAGACCAGACTTCCTGGAGCTGTCTCCAAGTCTGATCACTGACCTCTCTTCCTGAGAAGAATATAAACCCAGCCTGTCTTTGCAAAAACCAGGCTGAAGGTGCTACTACACACCGTGACCTGGGGTCGCATCTCCACACCGCGTACACACGGTCGGATGTTCTGACAACAAATGTTCGGTGGGAGCTTGTTGTCGGGAATTCCGACCGTGTGTAGGCTCCATCGGACATTTTCCATCGGAAATTTCTGGCAAACAAAATTTGAGATCTGGATCTAAAATTTTCCGACAACAAAATCCATTGTCAGAAATTTTGATCGTGTGTACACAGTTCTGACACACAAAGTTCCACGCATGCTCGTAATCAAGCAAAAGAGCTGCACTGGCTATTGAACTTAATTTTTCTCGGCTCGTCATATGTGTTGTACGTCACCGCATTCTTGACGTTCGGAATTTCCGACAACATTTGTGTGACCGTGTGTATGCTAGACAATTTTGAGCCAACATCCGTCGGAAAAAAAACATGGATTTTGTTGTCGGAATATGTGATCGTGTGTACGCGGCATAAGTCCATAGGGTTCAATATTGAATTGGCCCACCAAAATTTGGACCACCAGCCGCCATTGCTGTCAGCCCACCCTGTGTGATGACATGTTGGACTCACAGGAAATGGGCAAAATGACTCTAGAGTTATTCTGCCCAAAGAGGACTAACAGGACTGGACAGAGGAGGAAACTGTGGATAAAGCTGGAGCATTAAGAAGGCAAGTACATCTTGGACACTTTCGTTTAGGGTGGGAGGGTGAGGGAGTAAAAATAAAAGTTAGAGTTCTACATACAAAATGTGCGTTAAGGTGCAAAATACGACGCCGGAGCAATATGAAGAGTGCCTAATTCTTACACAAGATTTATGCCTACCACCCTACCTCTGTTCCCTGGCTATTGGCGCCATGTGGACTCTGGACCTGCCCTGCTTCTGCTTGCATAGGAAAGTTACTCATCTGTTCTTTTAGAGCAAGGGTCTCCAAACTGTGGCCTGAGGGCCAGAGGTGGCCCTTTGCCAGCCTTTATCCAGCCCTTGGGGAACTATTACTCCCAATGATATGAAGCACTATTCCTCACACTTACACCAACAATGGGTCACTATTTCTTCCATTGATGCCAATGATGGAATACTATTCTTCCTCTGTTAGTAGTACTACTCCTCCTCCTACTGTACACCGACCCTGAGGCCATATTTATTCTCACTGATGCTGGAACTGGGATATTTTCTACCCCCACTGGCACAATCCGGCCCTCCTAAAGTCTGAAGGACAGTAAACTGGCCCTTTGTTTCAAAAGTTTGGAGACCCCTGTTTTAGAGCAACCTCTATCCTATTGTGTCATCTTCTCCTGGCCTGAAGCCCACTCTCACACATATTCTCAGCCTGTTACCCAAAATAAAGCAAATGTCCAGACAAGTTGCATTTTCACTGCTTTATGTCAGAAACCATGAATCGGATTGAGACAGAAGTACAGTTAAATCACACTTGTTTAATAATAATAATAAAACGTAAACAGAGTAAACATATTCAAAACATAGCCAGAGTTCAGGAACCGTAACGGATAGTCAGAACAAGCCAAACATCAGGGATCCGGAGATGAGCGTAGTAGAAGAGCAAGCAGCATCTGGAGCCAGAAGGGATGTCAGTCAAGCAAGTCTTTAACAGGAACGCAGGCAATAGACCCTGTGATATTGACCAAGGTGAAGGCAGAGATCCTCTGGGCTGGATGGCATAAGTAGGCAGGACTGACGAGCAGGATATCATCAACAGGTGAGTAGCTGTGGAGAAATAGGAGCTGGCAATTAGCCAACAGCTGAGCGGCCAGCTCAGAGAAGGAAGGGCTGAGCCCAGCCCTGACACTTTACCATACAGAGAGGTCTTGGGAGTACCACCTGGTAGATGTACTGTATAACACACTATATCAACAAATGGTGTCAAACATATTGAGGCCTTGGACAGTTTTACATTTTTAATGGTCTTTAATTGATTGTAAGAGATTGATTGTACAGATTTGTGCATTATCATTTGTGGTTTGGTTACCCTTAAAGCCCCATTAGAGGATTGTTCAGTATGAAATTGCTAATACACAGGAATGGTGGCAACCACTTGCCCCTAAACGAGTAGACCATAGAGACAGACCCAAACAGGACAGGGGATTTTGGAAGGGACTACAGGGTGGCCTCTTGTCTACTGACTATGGGCCCTGGCTTTTAAGGGAGCATGACTCTTTGGGAAGTGTGTGCCTGGGGGGCCCTTGGAGAGGTCTTGCTTCAGAGACAATATCCATATCCAGTCACTGGGAGACATATTGTTATATATCAGAGGAGATGGCATAAATAGATTATAGCGGTTTAACAACCACTTTAAATGGTTACATTAAAAAAAAAAGCAAGGCTTTAAAACCAATTTAAGCAATCCACTTCAACATAATTCCAGAGAACACCCCAGAGGGTCACTGGGATCTTATTTAAGGAAGTCTGGGCTATCTAAATTTCAATCCCTCTGCCTCATCGCCAATTACATTTAAACTTCCGATGCAAATACAGATATTATTATTATTATTATTGTTATTAATATTATTATTATTATACATTTTTCTCTACCTTTGTCTTCTAACATGTTCCTTCCATTCTAAACTCAGTAACCAGTATACAATCTCATTATATAAAATTTGGTTTTACGTTTTATTCCATTATGCAGATAGACAGTTACATTGTATACCCTAACATCTTACACTGTACCCTTCTAGATGAAGACATTGCTGAAAATGACTTGGATGATATTGACCTCGAACAAGGAGTACCTTCTCATGGACCAGGATCAACTCATCCTACTGAGTTACCTAAAAATACTAAACAGACGAGAGGCCCAACTGAGCATTCACAGCCCAGGGACCTGTCTTTAGCACAGACGGAAACAACACATGCTCAGAGGGTTCCTGTAGATCTTCCAGACACAGAAGATGATATTTTAGATTTTCTACAGAAGGAGGAGGATGTAGAAGATGTGTGGCAAGAAAAAGAGCCTCACACTCCTTCTTCCATTCAACCACAAGAAATAGAGATCAGAGAGAAGACAACTCCACTTACCACTCATAAAAAGACAACCCATCCAGAAACATCTAAATTCATTCAACCACAAGAGATGGAGATAATAGAGAAGACAACTCAACCTACCACTCATAAAAAGACAACCCACCCACTAGCATCTAAATCTCAAGAGGCAGACAACGTGGAAATGGAGGTAACCCTATGTAAATGTAACACTATGTAAATAACTGCAAATGATGTTCTTACTGGATAACTAAACCCAAGAACAAAAATGCAAGCAGCTTACGTCTTTAGATGTGGCAGTTGCATTTGTTTTCTTTTTTTCCCAAGCTAAGAACATTTTCAGCAAATACCTGTTGATCTTGAGAGAAATGTAGTGTCTTTGTCACTTTCTGTGAGCTTCAGTTTAAAGAATATTTTCCTTCCTAGCTATCTTCTGTAATCAGACATCCCAACCTGCAAAAACTCATTTCAAGGAGGTGGCGCTCCGCTCAATCTACTCCATGGGCCCTCCGATCCGATCTTCCCAGACAGAAGGGGACAGAGCCCCTTCTGTTTTTTTAAGCCAATTGGACTGGAGATAGGAGGGTGTAAACAGACAAAAGGCCATTTACATCTGCCACTCTATAGAGGTGAAAGGAGAGTCAGTTTGGGTCCGCATGAAAAACGGACAGGCGGATCCGATCATTGGAAAGGGGCCTAAGGCTGTTTTTACACCGATGCACTGTGGTTTACCTGCACCTCAACTAACCTCAATCTTCACTTCTTCCTCAGGATTCCTGCTGCTGTCCCCCAGGCGGGTATGGCTGGTGGCTGCTGCTGGCTGTCCTCCAGGGCTGGTACTGCTGGTGGGTACTGCTGGCTGGTACTGCCGGTGGGTAATGCTGGATGGTACTGCCGGTGGGTACTGCTGGTGGGTTGCCTGTGGCTGTTACTGGTACTGCTGGCTAGTACTGCTGGTGTGTACTGGTACTACTAGCTGGTACTGCTGGCTGGTACAGCTGGTTGGTACTGGTACTGCTAGCAGGTACTCTCCCAGAACGCGGGGTTCCTGACCCGCCATCTCTGAGCATCAGTGTGACTGGAGCATATGGCTGCAGTAGAGAGCAGAGCTGATGCTTCCTGTATAATGCCGACAACTGTCACCGGTGGAGTACATTTGGTATCACTCCGCCTGTGACAGAAGCCAGCGCTATACAGGAAGCATCGGCTCTGCTTCTTCTAGCGCCGGCTCCATTCTGCACGCTGATGCTCGGGGATGGCGGGTCGGGAACCCGCGATCTGGGCTTTCTGACCCGCCATTCCAGAGCAGGAGGTTGCGGGCCACATCAGGATCGGCCCTGCAGCCGGGATATCACGCGGCACTTGCGGGTGTCAGGGAGCCCCAGCTGAAATGCGGGAGACTTGGGATGTCTGTGTAATATACCAATTGCCTTTCCCCCATGTAATGGAGACAAAGAGATACAGATATGTTTGGCATGTGTAGCAAAGTCCTGGGGCCCTGAAGCCCAATAGTGACCTCCAGAATTAGGGACAGCTGACATCCTTTAGTGTAGAGTGGGTTACAAGGCATGGTGGGTGTAATGCAAGATAAAATGGTGGGCGCCAGACACTTTTTTGAATGGAAAGAGATTTATTGTCTCTTAGACAGAACTTTGGGAGAGAAGGTTAGGGCCAGGACACCCTTAGGTAAATGCAATTTTAATTGGCAGACTCCCATACTTCTATAGGCAAACAGCTCTACAGGTGAAGGCCTCCACCACTTCTGTATAGGTAGGACCGCTTTTAACTATGGCAACAATCTTGTAGCTGTTACTAACCTGAAAGGTATTCTACTATCTGCAACACGAACAGTTCTCTTTACCCCACACTCACTCACTGTGGGTCTTCGCTCAATGAGCTCCCATTCTCTCTCTCTAGACTTCAGATCCACTAGCCACTGGATCCCCTTAACTCTTTCACTGTAGCACTCGGTTTCTTCCTCAAGCGTCACCCCCGCTTTACTGCTGGGTCCCTGGCTTGGCAATCACAGATACTCCTCAAGCTTCACCCCTGCTGACACATTAGGTCCCTGGCTTGGCACTCCACAAATGTCACCTCTGCTGTCCAGCTGGGTCCCTGACTTGGCACTTGTTGATGCTTTCCCACTTCTTCTCTGTCCCCGGCTGGCGAGAGGTCTGCTCTGGTACTGGCCTCAGCTTACTCACAATAGTCTCCGGTAACAAGGTGGATGGTCCCTTTGTGATGACAGCTTCCCCTCTACCTCCGACCACAACTGGTTCCCCAGCCAGCGCAAATGTTACTTCTGGTTGGACTACAAGCTCTCAGTCCCAACCCTGCACTACTTCTGGATGGGCTCTCAGATAGCCTAGCAGTCAGATGTCCCGGGATAGGCCTTAGGTCTCTGGCCTAGCAGCCCGGGGCAATATGACACACGTCCAACCAGACAGCCATCCAGATGGCTCAAAACCCTGATCACCTGACTCCACCCAAATAAATAGATTCTCCCAGCAGGCCAAGGGACCCAAAAAAATCCCTGCCCATTGGCTGAGACACCCCATTCATTCCTAATCTGTCCTTGCAATGTCCTTGTCTTATCCAATGTCACCAGATACCCAGCCATCTAGCGACAGAAGAGAGAAGTGTGGCAATTCCAGAATTAGGGCAAATTAAATTGACCTCCTAAAAATTGGCCAAGGCAACTATCACTTGGCAAAAAAAAATTAATGGTAACCCTGCCTAAACACCAGGATGCTACACATGCATATCAGGAGAGCAGTCTAGGGTGACAACCATGGCTACCTCCATTTAGTTTTCAAGATATTAGGCATGTTCCAGTAGTGTGCTCTGTGATGGCTGTAATTTACAGATGATTTATAACACTACCTGTCACAGCGCTCTTCCTCACAGTGAAAACTGATAAACTGTACCATGCTGCAGGAAAGTGTAGGCCCAAACTTTAGTTTGATCACATGACCTGGCATCCATCAGAGGGGTTACTGATTGACCCAGGAGGTTTTCCAGCTGGACTGTGCAGGTGGCTGAGGAGGATCCAAACTATCTCTAAGGCCTGCTGCAGCTGAAACTGATGAGACCTTAATGAATGTCCTCCTTGCACTGGGAATGTATGAATTAAGCCCTCGTTTAGCCCTGGTTCACATTGGAGCGATTTGGCATGTGATTTGACATGGCAAATCGCATGCCAAATCGGTGGCAATTGCCGGCAATAGCACCGTCTGAATCTGTGCGACGCCGCATTTGTACTACTTTTGGCGATTTCAGGGTGTGATTTCCATTGACATTTGTGCAGCAACCCGCACAGATTTCTCTGAAATCTCCCCCGAATTCGGGACTGACATGCGGGAATGAAATTGAGTGCGTTTGGCTGAGCATCTGTGTGGCTTCATGCAAGTCGCACTTGAAATCAGCAAAAGTAGTGCAGAAACTACTTTTTCAAATCGATGCGACACCGCAAAGTTAGTGTTGCACCGTTTTGAACAGTGCGATTGCTGGAAATAGGATGCGCTTGCCAGAAATCGCATTACAAGCCGCTCCAATGTAAACAAGGGCTAATGGTGGAAGGGGGCTCACGAAGGGGTCAAATGTGTATTTATAATATACAAATTATATATAGAGGACTGCTCAGTATTACCTGCTCATCTGCACGGCCATGACCAGGTGAACTTTCCGAGCCACCTGACACTCTGGGTTCAGACATCCTTGGATCACTGTAGGGCAATAATCAGAAAACTCAATGTATTTAGATTCTATGATTATTTTACTTGAACCAATAAAAGGGGAAGTTGTCACAAAGAGGAGGTAATAAATCTGCTGAGTTCTAGGTGACAGCACCAACTCAGCAAAAGAATTCCTCCAAAATGCACAAGACAATATTTTAACAACGACAATGCTATACATATATGTACACTTCCTTTAGAGGAGAGAACGAGAACAAGGGGAGTGGGACTTTATATGAAGCTCTAGGTAGCAACAGAATTGCTTGGTGAATATATGGGAGTTTTATGGGTTGTGACAATAATACATGCATAACATGCTGGTATAAAAATATAATATAGTATCAAAAAATTCATATTGGACATGTTGATCACAATGATGACTCATATTAAACATACTGATGATAATAATGATAACAATAATAGCTCATGTTGAACATGTAAATAACAATGGTAACTTGTAAAAAAGCAATCAAATTCCAAAGTTCACCAGGACCAAAATTGGGTAAGGTAATTAACGCGGTAAGGCCCGCAAGACCTGTTGCCTCCCTAGGCCTGTGGATGGGTAACAAAATGGTAGCTTGAAATTCAAGTGTATATTAGTAGTAGCACGGCAATTGGTAGCTCTACGCGTTTCGTGGTTTTTGAACCACTCATCAGGAGAAAAGCACGTGGTGATTCTATAATGAGATATAATAATAATAATAATAGGTATGAATAGACAGGTAAAAAATATATATATATAATAAAATAAATAACATGGACAGAGGAAGGGTAGATGAACCCGACACTCAGAACATGTGCACTTACTCGGATACATGAATTGATGGCAAGGTGGCCGGGTGCCGCCAACCATCCAGCCATGTCTCTTTCTCTCCACTAAATGGGATGGAAACGCATGACCTCACCAGCTCATGTTTTCATTCAAAGTCCACAGGGATGGAATTACATGTCCTTACCAGGACATGGCTTCCTTAAAGTCCCTAATAAACCCTTTCTTCGCTACTTCCTTTAGAAATAAAGTTGTCCCCCCCTAGACACAGCTAACTGCTTATACTGCCACTCTGTAAACAATGGAACCTGGCCAGCCTATAACGTTATCCTAACAAGAAAGAGAACGGTCTGTGGAAGAGTAATTTAGGGGCCTTTCTACAAGTAATGGCAATAAAGTCCACAATGCAGATCTGATGTTCTTCACCGGCTAGTTGGATCTCGTTAACTGTAATCCGATGGAATGTAGTCGGACAATAAATTCCTTGGAATGGAGAAAGCTAAAGATGTCTCAGCACAGTGTTCAAATAATGCAGTAAAGTATCCTTGGGGTAAAGATGTCTGTGCAAAGTGTCTCAATGCAAGTGTGACAAGAATGGATAAAAGGTCGAACGATTTGCCTTCTCCCCAATGACCAGATCACTCTGATGTCTTCCGAACAGGAATTTGTGTAGCGACACTTGTGCAGTGGATCCGCTGTCTCCATCTCCCAACGTGAAGCTTGACACATACATACCAACTGGCAGGCAACCGGAGTGGTGCTGGAAAGGATGTTCAACAGTGAATGGCAGAGCTAGGCCCCTCAGGCCATGGGTTGGAAAGTCATACTCCGCGTGGTAGGCCGCAACCTCTCTCTCCCTGATGCACAGAGAGGTCTATCTTGCATCAGGCCCAGGAGAAAGAGAGCTGCGTGCGGGTTTCTGCTGCTTTTATAGCTACTCCCAGCAATCTTCAGATGGCAGCAAAGATCCCTGGGATAAGTAGTCCTGGCACACAATCGTGCAAAGCAATTACCTGACGGGAGGACTATTCATCCCACAATCCTTTTATTTGGCACACAAATATGATGTCACTGGATACATTGATCGCTAGAGGGACAGGCGATCGTTTGAAATACTAGAAGGTATGGTGCTTTATGCTTGTAGTCCATATTGCTAGATCTTTATAAACCTAGCACTAGTAACCTGTAAAATGCAGTATTATATTTTTGGTTTGGGGTTTAGATACACACCTAAGAAGAATCTCTGGTTTGGACTTTATATATTTAAATTCTTATAATACATTATAATGCACATAGTGCAGATTAGTATAGGACTTTTTTACAAATATAAAAAAAAAGTAATTTTTGTGCCCATATACTGCCAACAAAAAACAAATATGTATAAATGTCCAAAAAAATAAATATATACACACACTATATTGTCAAAAGTATTGGGCCTGCCTTTACATGAACTTTAATGGTACCCCAGTATTAGTCCGTAGTGTTCAATATTGAGTTGGCCCACCCTTTGCAACTATAAGGTTGGTCATACATTATACAATTTTCTTGTACAACTTTCCTTTAGACTTACCAAAACCATATAATATGAGGTGAAATCTAAACACTTTCAATTTGTATGCAATCAGGCATGCCCTTGCACTACACAGTTGAAGGTAAATCTAAAGAAAATTGAATAAGAAAATTGTGTGGTGTATGGCCAGCTTAACAGCTTTAACTCTTCTGGGAAGGCTGTTGACAAGGTCTAAAGAGAAGAGAAAAACACAGGCGCCTCTAGGTTAGAACTGTAAACATTTTAATGAGATAAAGGTGCATTATCCACTTACAAGGAGGCTAAGGAAGTAAGGCATGAGTCCATCCACACTGGAGTGGCGTTCACTGTAGAGCGGCGTTCCAAACAGCTGATTTTCGCCTGTAGGGGAGAAATCCTAGCCAGGGGATCTCTGAGACCACCGCAGTGAAACCAAGGCTTGGATCAGGCCGATGGTGAGTTCTTGAACGCGGCGCCGGGCGTGATGACGTCACTGGTCTAAGTGTGTGTCTATGGGAATGTTTGACCATTCTTCCAGAAGCGCATTTGTGAGGTCAAGCACTGATGTTGTATGAGAAGGCTTGGCTTACAGTCTCTGCTCTTATTCATCCCAAAGGTGTTGTATCAGGTTGAGGTCAGGACTCTTTGCAGGCCAGTCAAGTTCCTCCACCCCAAACTCACTCATCCATGTCTTTATGGACCTTGCTTTTTGCACTGGTACCATTTGCAACTGTACCATTTGGTGGAGGAGGTATTATGGTGTGGGGTTGTTTTTCAGGGGTTGGGCTTGGCCCCTTAGTTCCAGTGAATGAAGGGAACTTAAGGCGTCAGCATACAAAGACATTTTGGACAATTTCATGCTCCCAACTTTGTGAGAACAGTTTGGAGATGGCCCCTTCCTGTTCTAACATGACCACTGCCTGTCACAGAGCTCTTCCTCTCTCCTCACAGTGGAAGCTGCTAAACTGTACCATGCCTCAGGAAAGTGTAGGCCCAAACTTTAGTTTGATCACATGACCTGGAACGCATCAGAGGGGTTACTGATTGACCCAGCAGATTTTCCAGCTGGACTGTGCAGGGTGATTGAGGTGGATCTAAACAATCTCTAAGGCCTGCTGCAGCCGATGAGACTTTAGGACCCCTTTCACACTGAGGAAGATTTCAGGCGTTTTAGCACTAGAAATAGCGCCTGTAAAGCACCTTAAAATTGGCTCCCATGCTATCCAAGTGTGAAAGCCCGAGTGCTTTCACACTGGGGCAGTGCGTTTGCGGGACGTTATAAAAAGTCCTGCAAGCAGCATCTTTGGGGCGGGTTGGGAGCAATGAATCGCCTGAAAAGCGCTTCCAAAGTGCTGCAACACAGGCATTTTTAACCCCTTCTTTGGGGTTAAAAGCATCCCGCTAGCATCCAAAAAGCACCACTTAAACAGCGGTAAAGCACCGCTAAAACGAACAGCACTTTACCGCTAACGCATGGGCAGCCCCAGTGTGAAAAGGGTCTAATGAATGCCCTCCTGGCACTGGGAATGTGTGTTTTAATGGTGGGAGGCAGTCATGAAGGGGTCAAATGTGTATATCTGTGTATATATATATGTAGCGGGCACTTACTTTTAAGTATGTGACCTTTTCTGCTAGATTATAGTTTCAGGTAAATTTAGGCAGGCTTGTACCATTACAGCAGGCCTGTTTGTTCATTTGGGATTTGAGTGTCAGGTAGTTTGTATGCGAGTCTCGGCCAATCATTAATTTGTTGGGCAATGTCCCAGGACTCTCATATAAAAGCCGGGTCACATGGTCAGAGAGGAGTTTCCTGTCGAGCTTGGAGAAGCCAGCCTGGTTCCCGGAGGGGAGAGTTTCCACTGTGCATCCTTCAACAATTCAGCGCACTTTGCACAGGGAGAAGCTGTATGAGAGAGAGATGCGAAAGAAGCCTTTTCTGCACACACGCCACAAACGGAGTCGCTTGAGGTATGCAAATGCACATTTGGACAAGCCAGCTTCATTTTGGAATAAGGTGCTGTGGACTGATGAAACAAAGATTGAGTTATTTGGTCATAACAAGGGGCGTTATGCATGGCGGCAAAAGAACACCGCATTCCAAGAAAAACACTTGCTACCCACAGTAAAATTTGGTGGAGATTCCATCATGCTGTGGGGCTGTGTGGCCAGTGCCGGTACTGGGAATCTGGTTAAAGTTGAGGGTCGCATGGATTCCACTCAATATCAGCAGATTCTTGAGAACAATGTTGAGGATCAGTCACAAAGTTGAAGTTACGCCGGGGCTGGATATTTCAACAAGACAACGACCCAAAACACTGCTCAAAATCTACATGGGCATTTATGCAGAGGAACAAGTACAATGTTCTGGAATGGCCATCCCAGTCCCCAGACCTGAATATCATTGAACATCTGTGGGGTGATTTGAAGCGGGCTGTCCATGCTCGGCAACCATCAAACCTAACTGAACTGGAGATGTTTTGTAAGGAGGAATGGTCCAAAATACATTCATCCAGAATCCAGACACTCATTACAGGCTATAGGAAGCATCTAGAGGCTGTTATTTCTGCTAAAGGAGGCTCTACTAATGTTGAAGTGATTTTTCTGTTGGGGTGCCCAAATTTATGCACCTGTCTAATTTCATTTTGATGCATATTGCACATTTTCTGTTAATCCAATAAAACTCATTTCACTACTGAAATATTACTGTGTCCTTCACTTATTTGATAGATCAAAATGAAATTGCTGATCCAAACACCCAAATATTTATAAATGACAATCATGGAAATTGTCAGGGGTTCCTAAACTTTTGCATACAACCGTATATGACTCTGTGTGTAATGAATCTATATAATATATGAGTTTCACTTTTTAAATTGAATTACTAAAATAAATTAACTTTTCAATGATATTCTAATTTTATGAGATGCACCTGTAACTATATACAGTATCTCACAAAAATGAGTAAACACCGCACATTTTTCTAAATATTTTAATATATATACAGTGACAGCACTGAAGAATTTACACTTTGCTACAATGTAAAGTAGTGAGTGTACATAACAGTGTAAATTTGCTGTCCCCTCAAAATAACTCAACACACAGCCATTAATGTCTAAACCCCTGGCAACAAAAGTGAGTACACCCCTAAGTGAAAATGTCCAAATTGGGCCCAAAGTGTCAAGATTTTGTGTGGCCACCATTATTTTCCAGCACTACCTTAACCCTCTTGGGCATAGGAGTGCGCAGCCTATTGCATTAGGGTGTGCACCCCAAAGCTCAAACACACATGAACACCAACTGCTGCCACATGGAGGAGGCTCTGATGGTGGGAGACAGTTTATTGGGAGCATATTATGCTACACTCTACATACGAGTGTAGTGTGTTCCTATAATTGAACCTAGCCTTTAATATAATTGGGGCATTTACACTGGCTACTGGTGCCACTCCTGGATAATGCTAATGCACATGGGGTGATTAGGGTATGAATAGGGTGTGCCCAGGCACACCCAGCACACCCTGTGCGCACACCTATGCTCTTGGGCATTGAGTTCACCAGAGCTTCACACGTTGCCACTGGAGTCTTTTCCACTCCTCCATGACAACATCAAGGAGCTGGTGGATATTAGAGACCTTGCACTCCTCCACCTTCCATTTCAGGATGCCCCACAGATGCTCAATAGGGTTTAGGTCTGGAGACATGCTTGGCCAGTCCATCACCTTTACCCTAAGCTTCTTTAGCAAGGCAGTGGTCGTCTTGGAGGTGTGTTTGAGGTTGTTCTCATGTTGGAATCCTGCCCTGTGAAACAGTCTCCGAAGGGAGGGGTTCATGCTCTGCTTCAGTATGTCACAGTACATGTTGGCATTCTTGGTTCCCTCAGTGAACTGTAGCTCCCCAGTGCCGGCGGCACTCATGCAGCCCCAGACTATGACACTCCCACCACCATGCTTGACTGTAGGCAAGATACACTTGTCTTTGTACTCCTCACCTGGTTGCCGCCACACACGCTTGACACCATCTGAACCAAATAAGTTTATCTTGGTCTAATGAGACCACAGGACATGGTTCCAGTAATCCATGTCCTTAATCTGCTTGTCTTCAGCAAACTGTTTGTGGGCTTACTTGTGCATCATCTTTAGAGGAGGCTTCCTTCTGGGATGACAGCCATGTAGACCAATTTGATGCAGTGTGTGACATATGGTATGAACACTGACAGGCTGACCCCCCACCCCTTCAACCTCTGCAGCAATGCTGGCAGCACTCATACATCTATTTCCCAAAGATAAACTCTGGATATGATGCTGAGCACGTGTATTCAACTTCTTTGGCCGACCATAATGAAGCCTGTTCTGAGTGAAACCTGTCCTGTTAAACCACTGTATGGTCTTGGCTACTGTTCTGCAGCACAGTTTCAGGGTCTTGGCAATCTTCTTATAGCCTAGGTCATCTTTATGTAGAACAACAATTCTTAGATCCTCAGAGAGTTCTTTGCCATGAGGTGCCATGTTGAACTTCCAGTGACTATTATGAGAGAGTGAGAGCGATAACACCAAATTTAACATACCTGCTCCCCATTCACACATGAGACCTTTTAACACTAATGAGTTACATGACACCGGGGAGGGAAAATGGCAGATTTGGCCCAATTTTGCCATTTTCACTTAGGGGTGTACTTACTTTTGTTGCCAGCGGTTTAGACATTATTGGCTGTGTGTTGAGTTATTTTGAGGGGACAGAAAATTTACACTGTTATACAAGCTGTACTCTCACTACTTTACATTGTAGCAAAGTGTCATTTCTTCACATGAAAATATATAATAAAATATTTACAAAAATGGGAGGGGTGTACTCACTTTTATGAGATACTGTATATATTATGAAAAACAAAAATATATATATTCTTTTCATCACCATGGAAACCACACTTGTTTCTGTTGGGGTTATTGACACTAGAGAACAAAAGGCATATTATTATTGTGAAGCCACCTGTGTGTCCCTAGACCAAGCCCAAGTGATACATACTTCTGTGGTGACACTAATCTGAGAATTGATTGCCAGAAATAAACAAAGAGCAAAGTCTTCAGATAAGTCAGAAGCCTACTCCTTTTTTCTAAAGTTATGGTAACACAATCATTCTACTTTCATTCAGTCTCAGAATTAACTGCCCTGGACTCCAGCTTTCTGTCGCTTTAATCCTAATCACCTTTACAACTGTCTGAAACATATGTGCGGCGGCAAAAGGGTGGGCATTAATGCCCACATATGCATCAGTGGGCAGCCGGTGCTTCTGTGCTGAGTGTGCTCACTGCATGCTCCTAGCACAGAGACCGAGCTGTGAAAGACAGCCCTCCGTCCCTGCTAATGGTTGGTAACCGGCTTCTGATCATGTGACCACTGTGACAGCTAGTCACAGTGGTCACATGATTGACCAATCTTTCCCTCACCTCAGCATTTAGAACTTTGCCGGTGCAGGAATGCCGGTGCAGGAGGGAAGGGGTTAAAATAGTTTGTTTGGACCGAGCTGGTAAAAAAAAGAAATTACCTTTACTAACAGATGCACCTGCTGTGAGTGCTATACAATCTATATGTAGCCTTAGCTACATATAGCATACAGCTCTGTGTTACTACAGCGGTAAGGCGTCTTCCTGGAACAAAATCAAGTTCACAGCAAACATTGTATTTTCTGAATGAATACAAGGCTTCCTCTGATTGGCTGAGGCAGAGGGGCAGGCAGATAACATCATAAACTCCATCATAGCCAAGTAACTGTTTATTCATTTAAGATTTTATTATTGATGTATTATTTAAATTGCAACCTCCAGTCTCGTTTTGTTAAGTCTTTTTCCCTTCCTACGCCCCCTCCCCAGAGAAATTGATCACAATTTTTGATCTGGTGATAATTGTCACTGGGTCTAAAATTGTAGGAAGAGGAACCTTTCCCCAGTCTAACTAAACCTAAAGCTGGAGTATAATATTCATTTTATAAACTATCAAGGCATAGAGATATGCTGCCCTCTACTGTCACACTGTAATGTATAATTATGTATGTCACTTCCTGACTATGGGGTTTTTGTGCAAAGATCCTGGAAGGAGAAGGTGGAGAGAGAAAGAAGGTGTCGGCCACATGTCCTGTCCATGCTACAAATACCAGATCAGAAGAGACAATTATTGCTAGTTAACTAGGACTGCGTTCCAAGCAAGTTGGGTAACAGCTAGAGGGTCTCCTGATCACCGCCGATTTTGTCTTCAGGTCTCTGACACAAAGACAGACACTACATCATCCTCAGGGGCCCCTGCAATGGTACTTTGCTGAAACATTCAACTGGAGATATATTTATTAATAACTACATATACCCGGGTATATGTGCACAATTCCACCAGGACTCCTATCAGGTCCTTTTCTGATAATATTTGTTTGTGCATTGAATGTATTTACTGTTATTAATCTATTCTTATATAAAGCTTTTATTATTTCTATGTTGGTGTGCAGCTATATACGTATGTATATACTGGTTGCAGAAGTTCTTACGCTTTCAAATACTTTGTTTGGATTTATAGTTAAAGCGGAGTTCCGCCGAAAAAAAAAAGTCAGCAGCTACAAATACTGCAGCTGCTGACGTTTAATATTAGGACACTTAACTGTTCTGGTCGCCCGCAATGTCCGCTCCCGGGTGCAGGTGCTGGCATCCAGTGGCGTAACTAGAAACCTCAGGGCCCCGATGCAAGAAATCTCCACACACAAGAACACTGAAAATAACTGGCTTTAATTGTGGAATGTGTGCGATGGGAGTATGGACTGTGGGTGAGATATCAGGGGTCTAAACAGACCTCTGATGTTTCATCTTTGAAACAGAGAAATGAGATTGAGGACACAGCCCACAATCTCCATCTCTGCATCCCTAGCTCCACATGAATGGGGGGGGGGGGATCAGTGTCAGTGCTGGGGGGATGAGTGGCTGTGCTGGTGGGGGGTATGAGTATAAAGGGGAAAAAAACTGCGCCAAAAAGCAATGGAAAATACTAAACTGCAGCTGCACCAAAAAAACACCAATATCTGTGTAATAAACCAAAGCAAATAAGTTACGTGCGCTTACAGTCAGATGGTCACAGATCTACATTCATATATTGCTTGCATGAATGAATAGATAAATAAATATATATTGTAAATAATTAATGAATCAAATACCACAAACAAAAAAGTACTTATAAATAAATAAATTAAATTAGTAAATTGAGTGCACAATAAGTGATAAAGCGTGTAAATGAATATAGAGTAAATATGTGTAAAAAATTGAAGAATCAGATATCATAAATGATAAATAAAAACAGTGAATAAAGTCCATTCATAAACAACTCAATGGAGACGCATCAGTCCCATGAAGGAAAAGTCACATATCCACAATTCATTGGAAACAGCCAGTGTAGGTGAAGAAAGGAAAAGTGGTGTGAAAGGGTATCCAAACAGACAGTGAATCCGGAGGACGCTATAGATGGACCCTTACCAGGAATGGTGGACCTCCCTGATAGCGAGGTCTTGTATGCATGCAGATACAGCCCTCTGCAGGGACAGCTGGATGGTGGCGTCCGAATCAGCTGATGAATGAAGCGTTCCAACATGGGGCGATTCCAACCCCTCTACCTGTAGGGGGCACCCACAACTGATATTCTGTGACTGGCATCCTACAGGGTTTTACCAAACAGCAACTTCTTGGCCAGGTAGATATGGATATGGACTTTGATGGGTCAAAACTTAACCATGGTAGGCTGACCTCCTTTAAACGACCCTGCAAGGGGTCAAACACGCCTTGCACCCTGTGCAAACATTCCCTCCCAGGGATCATCAGAGAATCTTGGTGGCTTGTTTGAATACAGCTGCGGCATTTGAAAGACACCCGCATATGCTCAGTGGGGGTATGAGTGTCAGTGCTGGGGGTGGGATCAGTGTCAGTGCTGGGGGGATGAGTGTCAGTGCTGGGGGGATGAGTGGCTGTGCTGGTGGGCGGGTGGGATCAGTGTCAGTGCTGGGGGGATGAGTGTCAGTGCTGGTGGGGGGGTATGAGTGTCAGTGCTGGGGGGTGGGATCAGTGTCAGTCAGTGCTGGGGATGAGTGGCTGTGCTGGTGGGGGGGTGGAATGAGTGTCAGTGGGGGGGATCAGTTTCAGTGCTGGGGGGATGAGTGGCTGTGATGGTGGGGGGGTGGAATGAGTGTCAGTGCTGGGGGTGGGATCAGTTTCAGTGCTGGGGGGATCAGTGTCAGTGCTGGGCGGAAGGGATGAGTGGCTGTGGTGGGATGGGACCTGAAAAGCGCATGTTCCATTTTTAGGTGGAACTCTGCTTTAAAGTGATTGTACAGGTTCCGTTTTTTTTTTTAAATAACAAACATGCCTCTACTTACCTGCCTTGTGCAAGGGTTTTCCATAGAGTGGCCCTGATCCTCCTTCTCTGAGGTCCCCCGGCAACACTCCTGGCTCCTCCTCTTCTTGATTGCCCCCACAGATAGCCGCTTTCCAGGGGGGCACTCATGTGGTCACGCTCCTGAGTCCTGCTGCTGTGTCCACTGACACAGACAGCAGGACTTGGCTCCCATGTCACTGGACTTGATTGACAGCAGCAGGAGCCAATGGCTCCTGCTGCTATCAATCTATCCAATGAGAACCCGAGACAGTGGCTGGAGCTGCTGTGCTTGCCCTTGACGCTGTAACGATCAGGTTCAGGTAAGTAAAAGGGGGGCTCTCAGGGGGCTGCTGCAGAACAGGAGGTTTTTCACCTTAATGCATTAAGGTGAAAAACCTTGAGACTTTACAACCCTTTTAACAACCCAGGAAGGGAATCCCCTCTGCTCACAAAGGACTTGTCTTGGGTGGAGGCACTGCCAACTTTATTATCAATCCCACTTAGCGAAGGTTCTGGTTTTCTTATTTACCTACAGGTTTAGAGCAATATCTTATAAACCTCCCAAAAAGAGGGCTACACAACGCTAGGCCCAAATTTACTAGCAACATAGAGCAACAAGACTGGGACTTTACTGTAAGAATTAGGATACTAGCATGTCAGTTTTATTCATGGACGATAAGCCTAACCGGTGTATACCTAACTTTTATCTTATCTATATAGAACTAGGGCAGTGCTTTTAATGTAAGTTATATGAATCAAGGTGGTTTAGGTGCACCCTGTTCTTACAATGAGTGTCTTTGTCTTTCAAAGGATGCAGAGGCATGCTCCATACCAAAGGCAGCTCCAAGAACAGGTGATCAGTAACAAGTGAATGCTGCACTTTGAGCACCAAAATTTAAAAACAGGCCCTATCAACATAAAAATCAAAAACCCTCAAAAGAAATGAAAACCACAAAATACCACCCCATAAAAAAAGTCCACCTTTATTGAAAGGAAGTTTTGCAGAAGCAACAAAAGGTAGCTTAACCTGAAAAAATACCTATCAACATATAATAGAAATCAGTAGGGTTGGCCCGATATCGATAGTAGTATTGGTATCGGGACCGAAACCGAGCATTTGTGTGAGTACTTGTACTTGCACAAATGCTCCCGATGCCTAATCCGATACCTGCAACTGGATGTCGGCGGGCGGAGAGGGCGGAGCAGTCTGGCAGCAGAACTACGCGTAAGCTGGCCGGGGCAGGTATGCAGGGCGCCACCGCATATTCTGTCCAAAACGGTGACCGTAGCCATAAAGGAAGTGACGTTCTGTGTCTCCGTTGGAGGGTAAACATCAGGATGTCCATTTTGGTACACCCTGCACTCGGCTTCAGTAAGCCATATAGTTCGGGCTGGGTGTAACAAGATGTCCGCTGTTGGCTTACTGCAACCAAGTGCAGATGGGCGTTGCAGCATAATTACTAGATGATAAATGATGATAAATGTTAAATGACATGAATGATGAGAGGCAAGGAAGGTTTTTGCAATGCTATATGCCATATAGCATTGCAAAATACTTCCTTGCATCTCATCATTCATGTAATTTATTATGCAATTGCCAATCAGTGCTGCATTTCAGTGCCTGCCCATAAGTGCCACCTATCAGTGCCATCTATCAGTGCCCATAAGTTCCACCTATCAGTGCCATCTATCAGTGCCCATAAGTGCCACCTATCAGTGCCACCTATTAGTGCCCATCAGTAAGTGCCAGCCATCAGTACCAGCCATCACTGCCAGCCACCTGTCAGTGCCACCTATCAGTGCCCATAAGTGCCGCCTATCAGTGCCCCATCAGTCAGTGCCATCTATCAGTGCCAGCCATCAGTGCCAGCCACCTGTCGGTGCCACCTATCAGTGCCCATAAGTGCTGCCTATTAGTGCCATCTATCAGTGCCCATAAATGCTGCCTATCAGTGCCATCAATCAGTGCCCATCAGTCAGTGCCATCTATCAGTGCCAGCCATCAGTCAGTGCCACCTATCAGTGCCCATCAGTCAAACTGTCAGTGGCGGCTGGTGCTAAAAAAATATTGGGGGGGCGCAAACAAAAACCCCTCCAGGTCCGCACTCACTACGGTCAATCCATACACACACACACTGTATATATATGTATGTATATATATATATATATATGCACTTTTAATACATTTAATGGAGTTAAAAAAAGCGTGGAAACTTTTTGAAATCCCCTTGTAAACACACACACACACACCAAGACTTATAGCACTGACATATTCCGTGGCACCTTAAGAAGAACCATTTCCTCCAAGCTCACACATAAGCAACCTACAAATTCCATGCAGACAGGAATCAATCCTAGTACCCTGCAACTCAAACACAAGCAACCTACAAACTCCATGCAGGAGGCTATTAAAACGAGTACCCCACAGCTCAAACACAACAACCTACAAACTCTGTGCAGGCAGCTATTAAACGCAGTACCCCACAGCTCAAACACAACAACCTACAAACTCTGTGCAGGCAGCTATTAAACGCAGTACCCTACAGCTCAAACACAACAACCTACAAACTCCGTGAAAACTGGAATCAATCTTAGCACCCCACAGCTCAAAATCATGACCCACCAATGAGCTGAAAGCCCCCCTGAATACATCAAACCCAACACAACTGCTAAAGAACCACAAGTCCCAGCAGAGCCACCATAACAATCTCCAGCAGCCAAGAACTACGTCATTATAAAAGAGAACCTGCCTCTGTCCATCAAACCCAGCCTGCCCCCAAAACTCAACAGCACCAACTTTACAGGAGAGCTGCAGTAACCCTGGCTGGCAGGACATGCTTGCACTTGTAGTTCACCAGCAGCAGGTGACTGTACTGGTCCTGATCAGAGCCATGCTGGGGGAACAGAGAGAGCTCACATTATCCATCAGCAAAGGGCACTACTGGACTACCCAGGCAGGGTTAACCCTGTCCATGCCACCTGAGCCAGCAGCAGCAGCTAGGCAGGCAGGGAAGGCTGGATCCCCCTCTTGCTGCCTGCAAGTCATACACTGGTGAACTAGGTCAGGCAGCCCCCCTCTACTGACCTGAATAGCAGATGTAGCCTGGTGGAAGGAGACAGCTCCAGGTTTCCCTCTTGTTGGTGATCTGCAGGCAATGCGGGGGCACAGAGCGGGGACACCTCCTCTCTGTCAGCGGCGGCTGGTGAGTCGGTCGGTCAGCAGGCATAGCGAGGACACAGTGCGGAGACACCTCTCAGTGGCGGCTGGTGGGTCGTCCGGTCAGTGGGCACAGCGGGGAAACAGTGCGGGCCGGGATACCTCCTCTCCAGACAGTGCAGAGTGCTATTCTGAAATGGCTCTGCTCGGGCCGTGCGTTCCACGGAGCTGCTGACGTCACTTCCGGTTTATCACTGGCAAAGGGAAACCAGAAGTGACGTTGCAACTCGGAGGGAAAGCACCACCCATGTCCTAGGGTGGTGCCAATCTAGAACAAAGCATCCGTAGTGATACTACGGGCGGAGGTATTCAATGGATTGCTCCCCAAGGTAGGTGAAAACCCTGCAAATGAAGCGTTTCGTCTGCAATCTCGTGTTCCCATAATGCACTGTGTCCGGCGCCCGAACACAGTGCACTTAAAGGACCTTTTTTTCTATTTTTTTTAAGGGCCTGTTTTTAAAAAAATGGGCCGCCACTGAAAACTGTCACATGACAATTAAAAAAGAAACAAATCGATCGGCTCCTCCTTTTTTCCCACAAAACTTCTATCTGCGCCAGACATCAGGTGGCGGGATTTAAAATACTGTCCCGGTGGTACTACACTTGGAAAAAATCCACAAGATGTTCCCTCAGAGTACGGACCTTTGCTGGAGATGTGGGGAGGCGGTTGGATTGCTCCTTCACGTCTTCTGGTCTTGTTGCATCCTTCAGCCCTTCTGGACAAAGGTGCATCGCATAGTTCAAAAATTCACTGACCGGGAGGTACCGGCAACCCCCGAGTTCTTCCTCCTGCATCATCACGGAATTCCTAGTAAGGTTTATAGGAGATCCATATTGCCTCTCCTGATTACAGCAGTGAAAAGCTACTCTGGAAGCAGACCGCCCCCGTCGGTGGTCGTCTGGCTGAAAAAAGTAGCGGAGATCAACGCAACGGAGGACTTGGTGACCACGGAGAAAGGCCTCAGTGAGCAATTCTCACAAAAAGGGTTTTATTGGCACAAATTCGCCTACTCTGAGGAATATGGGGAGCTAATGGTTTAGTTCCCCTGTGGCGCGATGAACCTGGAGTCTCCCCGGATGGAGATGGTGTGACTGGTCGGAGGTATATCTCTCCCCCCCCCTTTTTTTTTTTCTCTCTCTCCACCCTCCTTTCCCTCTATTCTCTTTTTCCTTTCTTTTCGCATTGCTATTCTTTTATTACATCTCTAAGGTTGCTATGACCTTGGGGTTAGTTCGGTTTTGTTATTTCTTCTATACACAAAACGGTGCTTGCCATGGAAAAATTGGTCATGTGGGATACGGAACCTCGCTAGTCCTCTGTAGATAGGTGCTACTCCCTACAGATAGAAGACCTTCTTTATAATACTGTGATGCCTGTATCATTGATTATTTTTTGTAGAGTTCATTGATACTTTTATGCATACAATTGGGGTTGTTTCTGTATTTCCGCATGTTCGTCCTTCCTAAATAAAGAATAAAAAAATACAAATTTTAAAAAAGTATCGGTAATCAGTATCCGCGAGTACTTGAAAAAAAGTATTGGTACTTGTACTAGGTCTTAAAAAAGTGGTATAGGGACAACCCTAGAAATCAGTATACCCCCAAAATAATAAAAACAAACAAAAACAAAAAAATGAAATGGTAGCCTACTTACTATGTTTCTTAAAGTGGGGTTCCACTCAAATTTTTAACTTAATCTTACCCCCTTCAGTTAATTGCATAGATGTTCAAATGCCGCACGAAAATTTTTTTTATCGCTGTAACCACCTTTATATTGTACTTTATTGTGGCACTTCCTGTCTCTCCTCCCATGGGAGTAGGCATGTTGATTGCCTTTCCCCGGCGCCGCACTGTCTCCTGGGAGCTTAGTGTCAGGCTTCCCAAGATTCAGTGCGGAAACAATGATCATGCGTGTGAACAAGCTGTGAATGAACAGCATTCACCGCATCCCGGAAATCAATGCTTGTGGGCTTCACATGCCCACAAGCAAGATGGAAACAGCCAGCATCACATTTTTTAAGTTATTCTTCAGTACGAAAACAGACAGAGGTGGAAA
The DNA here is from genome assembly GCF_042186555.1 of Aquarana catesbeiana. Taxonomy (NCBI): domain Eukaryota; kingdom Metazoa; phylum Chordata; class Amphibia; order Anura; family Ranidae; genus Aquarana; species Aquarana catesbeiana. The sequence goes on from NC_133335.1 coordinate 66,576,683, forward strand.
TATTACACCCAAACTGTGAGTATTATTTTGGGGTTAGCAAAGTGTCTCAATGACCTAAAAAAAAAAAAAAAAAAAAAAAAAAGATTGGTCGCCGGACTCCCGCTTTAAGGCTAGCCTTGTTACAAAATTAACAGTTTTACCTAAAATAAAGGCTTTATCAACAGAAAATAGTAAGCAATATACCCACAAAAAAAGAAAACCTCAAAAACTGTGCCCTGAAACCAAAGCCCATTTTTGGGGGAGCCTTGGAAAAAAAAATTGTTTGGTATGAACTGGATAAGCAGCTCAAATCAGCAGCTAACCTCAAATCAATTAAAAAATAGAATTAAAGTCAAAACATTTCAGAAGAAGAACAAAATAAACCAGCAAAGGGGTAGATTGCCCAAAGAGCTAGCAATCAGAATTAAAGTACAGTTTCCTAACTAATCCTAATCTCTCCCTATTCATTTTGTTGGCTTTCTCTATATGTTTCCTACAACAGCTTACAACACAATGACACTATGACTGCTCTGTGAGCCCCTTTATGGACTCCCCCTTGCTCATTCTATGCCTGCTGGCCATAGTTTAAAGTCCTTGCGGTGCAATATGGCTTAAAAAAAATGTTCCAATCTGCACTATACTGGTGCCCTAGGACAACATCAGGTTGTGATGAAATGCGCTGGTTGGAGCGACGTGCTGGCGTCACCGCGTACTCAATTCCCAGAAGGACAGGCAGTCCTTGGAGTCGGCCGGCTTTTTATTACAAACGTGTTTGCTAAGCATTTGATGTAAGTGCAGTCGTTATATTTTACAATAAACATACAAAGGATTTTATGCTATGGCAAGTTTTATTTTTCCATGGGGATTCTTTATGATCTAGTACCTATAAAGTGGTGGATTTCCTAACTATGGCCATTTGTTCCCTGGAAGGATAAAGGCCCTGGCTGGGTTATGAGCCACAAGCGAGATTGACCTTTTGTAATAGAAGGTCAATATGTTCTGGTAAGCGAGCATTCTGTAAGGTGGAGGTTTACCTTCAAGACCACACATTTTTCTGGTGACAGATGGTGCACATATTGTTGGTTGGACTTTGTCACTACATGGACTTTTTTCTTCTTTTCTTTTTTTCTTTTCTCAAATATTTGTACATCATGATTAGCGCAACTTTATAGGAGAATGATTTTATGCTGTGTGTGTCTCACAGGAAAGTTGCTGCTGAAGTGTTTTTTACTTTTGATACATATACCCAATCGCAAGGTAGTGGCAAACCCAAACCTGGTCCTTAATGGTAACTAGTTATTGTTCTTCATTGAATATAGTTTGAAACAAAAGAATCCACTACAACATTGTCATCTTCCTCATCATCATCCACCGTGGCTTCAGATGATCTCCATAAAATTGTTAAGGAAGATTTCACCACTCACAAGAAAACAAACAGAGGGGACCTTGGTGAGTCTGATATGTTTTACACTTTTACAAAATATTCCAGAAGTGTAAGGCCCCTTTCACACAAGAGATCCGATCGGGTCCAGCTGTCTGTTTTTCAGCCTGACCCGATCGGTCCCTCCATTCTCCTCTATGGTGCTCTGGAGGTAAACGGACTTGTGTCTGATTACACCCGGCTACCTCTGGGTCCGATCCAGCAAAAAAAGAACGGAAGGGGATCCGTTTCCTTCCAGCTGGCCAGATCAGATCAGAGGGCAGGCGGATGTAAACAGTCAGCCGGCTTGTGTACATCTGGCTACTCATAGAGCAGAGCGGGTTGTGTTCATGTCCACTCTGCACAAGTGCAGTGGGCATGGACCTGTCATTCATCCGTTCCAGTCAGCTCAGCAGGGGATCAGAAAAAACAGTTCTGGCCCATGTGAACGGGGCCTAAGATGAAAAAATATTTAGTATTTTAACAATGCTTTTGGAGCTTAATGCGGTGGTTTTGTTGACTCTTCCTTATTTCATTCAGGTTTATATGTTATGGTTTGTTTTAGGATTTATTTGTTTACCTCTGTGACTGCCTTTCTCTTTAGGATCTCTACCAAGCACAAAACATGCAGATCCCACAATATTTGAAATAATTGAGGGCATGCTTGGAACAGTTGAGGCTCAGGCAAGTTCAGAAAAGGTAATACTTCATATAAGACATTTATTTGTTCCATGAGCTACCTAGCTGTAATGTTTTAAACCCAATGAGTCCTACCATGGCCAAGATTTTAGTTATGTGCTAAATTAGAGTACATATTCTCAGTGAAGTGTCTAGCTTCAGGTGATACCCAAAGATGAAACAAATCCTCCTAAAAAATCTTGAATCAGTTTATCTGCAGTCTTCTCTTCTCTACAACCATTTAAAGTGCAGAGTTTATAAAGCTTGTCTGAGCTTTAATAAAGCAGGGGTTGGGGAGCTTAGTGAGAGCTGATTGGATGGAAGGGACACACCCCCCCTTCTCACTGCACACAGAAACAGAACTAAAGGCTTTCAATGACAGGCTGGAGATCCCTCCCTTATCACCTTTTTACATCTTGGTCTCAGGAAAACTTGTCAGAAGTGACTTATGTAGATAGCAGAGCAGACAGAAATTAGACTTAGTGCTCTGGATTGATACAAGTACACATTATACAGGGATATGCTTTGTTCATATTTAAAGTTTGAGGTTTACAACCGCATTAAGGCTTCATGTACACTGACAGCTCCCGGCAGCTCCTAAACTTGCGTTTAGGAGCTCTTGGCGTTTTTTTTGCCAAAGCTCCTAACCTTAACTCCATAAAAGCCTATGAGGCTGATTTACTAAGAAGAATGCACTGCACCAGTTCATACATTCATTGGTGCGCTTGAATAGTCATTAATAGAAGGTGCGAACTGGCGCATTTTGAAGCGCAAATAACTATAATAAATACCCGCGTATGTAAACTGCAACTGTGGCTAGGGTAACTGTGGTTTTCTCATTGATAATAGTGCACGCCCAATAGATATGTGCACACTGAAATATTTCGTTTCGGAATTTCGTTTTCGTCTGAAAAATAAATTTATTTAGTTACTCCCGAAATTCATTTTTATTTATTTCGTTTTTCGTTAAAATTTGCATTCGTCCGAAAATCCAAATTAAGGTCGAATCTGTCATTGAAGGCTTATGGTGTCTGTCGAATGTTCAAAGAAGATTCGACGGAGCAGCTAAACTGTACAATGCCGTATAGTTTACCTGCTCCGTCGAATCTTCTTAGAACTTTCAACAGACACCATAAGCCAAAGTACGTGTGTACTTAGTTCTAGCTATTTTACTGCTCCGCCTCTTTGGTTACAATCAGCCAATAACATTCATCATCATCATTATTTTTATTTATCTTTCCTCCCCTACGTCGAATCTTTCCTCCCCTACGTCGAATCTTTTCTCCCCCACGTCGAATCTTTTCTCTCTACGTCGAATCTTTTCTCTCTATGTAGAATAATCTTGGACTAATAGAGCTAAGGTTAGGCACATTCCACCACAGGTTTGATGGACACAGATTGTTATTGTCATCATCATGTCGAATCTCCTATCTATATCGAACTGTTGTAGCAACGAAAACGAAAATAAAGCATTTGTTTATGTCGGATCTTTCGTTTTTCGGACTCTGCACTTCAAACGATAACGAAAATACCTGAAGTTCGGACGAAAATGCATTCGGACGAAAACGAATGCACATGTCTAACGCCCAATACAATTGGTTAATTTCATCTCATTGGATGTGTCTTGTTAGGCAATTAGTAGGTGTTCTCAGTTAACTAACCCTTTTGATGCTAATCACTTTCCTATCACTTCTAATATATCTTTGAAATGTGTTTTTTTCTTTTTTTACCCAAATCTTTCAATACATTACAAAGAACAGAGAAGTGTTTCTAAAACCAATAAATTAATATTTTCAGATCTTGATTTTTAAAAGGTGACCATACACTGCAATCAGTTAGATCTTATAAAAAATAGATTTAGTGCAAGAGCCTGTTTGATTTCCTCAAATTTAAATTAATTGTTCAAATGCGTCTTTCTATTTTGCCTAAATATCGAGTTGTACAGAGATTGGCCAATCAGATTGCATAGTTCATGACCATCTTAAGTGGCAAATTTGGACTGTAGATGTGCCATGACCCACTTGTTTTTTCCAAACGATATTTCTTGAGCATTATACAAGGCACATGAGAAACCACCTTTTTTTCAAGACATGCTAGAATGAATCTAGACCATTATTACGTCTCCAGAATTGGGAGTGTGGCATCTACCCAACTTCTCTCTGTTGGTGAACCTACATCTATAGGTATATATTTGGGCAGCACAGTGGTGTAGTGGTTAGCACTTTCACCTAGCAGCAAAAAGGGTCACTAGTTTGAATCCCGCCTGTGATACCATCTGCCTGGAGTTTGTATGTTCTCCCTGTGTCTGCGTGAGTATCCTTCAGGTAATCCGGTTTCCTCCCACACTCCAAAGACATGCTGGTAGTTAAATCGGATCCTGTCTAAATTGGCCCTAATATGTGTCTTAGGGACCTTAAGTTCCTTGAGGGTAGGGACTGATGTGAATGTATATTTTGAAGCACTAAATGAAATCCTTTCTTATTTTTGCTTGAGGATAGAGTGCAGAGGGATTAGAAGTCTTGTCAGTTTTTGGGGGTGTCTGCAACCCTGTTAGGGTGAAGACATTTTCCAAATTTTGCCACTTTCTCCTTCAAATTTATTCACTTCCTGTCACATAGCCAAACAGAAAGTGAGGGTAAAACCCTACCAATGTCTTTCCTTGGGGACACACAGGTCAATCTAAATAGTTTCACCATTAGGTAAATTGCACTCTAGCATTTTGCTCTGTACACCCCAAATTATTAGGTATCTTGGACTTTGCAATTTATTTACTAAAGGCAAATGCACTTTGCACTACAAGTGCACTTGGAAGTGCAGTTGCTGGAGATCCGAGGGGGACATGCAAGGAGAATAAAAAGACACCATCTTAGCTTCTACATGATTGGATGATAAAATCACCAGTGCTTCCAGTCAGATTTACAGCGAGTACACTTGTATTGCAGAGTGGATTTGCCTATAATAAACCCCAAAATACCTAATAATTTGGAGTGTACACAACAAAGTGCTAGAGTGCAATTTGCCAAATGGGGACACTAGTAAGATTGGCCTGTGTGTCCCCAAGGAAAGACATTGGTAGGGTTTTACCCTCACTTCCTGTGACAGGAAGTGAAGCCAATTTTCAGAAAAGGGACACAAAGCCCAACCTAAAAAAAACAAGCAGGGGTTCTAACACTCAAATGCCCGCAATTAGAATAGAATTGTCTTGAGCTAGATTTTAGCTCAGTGCTCTAAATCAGTGGTACCCAACCCTGTCCTCAAGCACCCACAACAGGCCATGTTTGCAGGTTTTCCTTCATCTTGCACAGGTGCTTTAAATCAAGTCAATGGCTTGGTATTTTGGACAGCTATTTTAGCTAAGATAAATTCCCAAAACATGTCCTGTCGGGGGTACTTGAGGACTGAGGCTGAGAACCCCTGTGCCAAAATGGAAAACTGAATACTTACCTCTCTGTAATTTTCCTTTCCTGGTGACTATCCATGGCAGCATACGCACAACTAATGCATATGCTACCATGAAGGCACCAGGAAAGTAGCTTTAGACAAATCACACCTTTTTTTGTTTTGCCATGTCAATCAGCCCAGTTAAGCTGCAGCTGGGAAATCTGTTGCATGGAAATTGTTTGGGGGGTAGTGTAAAATGCATTACTTGGACTGAGCATGCATCTGCAAAACAAATTATCATCAAGACACGTAAAACATAAAAATTGCTACAAATTTTATTGGTCAACAAAACAAGACTTGGAAAAGAGCAAGGAAAGCAAAAAAACACATGTATGTTAATTTGAGACACTAACAGAATACGGTTTTGAGGTCTGACCATTTTGGGCCTGTAAAGTGGTGCGTCTGTAGCATGTACCCAAAATGCTGCTTCAAAGATGTACGGCTTTAGAGAAAACTTACAAATCTACATTGCAGCAGCAAGATTTCAACCCAAAACAAAAAATAGCCCCCCCCCCCCAATACATACAAGGTCATTTGGGTCTGTTAAGGCTTAAAATAAGAACCCCCATGTGAAAAATACCACCCCAAACTAAAAAAAATATTGTGCCCCTCCCAAACAATAACAAACCCCTAGCCAAACGGGCACCTCAAAAGTCAACCATCATGTTCCCATATTCAGGGGGACAAGGGCCTCTTCCACACAACCCTAGGTGTGGAGGGGCTGCAGATAGGGGGCTTTACGAAATGTGGAAAGCCCCTTTAAACTAGTGGGTACAAGGTGCTTTGTGGTTGGTATTGGGCTGAGCCCAACATGCCCCAAAGGCAGCCAGTTATGTTGAGTGCATGTGGCCTTGTGTGGTTCAGGAGGGGGTTGGGCGATTGCTCTTCTCGCCCCTTTCCTAGCTGGCCCTGTTGTATGCTCTGAAAAAGGATGTGGTTTGGATTGGTGAAGGCAGCTCACACCCTTTTGAGAATGGAGTGGAGTGTGGAGTTCCCCTTTAAAAGCAAAAGTTAGCCCAAGGAAATCATATGCATTAGAGGGGGAAGATTAAATGCCCTTTTAGGAGGGGCTAGAGGAGTGAGAGTCTTTTTACATAATTTTAACAAGGTGCATGTCACATGTTGGCAAAGTAACATGCTAACATGACCTGTGTGCAAATCTCCTTATAAAAATACATAAAGATGAACCAGCTAAAAAAATAAATAAATAAATAAAGTTTAGAGGTGCACCAATTCAACCCATGTAATTGCATGTACGTTGCATTTACTAAAATTTTGGCCACGTAGTGAACAAACGCATTTGAACAAGCACAAGAGCCGATTGCGCATGCGCAGTGCTTATATTGATCTCACTCAGTTCTAAACGTACTTGCAGGCACAGCATGCTTGCTCTGAAAAAGTTACTTTCTCATTCTATTTTGGCCATATGTGTTACTTGGGCAGTTGTTACTAAACTTCCTCACATCACCCTATAATATTGGCACCTCCATCTTCTGTTAATATTGAATTGAATATGCCGTGTGCCATGTCCACAGTGGTGCACAGATTGCATTCTCCCGTGCGTCGAGATCGCTATAGTAAATGGGGGATTAGCGTTCTGTTCCCGGCGCACCATTTCGTAAATATGAAAATGTGAGTTGTGCCTCGCCGTGCTTATCTACTGATGGCGCACGTTTTTCGTAAATCAGCCCCAGTGTGTCCATGTACAGAGTTTAGGAGCTGCCCTGTTTAAGTGAGGTTAAACCTCCCTCTTCTGAATGCGGAAGAATCACGTTCAGGGTAGGAACGTTTTGACCACGGATCACGGGAAGATGCAAAACGTGGCAAATCACTGTAAAAACATTGTTTTTTGCGTGTACCTGCGGAAGCTGTCCTGAGATACCAGTCTACATGAAGCCTAATTTAATGTGTATGATCTAGGAATCCGTCTCTTGGGTACGGTGAATTGCTCTGTTTCAGGACTTCTATACAAACATTTTTGTAAAAAACAGAATCACAAAATATTACAGACAGCTCACATTGTTTTTCATATACTTGGCTACGACATAAATTTGTTGTCTATAATAAATGAATATTTCAAAATTTTCCATTTTGCAATAATGAAATCATTATTAATTAATAACTATATTATGTATTAATACTTAGCTATGTTGTGCAACAAGTTGGCCATACAGCATAGAATACTGCACAGCATAAAGAGAACTATGCGTTGCCTGGGAGGCTACTAAAACATACATTTTAGGGTTGAGACCTGTATGGTCTAGGAATAAACATACATTTCACACATTCCTTTATATATATTTTTTTTTCCAGAGCAATCTTTCACAGTGCACCTGCCCTGCATTGCCAGGACCACCAGGACCAAAGGTCAGTAACAGGGAGGATACTATAAAGTGACATATAGACCAATTTACTAAAGAAAGAAATTAGATTGCATGTTTATTTTGGCTTGTTTTCACACGCTTTTTTTTCTTTCTTTACATTTCAACCTGTTTTATTAAATTTTTAGCGCTACCATGACATCATACGCCTATTTTTCTCTGGTAGCAAAATTAATGCATAAACAATTGCCTACAAATTTGCCATGTGTTCAACCACCTCGAACATTTTGGAACTAACTTATCAAGTCATTTCAGGTGTTTGGATGGGTATTTAAGTGGCAAATGGAGGCAAATCAGTTTCTCCATTGGTGGGTTTTACCAATTTTATACACAGGCTAGATAAGACCAGCCTTTCTCAATCTTTTTACCCCAAAGGAACCATTACAATAATTTTCAGATCTCAAGGGACCCCCTACTAAGATTAATCCATTGGTGGTCAGTGGAAAAATGCCCCTCACATTGGTGGTCATTTGGAAGAATGCTCCTTGTATTGATGATCAGAGGGAAGAATGTTCCTTATATTGGTGGTTGGGAAAATGCCCCTTACATTGGTGATCAGTTGGAAGAATGCTCCTTACATTGATGGTCGCTGGAAAAAGAACCTTACATTGGTCATGGTCAGTAGGAAGAATGCGCCAAGTGGTGTTAGGCCTGGAACTATGGTTGCCACCTCATCCCTTTAAACTCAAACACATATTAATTACATAGATTCTGTGACTGATTAAGGTGGTAAATAAACTTACATGGTGTCTTATCTGCATTAAATTAGCCTCAGAACCCATGTAGTTCATATGTGTTTGGGTTTAAAGGGATGAGGTGGCAACCCTACCTGAAAATATGCAGGCGCCATCACATGACCAGTTAGCCACAGCTCAAGGAACCCCTAGATACTGTACCCCTGAAACCCTTGTCGAGAACGGCTAGATAAGACGCAGCTTATTCGATTAATTTGGCATTAAAAGTATTGTAAATATAAGTTTATATCAAAGTATATCTAAACCCAAAAACAAAAACTTTACATATTGCAGCTTACCAGTCCTTATAATAGCTACAGTAGGCTTCTTTTCCCTTTATTTTCAACTGATTATCTTAACAACAACACACTTTCTATCTTTTCATTTCTATGCTTTTTTCTGCACTGCAGCTATAGGGGCAACTATGGTTGTCACATCCCAGATAGCAAGCAATTGTGTTGCAAGTTTGAAAATGACTTGCTATGCTATTGCTAGACTTGCCAGGCTTTTCAAGTTTGCATGACTCTAGATCAACTTTCTTTGCAAACATTCTGCATGTCAGCTGCAAGTTCTGGTCCAGTTATGTTGTGCAATAGTCATCCCACCACAGGGGTCACTGTGGCTGAATTTCCATGCTGTAGACTTCCAGAGCTCTTGCTGTAGACTCACCACTGCAACCTTACTCTTGCTAGAGACAATTTTTTGCCACGCAAATTTGCTACAAATTGGAAAAATGTCAACTAGAACTTGTGCTTCAAGTGCTCTAAAAGTGTACAACTTCCCAGTGACAATGTGCAGCAAGTTAACAGATTTGTGGCAAGTTATCCTTGCTATCTAGGATAGGCTACATTTCAAATATGTCTGCCTCTGTTTATCTCCATCATGTTCATAGGCGTGCGCACAGGGTGTGCCAGGTGTGCCTGGGCACACCCTAATCGCCTTATGTGGTGCATATTCCCCCCTGTTTAGACCACTGATATTTCATCCCTCAAAAAAATTTTACAAAAGAAAATAATTTTTAGAAAAATAAAATAAACAAAATTACACTATCCACTACCCTACTGACACCATCAGTACATATACACATGCATATGTATTTGAGCTTCGGGGTGCACACCCTAATGCAAGAGGCTGCGCACACCTATGATCATGTTGTAGATTGATGGGACTAGTAGTTCACACAATAGAGACAAGGTCCTTTGTCCTTTCTTTTAAAGAAGTATAGCCATAGCTTGTTTGGCTGTACTTCTTATATGGATCACAGTAGTGCAGTTTGTTCTGCTTAAAGCCCGCTGTCAGCTGATGTCACAGAGCCGGTAAAGGCCTGGAAAAGATCCTGACTTTACAGTCAGGATTTATCCAGATGCCTGGACCAGCAGCTGGCTTAGCCTCTCAGTGAGCTGCTGAGAGCCTCAGCCAGCTGCTCCTACTCTCTGTGCAGCCCAGCACTCTAGTAAGCACTGAAGGAGCAGACCAGAGATCGGGTGACTGACAGTCACCAGCTCTCTGCAGGTGAAGACTGAGAGCTGAGTGATCAGTAGTGTTTGATCGCTCAGTTCTCGGTTTGGAGCCGGCGGGGGACAGATGCAGCATCGGACCGATGCTGCATCCACCTAGGTGAGTATAAATTTTTTTTTTTCATTTTTTTCATTTTTCTTCCTCTAAGCTTAAAAGAAAATTTAAGCTTACAGGAAGTAACATAGACACTACATTTCTGGTAGGATTTCTGTATTTGCTAAAATTGATCTTTGCCTGAAGAAAGGAAATTAATGCAAGCACCAAATCTAAGAGCTGGTAAGCTACAACGTGTTCACTCTTTTTATTGTTTAGATACACTTTAAGTTCTATTGAAATGTTGATTATTTTGCTTATTTTCGCAAGCAATACGAAAGCTCCTGAGAATTGCCTTGCATCAAGGACTAGCATTCAATTTACTTTGTGCACTGGCATTTTAGCACAAGTATGTCCTCAAGGAAACTGTTACTGTATGAAAACATTATGGCTGCAAACTATATAGGCAGAAGAATGATTTTTCATCATATTGGTGTGCACAAAAACTCTCCTAAAGGCCCGTACACACGATACGAAAATCGGATGGAAAAATTTGTACAATGAGCTGTCTGACGATCTTCGGATCGTTAGTATGGCGCTTTCGACAGCTGATTTTGCTTTTTCGTCAGACAAAAGCTGGATAGCAGACTATAAAATTTTTGGTGGATGTGAACTCAACGTCCAATTTTCGTTTCATTATTTTCTTCGTATGAAAAAAATAATAAGAGCAAGACTATGCATGCTCAGAAACGAAAGAATACATACAAAACTATTCAACACATTACATCATTTCTGACGTCCGAAAATGTTTGTATTGTGAGTAACCTCTTCACTTTCCACATGAGACTAGCATGCTACAAAAAACGGATGTCCGGTTGTCCAAAAATCTAAGCGTGTGTACGAGGCTTTAATCAGGCGCAAAGCCAAAAGTGAAAACTTTAGGACTTTGCAATTTAGGGAATTAGTGAATAAAGTTGTAATTCCACTTTGTCATAAATCATAAATCTACATATGGACTCATCTGCTGAAAAAAATAGTGCATAGGGGCCCCAGAGCAACCAGTTATTTTCTGAACCACTTTTGGATTTGAAAAAATGACAGGTACTGTATAATTCAGTGGTTTCAATAGACAACCTTTTTATACATATTCAATGGAAGGAATATTTTCAGTACAGAAGCAAAGTTGAACCAACCAGCTTTCAAGGAACTTGTGATATCAAAGAATCATCTGGTCAGACCCTTAATGGCAATTTGTTAGCAGTTGCAGACAGCATGAGAGTTGTATGTTGAAAGTTGCTCAAGAAGTAATACTGCTTGTAAACCTCAGAAAGTGGTCAATCATGGTAGTACTCCAAACTTCCAAGTATTTTATATGGGGAAGAGAGGGGGAGGCTGGAACCAGATTGTCAGAGAGGAATGGAACAATAACAATCTTGACAAGTTTTTTATTGAAAGAAAAAAAGTCACATTTTGTGTTACCAGGTATCCTTTCGACATAGGTCCTGGTGAATTGTGAGCTATTATTGAAATTCAACCAATTTGCTACTGTTATAGACATTGGCGCCCTGTGTTCTGTTTTTGTTGTTTTGTATTGACATGTATTTTAATCTGCATGATGGATTGTTTTTCCGTTCAGTTATCAATTAATTGTCAGGCTTAGCAGCCACTCACCGACATAAGAACATCGCCAAACCTGGTGATCTCATGTCTATTTGCAACTTTGGCATGTCTATTGGCAACGTTGTGCAGCAACCGCTTCTATGCACTGCTTGGCCTTGTTTCTAAATCACAGGATTTTTCACAAAATCATGGGTTGCTGGACTTGCCCTTCAACTTTTCATTATACTAATTCTTTAAAAATTTTACTTGAAAAAGTTTGCTAATTATTGTGGGCCTGTTAGCTTTGTATGCCAGGACTGCTTTGAACTCCCAGTTAGAGACATCGTAAGGTCCAATGTACCTCATTATGTGTGATATTACTGTTACTAAATTATTTATGCTTATTTGTGTACTAGGGGGAAAGAGGAGATGATGGTTTCCCAGGACTTCCAGGTAGCCCAGGACGCATTGGGGAGAGAGGACTAGTGGGTCTCCCTGGCCCACCAGGTCCACAAGGGCTACCTGGTCCACAAGGAATGCCAGGGTCTCCTGGAACCACAACTATGATTAATGGTTTGGATAAAGAAAATAAGGTAATGAAGTAAAATATTTATATACTGATATTAAAAGAAAATACTTTTAGATATTCACTCAGTTGTTTAAAATGTAAAAAGTTAAGAAAATCCCTTCAATAAAAATCTATTGTTAAAAAAAAAAAAAATAAAATGTAGAAAGTTAAGGTGAACATGGCATGTAAATATTAACTTTCCAGATGGGCTTAGTAGAAAAATCTCATACCTACAGTACCTTGGTTAGACTGCTCTTACGCTAGAAAGGCCATAGCTTTGCAATGGAAAAAGCCCAATTGCCACTGGCAATAACCTCATGAAAAATCTGACATGCTGGTTGTACCCAAGTTGATTTATCAATCAACTTGGGTACAATCAGCCTGCCCCTACATGGTTCAAATCTTAGCCAGTTCAGCTGGGTCATTTTAAAAGCACACATTAGTAGTACGTTTGCTCCTTCATTGCTTGTGTGCCTATAATTGGAACACTTTGCATTTGTGTATGGCTATGTCAAGATAAATACTGGGAAAAAATAATGGTGGCTGGTAAACCTATACTAATAGTTCATTTAGATAAGCAACTGGAGTCTGAGCAACACTCATGGCAGTGATGTGCACCATTGTGGGGAAGACTGATAAAACTAGGTTAGAACTAATAAAGAAAGACTCCAGCACTGAAAGACTAAATTACAGACCTCTGTGATCCTGGGCTACCATGGTCAATCTTGTTTCTTTTTGGCCACCAGTTTTAATAAGAATAGGTTGTTTTAAAACAAAGACCTCAGGATCCGAAAAAACGCATGTACTAGGACATAAATTAGATGCTGTTCTAATAAGGCTTCTTCACTGGGGATATTGTAAGGAATGACAGATTTATAATATAGCAAACCATATACAGTACAATATACTGACCAAAAAACTGTGCCATTAGACTCCTATTAAAGTGCAGCTACATTTGCAGTAATCAAATGATTTCCTAGTAATATTTTCATTTTTTGTTCCTATTTACAGGTTCAGATACTTAGTGGCCCTCCAGGACCTGAGGGACCACCTGGACTAACAGGTCCCAGTGGATATCCAGGACCACAAGGACCTGAAGGCTTACAGGGTCCACCTGGCCCTCCAGGGCTTCCAGGTCCCCCAGGACATCCAGGGTCTCCAGGATCTCAAGGACCTAGAGGAGACCAGGGACCTGAAGGAACACCAGGTCCAAGAGGATTTCCAGGTCCACCAGGACCACAAGGTTTTGAAGGCCCACCAGGTTCAGAAGGCATGAGGGGACCAGAAGGGCACCATGGACTACCAGGACCACAGGGCCCCCAAGGTTCCCAGGGCCTATCAGGGCCAGAAGGCAAGCCTGGAATTGCAGGCCTGCCTGGTTTACCAGGTGTAGAGGGGCCTCAAGGATTGCCAGGACCTAGGGGAGAAGAAGGATCTGCTGGAATGCCAGGACTACCTGGTCCAAAGGTATGGTCTAATGATTCCTTTTATTTTAAAACATACTGTATACCAAGTTTGTGATGAATGTAATGTAGATAATGTTTTTTTTTCTTTTGAGTGATAATTTAGGCAACCAGATCTTCAAAACTTTACTAAGTTGTACAGACAAGATATTAAGGTCATATATAGTTTGTCAGCAAATCTTGAGGGTTATATGAAACGAGATCGTAAATCAACCTACAGATGACTACCCAAGACTAAAATATAGTTTTTCAGTGGACTTATCTCTTGCATGTTGTTAGAGTAGTTAAAACCTTTGGTTTTAATATAATGTTGCTGTTTCATTGAAGACCATGCATGTTCAGTACTTTCTGTTTACAAAAAGCAATTTCCTCTTTAACCAAAAAACGTTGCCCACCTAATACTTCTTTATGAAGAGTCATACTGAGAAAAAATATATTCCAGGGTTTTCACAAACATTTAGTTTAATAGTAATATTTTTACATTTATTACACAGGGAGAAAAGGGGGACACAGGGGAACTAGGTCTTCCAGGAATCAGAGGACTATCTGGTGAAAAGGGGGAACAAGGTCCTCCAGGGCCACCAGGGCTACCAGGGCAGGTGGACATCACATGCTGCAAAGTAAGTACTATATACATATAATTTTTGTTATATTCATAATAATTCATATAATAAAAATACACTTTATATATTATGCATTTTTATATTTTTGTTGTCTTTTTAATCAGAATTGAATGGGCCAGAGGAAAGACACACACCACTCCCCTTCTGCTCGAAAGCATTATGGCAGTGCTGAACTTTCTTTTCAAAAAGCATAGCATGCTTTTGAAGCAGTCATGGATACATACTGTAATACGCATTTATTTGTTAAAAAAAAAAAAAAAACACGATACAAAACATTTGTTTATATACGTGTAAAAAAACTAAATACTGTACATTTTTCAAAAAATAAAAATTATTTTTGAAAGGTCCATACCCAACAAAGGAGTGTATACCTGATATGAATGGAATTATCTGGTATCAGGTCTCTTCACCAATACTGTACATGCAATGGCAGCATTGCTGATCTATCTGCATATATACAGCTTATGCATCAGGCATTAACAGATAAGCATCAATAAATATTATTGCCTACTTTGCACCTGATTTACTAAAAGTGAAGTGAGGTGAAGTAAAGCTCACCTCTGTTCATGAAACACTATCATGTCAAGAAAGTTCTGTGATCATATATTCACTTCAAGTATGCTTTGTAATAAATGACTGAGATCTCTGACTTGCTTTATAATTAAACATTATTCTCATTGTCGTTACAGAGGGATGTTACTCCTGCATCTCCTGCAAAAAATGTAGGACCAAAGGTAAAAACTCATATATGTTATTCATGTTACGTCTTAGTTATTGGGGTTGTGAAATAATTAATATAGAATTTAAAATTGTGTTTTTAGCTGCCAATTTGTGTCAACATAGTATCAGGTATCAAATAGGTATAAGAAGAAAGAAGAAAGATAAAATGCTGCACTTCTAAGCAAGCAGATCAAGTATAGAAGGTAAAAGTGGCTTCAGCCTGGCTCCTCCCAGGCCATCCTCCGAGGCCACCCTGCCAACGCCTTTCGGCCTTCCCATAGGGCTTGGACATAGAGGCTGAAGCCACTTTTCCCTTCTACACTTGGGCTGCTTGTCCAGAAGTGTAGTGTCTTATCTTTCTTTTTTCCATTGGTGTGCTATCAGCCGGGGGGGCTCTCCTGCCGGGGAGTCACTGGAGTAAGGAACAGGATAAATACTTGGGGCGGTGCTTGAAACTTTTTTTCGGGTTATGTTCAAGAACTTGGCAGAAATAATAATAGATTTTGTGACTGGGTTTTTCATCTTCTAAGTAATGGGGATTGTTGAAGCACACAGGCAGGAGAGCTACACATAATATGACATACCTTGTTCTTACAACCTTTTGTACGTAACGCAGTAACGAAAAGCAATTAATGATGGATCACTTGTCAGGGGGCTTTAGATAGATGGTCCTCATTGCCTGCTTTAACAAAATGCCAATCCACAGCACTGCAACTGGGTGCATGGCAGGTGGTTGCAGAGCAGCTACAGCAAGGCGTCATTTACTTTAGGGCCACGGCAAAAATGAAAGTGGTTGTAACCCTCAGACATGAAATATGACCAAAGCATATCTCTCAATAGTGTGTACTTGTCTCAATTAAGAGCACTAAGTGTAATTTCTGTCTGCTGCCTTGTTCCTCTGCTATCAGCATGAATCACTTCATGCTTCAATGGATGTCGAGAAGAGAGGACTACAGATAAAGGTACAATTTATGTAGGAGGATTTGTTTCATCTCTGTGTATCACCTGAAGCCAGTCACTTCACTAGGTATGTGGTTTACAACCACTGTAGCCTCCCTGGCGGTTTTCCCGAGTGTGGCTCGGGGTTAAAATTCAGTACCATTAGCGGTAACCCCGAGCCACACTCGGGATCGCATTGCAGGATCCTGGGGCGGCGTTACTTACCTTGTCCCCGGGATCCTGCGATGTCCCCCGCAGTGTCCGAGGGCTCCGTCCTCCTCCGAAGCCTCTCCGTGCCAGGCTCCGTTCCCTGCGAGCGGCGCGACGCACGGGGGCGGAGCCTGGCGGCAAATTCAAAAAACTGTCAAAATCATAACACATACAGTACTGTAATCTTACAGATTACAGTACTGTATGAAATGATTTCACATCCCTTTTGTCCCCAGTGCTCTGGCCCATGCCCTGCATGCAGTTTTACATGATATACACTGTTCTTTCTGCCTGGAAACTGGAGATTGTCCATAGCAACCAAAAAGTGTCCCTTTACGTCAAAAGTGGCTTTAGACCAGCTAGAAAACAGCGATAATAAATTAGAACACTTGCAGAATTGAGTGATAGTGAATTGTGGGGAAATTTATTTTATTACTATTTTTTTAAATTTTTTTAAATTATTTATTTTTATTTATTATATTATAATTTATGTTTTTGTGTTTCAAACTTTATCATACCCGGGATATCTACTAGACTCTGGTTTGGACAGATTTAAGTGTGTTATTGTTAAGATTTACAGACCTACAATATAAAACGCCAAATTTCCATGCAAAATAATGGTACCGCTTTCAGCACCTAAAATCCGAAATAATCATACCGCCAGGGAGGTTAAATGACATGTCGCATTCAGTAGGCAGGACCAACACAGAACAGGACCCATTCAGGGTTCTGTTTTTAACACCCTGGCTGCCTGAGTGAATGAGCCCAAGTTTGTTTGGCTTACTTCTCTCAGTAGATGGCAATGTCTTGCTGCAACCTCCCTTATCATTACCTGTGACTGGATTACAAATGTATCCACCTTTTTCTATTTCCCATGAAAGGGATCTCTCTGTATAAAGCACAATTCATGGGTCTCTCTGTATAAAGCACAATTCATGGGTCTCTCTGTATACAGTACAGTGCATGGATCTCTTTACAACACAGTACAGTGCAGTCATCTCTCTATATACACCCCCTATATCTGGTGGTATTCTGCATTGTTACTGTATTGCTAGAATTTGTAGTCCTCTTTGAGGTTTCTATTTCCAATTCTCGTTAAATACACACATTTTCTGCTAAATCGCAGCAGAAACATATATAAACAAGGAAAAATAAAACGTTCCAAATTGTGCTCCACCAATGGGATATTAGGGTTAGTCACTCCTTGATTTCTACCTCTCTGAACTCCATATCAGATTTCATGGATACCACTCACCTCTCTGCACACCACGCCCCAGCACCAATTAAAGAAAAACCTTACACACAGAAGGGAGCAATGATGAAAATTCAGCCACAGTGGCCCCTGTGGTGGGATAACTATTACACAACATAACTGAACAAGAACTTGCAGAATATTTGCAAAGAAAGTTGATCTGGAGTCACGCAATGGGGACTTGCTGCAGCACAATTACTTGCTATCTGGGATTGTTTCATACAAACAAATAATTTTTGTATGATAGATGTATTATTTAATGCAATGACACAGGGTTTAGCATTATATATGATTGTTGGAGTGAATGTATGTCACATGTGTACAGTAAGGGATTAGGTTAAAAGCAGTGGGTTCACTATCACAAGATTGTGGGATTATAGATTTGTGCTGCTTGCTTCTTTTTTCTTGCCAAAAACTGAGACTTGCGGGGCTCGTGCTGTAGACTTGCGGGGCTCGTGCTGTAGACTTGCGGGGCTCTTGCTGTAGACTTGCGGGGCTTGTGCTGTAGACTTGCGGGGCTTGTGCTGTAGACTTGCGGGGCTCTTGCTGGAGACTTGCGGGGGTCGTGCTATAGATTTGCGGGGCTCATGCTGTAGACTTGCGGGGCTTGTGCTGTAGACTTGCGGGGCTCTTGCTGGAGACTTGCGGGGGTCGTGCTATAGATTTGCGGGGCTCATGCTGTAGACTTGCGGGGCTCTTGCTGTAGACTTGCGGGGCTTGTGCTGTAGACTTGCGGGGCTCTTGCTGGAGACTTGCGGGGGTCGTGCTATAGATTTGCGGGGCTGGTGCTGTAGACTTGTGGGACTGGTGCTGTAGACTTGCGGGGCTCTTGCTGTAGACTTGCGGGGCTCTTGCTGTAGACTTGCAGGGCTTTGCTGTAGACTCACCACTGCAAATTCGCTCTTGCTAGAGACTTGCCACGCAAATTTGCTACAAATTGGAAACGTGTCAACTAGAACTTGTGCTTCAAGTGCTCTGCAATTGTACAACTTGCCAGGGAAGATGCACAGCAAGTTGACAAAACTTACAATTCAATACTGCCACAAATGTGTGGCAAGTTATCCTTGCTATCTGGGATATAACTATCTATCTCAATGTCATCAGCATGTGAGACCAGTAATGGACAGGAGTTATGTACACACATCTTTAGACATCATGTTAACTAGTATATACTAAAAATGTTTTGTTTATTCAATGCACAATCCTTATGAAATAAATTGAAAATAAAGGGATTTGTATTTGCATACACACATTAATGTCTTGTGTAGCATCCCAAGTTAGAATCACAAATAAATTACATTAATCAGATCTTAAATGTCCTCTACATTTTATTTACACAAGTGCTAGGCTGCAAAATGTACACGGCAGCAACTATATTGATGTATTTATTATGCTGATCATCACTTTTTATATGTCTCTGTTTCAGGGAGAAAAGGGAGATCCAGGAGAGGTTTGTATATAGATTTGCAGTCAATAGATGCACAGTCCACTGGAATATAGATTCTCTATTATACTATGCTTAGTGAAACTGCAGTTATAAGACAGAACTGCACAATAACAGAAGTTCAAATATTGGATCCAGCTAGCTCTGCACCCAGCAGGAAACAACAACCATCTAATGTGTTTCACTTGTATGGGGCTTAAAGTGGTTGTAAACTCCCCCCCCCCCCCATAAGTTTAGCCCATAGCAATCCTCACTACAAACTCTTAAAATCACTATATGTAAATGACATCTTCCCAGGAAGTAGAATTTTTAAAACAGTTGGAAAACAGTAAGAGACACAGGATTGGGGGTTATTATTAATGTGGAATGTGTTAGAATACATTGCCATACTAGCTTATTTAAAAACAGCTTCATAAGCATGTGAGCAGTTCTTTTCCTTTTTAATCCAATACTATGGTTAGTGTCTATTATGCACTTGATAGGCCTGCATTAACCACTTCAGCTCTGGAAGGTTCTACCCCCTTCCTGATCAGGCCATTTTTTGCGGTACGGCACTGCGTTGCTTTAACTGACAATTGCGCAGTCGTGTGACGCTGTTCCCAAATAAAATTGATTTAACTTTTTTCCCCACAAATAGAGCTTTCTTTAGGTGGTATTTGATCACCTCTGCGTTTTTTATTTTTTGTGCTATAAAAAAAAGACAGACAATTTTGGTAAAAAAAATCCCAATAAGCGTATATTGATTGGTTTGCGCAAAAGTTATAGCATCTACAAACTATGGGATAGATTTATGGACTTTTTATTTTTTTTTAATTGTTTTTACTAGTAATGGCAGTCAACAGTGATTTTTTGATTTGGGCCATTGCGGCGGACAAATCTGACACTAGTGCCCATTTTCGGGGACCAGTGGCACCAATACAGTGATCAGTTCTAAAAAAATGCACTGTTACTGTATAAATGACACTGGCAGGGAAGGGGTTAACATCAGGGGCGATCAAAGGGTGAAGTGTGCTCCTAGGAAGTGATTTCTAACTGTGGGGGGAATGTATTCTGAGTGGAGGAAAACAGAGATCAATGTTTCTGCTTTGCAGAAACACAAGATCTCCATCTTCCTCCCTCACAGAATGGCATCTGCCTTGTTTACATAGGCAGACCACTGTTCTGTCTCTCCTGTGAATGATCGTGGGTGGCCATCATGACCACCGGACCCGCTGTGTCCAATCACAGTGGAAGCGGGGCTCCAGTGGCATGCGCGCACGCCCCAGAGCTGATCACAGGAATCACATACAGGTACATGATTTTGTGCTTAAGGGCCTGCTGCAGTATATGTACGTGGGGTTTCAGTGGAGTGTTGAGGACGAAATCCAGACTGAAGGGGATCAAGAAGGCTATTCTCGGCAAGGTGGTCACTCAGTCGGTTGTAGACCAGATGTTCAAGGAGTTTGGATAAAAAGGGGAGCAAGGAGATGGGGCGTAGATTGTTGAGATTGGTGGGTCCAGTGATAGCTTGTTAAGTATGGGGCTGAATAGAGCCAGAGGATGAACGTAGCTATTTGCGAGGGAACAGGATCCAGAGGGCAGGTGGTTAGCTGTACGTTAGCAAGTAGTTAAGCAACCTCATCTATAGTGGTGGGGTTGAATGAGGGAAGAAATGATTGTACCTGTGGGCATAAGGTATGAAGCATGGAGGGTATCTGAACAGCAGAGATCGCCTCACGAATTGTATCAATCTCCTGTTTGAAGTGATTGGCAATCTCCTAAGTTGTGAATGAGTTAGCCGGTGGAGGCGGTGGAGGACGAAGTAGAGGGTTGACGGTAAAAAAGAGCTTATGGGGACGTATTGATAGGTTGATAATGAGAGTGATAAATATATCCATCAGCAGAGATTCCTCCATCAACGATCTCTGGCAGGGATGGAGTAATCGATTCGATTTCTCTCATTCATCCTGCAGCTGGAACAAGAGAAATCTATGTGTGTATCGCTAGACTAAGTAAGAATGTTATTTGGAGTAGATATTGGACACTGATGCATTAAATGCTTATTATATTACTATCTTACCCATATTGTTTTTTTTTTTAAAGGGTTGTGGTGTCTGTAATGGAAAAAGTGAGATCTCAGGCCCTCCTGGTCCTGCAGGGCCACCAGGTCCACCAGGTCCACCAGGTCTTCCAGGGCCTCCCAGCACACCAGGTCCAAACCTCTCACCCATACACCAGGTTAGTATGCTTCATCACGTTTATAGTATTTCTGGGTATTAACAATAAAATACTGACAGTGGACCATTGATTACATATTAAAGAAAGACTACCAGGCTACTTGAAAAACAAGACATGGTTCTAAAAGAAGAAAACATTGACCTTAGTAAATAAAATCAATTAACTTGTTGGCTTGTTTTTAGCTGATTCTTTGGTTTCAATGAAGTCTGAGTCTCTGACTCAGACCAACTACGCTGCCAAAAAAGTCAGAGTGAAGTCAGAACTCCTCAACTTAATTTTTGTTTCAGCTAATTGACTCAGAAATTAATAAAGTCAAAGAATCAGCTTATCAACAGAAAGTGGCGGGAGTTAAGTAAAGCAGATCCATTTATTGTTCCAACTGAAAGAGAAGCCAACGCTCACCCTTTTCAGGACTGATTGATGATGTAATATGGTTCGTAATTTGGTAGCAATAGTAATATTTTGCAACTTTCAATGAAGTCATTAACCTGCTCCAGCTGTTGGCTTTAGTCCAATTGCAGCTGTTTCAGAAGAGTAAAGACTGTCACCTCCTTTTCCATGTCCCCATTGTGGAGATACATACTCACCTCCTGTCCCTGTGAAAGACAAGACATGAGAGGAGCAGTTGTCACCAGGACAGCATAATAATAACTTGGCTGAGGTCCTATCACTTCCCCTTTCAACTGCTAAAGTGTTTGGTTGCAGTCTGTGTCCCCTCAACAGGAAGTAAGAGAAACACTCCCCAATTAGGGGCACAGACTGAAAATCCAAAAGTGTTTATCCAAAAGTAAAAAAGTTTAGGTTGGTGGGCTTAAAATGTTGCTTAAACAGCTGTTGAAACGCCATACTCTGCACTCCCTGCCAACAAAATTAATAGCATTGGCTTCTCTTACATTGGATGCCAATATATGGACTATATATATACATTATCTCACAAAAGTAAGTACACCTCTCACATTTTTGTAAATATTTTATTATATCTTTTCATGTGACAACACTGAAGAAATTATACTTTGTAGTAGTAGTGAGTGTACAGCTTGTATAACAGTGTATATTTGCTGTCCCCTCAAAATATCTCAACACACAGCCATTAATGTCTAAACCGCTGGCAACAAAAGTGAGTACACCCCTAAGTGAAAATGTCCAAATTGGGCCCAAAGTGTCAATATTTTGTGTGGCCACCATTGTTTTCCAGTACTGCCTTAACCCTCTTGGGCATGGAGTTCACCAGAACTTCACAGGTTGCCTTTGGAGTCCTCTTCCACTCCTCCATGACGACATCACGGAGCTGGTGGATGTTAGAGACCTTGAGCTATTCCACCTTCTGTTTGAGGATGCCCCACAGGTGATCAATAGGGTTTAGGTCTGGAGACATGCTTGGCCAGTCCATCACCTTTACCCTCAGCTTCTTTAGCAAGGCAGTGGTCGTTTTGGAGGTGTGTTTGGGGTCATTATCAATTTGGAATATTGCCCTGCAGCCCAGTCTCCGAAGGGAGGGGATCATGCTCTGCTTCAGTATGTCATAGTACATGTTGGCATTCATGGTTCCCTTAATGAACTGTAGCTCCCCAGTGCCGGTAGCACTCATGCAACCCCAGACCATGACAATCCCACCACCATGCTTGACTGTAGGCAAGACACACTTGTCTTTGTACTCCTCACCTGGTTGCCACACCACACGCTTGACACCATCTCAACCAAATAAGTTCATCTTGGTCTCAGCAGGACATGTCCTTAGTCTGCTTGTCTTCAGCAAATTGTTTGCGGGCTTTCTTGTGCATCATCTCTAGAAGAGGCTTCCTTCTGGGACGACAGCCGTGCAGACCAATTTGATGCAGTGTGCGGCGTATGGTCCGAGCACAGACTGGCTGACCCCCCCACCCCTTCAACCTCTGCAGCAATGCTGGCAGCACTCATACATATATTTCCCAAAGACAACCTCTGGATATGATGCTGAGCACGTGCACTCAACTTCTTTGATCGACCATGGCGAGGCCTGTTCTGAGTGGAACCCATCCTATTAAACTGCTGTATGGTCTTGACCTTAGTGCTGCAGCTCAGTTTCAGGGTCTTGGCAATCTTCTTATAACCTGGGCCATCTTTATGTAGAGCAGCAATTTTTTTTTTAGATCCTCAGAGAGTTTTTTGCTATGAGGTGCCATGTTGAACTTCCAGTGACCAGTATGAGAGAGTGAGAGCGATAACACCAAATTTAACACAACTGAGACCTTGTAAAACTAACAAGTCACATGACACCGGGGAGGAAAAATGGCTAATTGGGCCCAGTTTGGACATTTTCACTTAGGGGTGTACTCACTTTTGTTGCCAGCTGGCTCGCAGTCTCCGCTCCAATTCATCCCCAAGGTGTTCTGTTTTTTTAGGTCAGGACTCTGTGCAGGCCAGTCAAGTTCCTCCACCCCAAACTCACTCGTCCATGTCTTTATGGACCTTGCTTTGTGCACTGGTCCAAATCATTTGGTGGAGGACAGGGATGATGACCACTGCTCTAATCCACAGAGCTGCCACATGTGAAAACCTCCTACACATAAATACATGTAAATACTGCATTTCTGTGGACAGGTGATGGAATTACATTACTCAAGAGTTATTCTTCTTGATTTATTCTGTGATATTTGGCGGTTGAGTGTAGAATAGTGATGTTACCCTCTAATTTCTGGAAATTACATTTTGATTTCTGATGTTGGTACACATATCACATTTTTGGGCTCAAATTATGATTATTTGGAAATAATAAAAAAACACAAAAATTGTGACTCATTTTAAATTTGCATCAGCAATGGTATTGTTTGTGGTTTGTAAAGACACCTGTGTGAGTTTGGGTAAAAAAATTTTGTTATGGAGAGTAACAAGTGAAAATGTCAGAGAAAAATATATTTTACCAAAACATCAAAACATTCCACATTCTAGCGTTCTTAAAAACAAAATAGATGAGAAAAAACAAAATAGAAGCAGCAACATTGTTGCAAGGAACATTTATTTCAGAGAAAGATACATTTCATCTCAACAATAAAAGTATTTATTTGGGGAAGTTACAATTGTACCATTATAATCAATGGCTGAAACTTGCATTAGACTATAATGGCGCAGATTTTCATTCTCAAAAATGCATTTTAGCAATGCGCTAATTTTGGTATTTACTATAGCGCCCTGTAAAAAAGTCATGGGAGCTAAAATGAGAGCTATTTGCAGGTCTGAGCATGCTCAGTTGTGTTGGCACTTAGATGTACAGAGACAGGGAATTTATCTCTTTTCAGACTTTTAAAGATATTTCAATGGTAGGCTGGGCAGTGCGGCTCTTGTTCTGGGAGGACATCATATGATGGCCTCCCCGAACCACCGCTCTCGCGAGCCCCCAGAGGTGCACAGCGTGGCGATCGCGGCCATGCTCTGTTGCTAGGACACAGTGCGACCCTGATCTGTGTAAAGAGCCATGGCTGCGGCTCTTTAACCATGTGATTGGCTGTGTCCAATCACAGCCGGTCATATGTAAACATGGAGATGCCGGTAATCGGCGCTCCTCGCCTCACACTGACAGTGTGTGAGGAGAGGAGATCTGATCAATGGCATTTCCTCACAGGGGACAGCTAGGTATGTAATCAGGGCACTGATTGCAATCAAGTGCCCACCAGTGCCAGCAATAATTGCCCACCACTGCCAGCAGTCAGTGCCAATCAGTGCCCACAACTGCCAATCTGTGCCCACAAGTGCCAGCAATCAGTGCATGCAAGTGCCAGCAATCAGTGGCCATTAGTGATGCCAGTCAGTGCTGCCCATCAATGCTCATCACTGCTGCCCATCAATGCCACCCATCGATGCCCATCAGTGCCACCCATCAGTGCTGCCTATCCATGCCACCTATCTGTGCCCACCAGTGCTGCCTATCTGTGCCCACCAGTGCTGCCTATCTGTGCCCAGTGCCCACCAGTGCTACCCATCAGTGCTCATCAATGCCACATATCATTGCCACCTATCAGTGCCCATAAGTGCGGCATATTCGTGCCTCCTCATCAGTGCCACCTAATCAGGGTCCATAAGTGCCGCCCCATCAGTGTCTATAAGTGCCACCTCATCAGTACCCATCAGTGCAGCCTATCAGTGCCCATCAGTGCTGCCTCATCAGCGCCCATCAGTGAAGGGGAAAAAATACCTATTTACAAAATTAACTGACAGAAACTAAGAAAAACTTTTTTTTTCCAACATTTTTGGTCTTTTTTTTTTTTTTAGGAAAAAAATAAAAAACCCAGGAGTGATTAAATACCACCAAAAGAAAGCTCTATTTGTGTGAAGAAAATGATAAAAATGTCACATGGTTACAGTGTAGCATAACCGTGCAATTGTCATTCAAAGTGTGACAGCACTGAAAGCTGAAAAATGGCTTGGGGTGTAAGTGCCCTGTATTGAGGTGGTTAAACAATATACTACATATAGCAGTACAATTTAGACAATTATATCATGCTCTAAACATTATTTCCATGTGCACTACTCCAGGTTTTAGCAGAGTAAGGGTTTGGGCGCTATTTGTTTTCAGGGAACTATAGTAAATTCGATTTTGGGAGTATTTTTTTACCAGTACTATAGTGAATACTGTTTTAGTGCTAATTAGAGCGATTAGTGCTAATTTGCGGTAATTTGCTGTAATTAGCACTAAATAGTGCTGCGGCGCTATAGTAAATGACCCCCACTGTTTTGTTTTTTTTTAACTGCAGGGAACAACCCAACATAAAATATGTCCCTAACCAGTCATTAACTCCCCTAAATATAGATAGTGTTTTTTTATATATATATATATATATATATATATATATATATATATATATATATATATATATATATATATATATATATATATATATATATATATATATATATCTGGTCACGTACAATGTATAATTGTGTAACCTTTTCCTTTCTTTAGAATGGTAAATCTGAGCTGTATGGATCTCTGGCCTTTGCGGTAAGTTAAAGTAACAATAAATCTCCTTTTTTTTTTTCTTTATAAAATAATAAATGTGTCATACCTTCTCTGTGCAATGTTTTAGCACAGAGCAGCCCCGATCCTCCTCTTCTTGTTAACGCACTGTTCAATCTGTGTTTTTATAGAGACCATTTCTGAACATATATAAATGAATGTAATGGATGTAATGCTTTTTCAATGGTGCCATTCACACTGTGTTTGGGTACAGTCAGTTTAGCCACGTTGAAAGAAAGTAGAATTCTGTGTGTCCAGGATACTGTTAGACTTGCTAATTGCTTGGGCAGTACAGTGGCTAGGTGGTTAGCACTTCTGCCTAGCAGCACTAGGGTCACCTGTTTGACTCCCAACCATGACACCTCCTGCCTGGAGGTTTGCTGGTAAATTGGTAATGTTTCTGTCTAAATTGGCCTCAGTATATGTATCGATGTGAGTTAGAGACCTTGGATTGTAAGCTCCTTGAGGGCAGGGACTGATGTGAATGTGCAATATATACAGTATCTCAAAAAAATGAGTACACCACTCACATTTTTGAAAATATTTTATTATATCTCTTCATGTGACAACACTGAAGAAATTACACTTTGCTACAATGTAAAGTAGTGAGTGTACAGCTTGTAGAACAGTGTAAATTTGCTGTCCCCTCAAAATAACTCAACACAGCCATTAATGTCTAAACCACTGGCAACAAAAGTGAGTACACCCCTAAGTGAAAATGTCCAAATTGGGCCCAAAGTATAAATTTTTTGTGTGGCCACCATTGTTTTCCAGCACTGCCTTAACCCTGTTGAGCATGGAGTTCACCAGAGCTTCATAGGTTGCCACTGGAGTCCTCTTCCACTCCTCCATGACGACATCATGGAGCTGGTGGATGTTGGAGACCTTTCACTCGCCCTATCTTCCGCTTGAGGATGCCCCACAGATTCTCAATAGGGTTTAGGTCTGGAGACATGCTTGGCCAGTCCATCATCTTTACCCTCAACTTCTTTAGCAAGGCAGTGGTCATCTTGGAGGTGTGTTTGGGGTCATTATCATGTTGGAATACTGCCCTGTGGCCCAGTCTCCAAAGGGAAGGGATCATGCCCTGCTTCAGTATGTCACAGTACATGTTGGCATTCATGGTTCCCTCAATGAACTGTAGCTCCCCAGTGCTGGCAGCACTCATGCAGCCCCAGACCATAACACCCCCACCACCATGCTTGACTGTAGACAAGACATACTTGTCTTTGTACTCCTCACCTGGTTGCCACCACACACGCTTGACACCATCTGAACCAAATAAGTTTATCTTGGTCTCATCAGACCACAGGACATGGTTCCAGTAATCCAAGTCCTTAGTCTGCTTGTCTTCAGCCAACTGTTTGCGGCTTTCTTGTGCATCATCTTTAGAAGAGGCTTCCTTCTGGGACGACAGCCATGCAGATCAATTTGATGCAGTGTGCGGTGTATTGTCTGAGCAATGACAGGCTGATCCCCGCACCCCTTCAACCTCTGCAGCAATGCTGGCAGCACTCATACATCTATTTCCCAAAAACAACCTCTGTATAAGATGTTGAGCGCATGCACTCAACTTCTTTGGTCGACCTTGGCAAGGCCTATTCTGAGTGGAACCTGTCCTGTTAAACCGCTGTATGATCTTGGCCACCGTGCTGCAGCTCAGTTTCAGGGTCTTGGCAATCTTCTTATAGCCAACAATTCTTTTTTTTCAGATCCTCGGAGAGTCCTTTGTCATGAGGTGCTATGTTGAACTTCCAGTGACCAGTATGAGAGAGTGAGAGCGATAACACCAAATTTAACACACCTGCTCCCCAGTCACACCTGAGACCTTGTAACACTAACAAGTCACATGATACCGGGGAGGAAAAATGGTAAATTGGGCCCAATTTGGACATTTTCACTTAGGGGTGTACTTTTGATGCCAGCGGTTTAGACATTAATGGCTGTGTGTTGAGTTATTTTGAGGGGACAGCAAATTTACACTGTTTATACAAGCTGTACACTCACTACTTTACATTGTTGCAAAGTGTCATTTCTTCAGTGTTGTCCCATGAAAAGATATAATAAAATAGTTACAAAAATGTGAGGGGTGTACTCACTTTTGTGAGATACTGTATAAACTATATTAACAAAAAAATTTTGCGAGGCCTGCCTTTCCATGTATATGAACTTTAATGGCATCCCAGTCTTAGTCCGTGGGGTTCAATATTGTGTTGGCCCACCCTTTGCAGCTATAACAGCTTCAACTCTTCTGGAAAGGCATTGAAGTTCTTGTGGGTGGAAAGGCAGGTGTCCCAATACTTTTGGTAATATAGTGTATGTTATGCACTGCATAAATTAACAGTGCTATATAAGTACCTGTAATAAAAATTTAAACATCTACGGCCAGCATTAGAACTTTTTAGGACATATATAGGATGCATTTTTGTTTTTCTCTACAAGCCAGTGAGCAGCACTTTGTTGGTGACTTTCCTAACAGGGTCTTCCTGGAAATCCTGGCCCCCCTGGACCCCCTGGTCCTCCTGGCCATCCAGGAGTCGTATACCTCAATGTAAGTGCTATTCTAGTAACCATTACCATTTTCGGTGCAAATTTGCTTGCGCATATGCAAAGCATTTTTCAGTTGTGCATTACAGATGATTATGGACATTGACACTTACTCCATCGGTCTTTATTTCTCTGCAGAGAGTGTTCCCTGTCCCCCCTCGTCCACACTGCAAGCAGACGGTAAGGTGGAACTCCAGGCACTTGGATAGAGGTGACATGTTTGTATCTGGGTAACATACTGGCACAGTTCTGTAAAATAACAGTGCCATTTTACAGAGATGATGCGGGGTCTGAGCAGAATGGATTCAGTTTCATTGACTTGGATTGGGCCCTGTTTTTATCCTCAGTAGGCCATAGATATCTAAAAATCTATAGTGTTCCTAAAAGAGTAAATTTGGTATATTCAGTGATCGAGTACAAAATGCCTAACTACTTTTTCTAGACTGGATATTTATATCCCTAAGGGATCCTCACAGGACATAGATTTGAGCTCTGAATATAGCATTAAAGGGTCTGTAAATCCATACAAGATATTTCAGTTTTAGGTAGATACTGATTAGCTGAATTATTAACCAACTGCCTATATGTTTTTAGATCTCTCAGAGACCTAGCTCTTGAGAGAGTCATGCTGGTTTCAGTCATTTTGCTACAGGATGTTTTTATGCGTACAGCGATATTACCAGTTCTCCAAAAAATCATATAGCATGTACATAACAATAAATACAAAATAGCTCAAGTACCAATAATACAAAAAATAAAGTATAAAAAGAACTATACAAAAAATGTGCTTCTTTATATCATAAAAGTAAAAATCAAAAACAGTTCATCTATTTAAAAAAAATGTCCTCTGCTTATTTATGTCAAGAAACATTCCATATATTGCTCCAATCTTTTTATATATTTAAAGTGTCCTGTGAAAACCAGTAATCTTCAAACTTCCACCACTATGATGAAAATGGGTCTCATCTCCAATGAAAGAAACATGCTCCGTCCCTGGAGGACGTCAGTCAACCAAATGCGTAGCACAGGGCTTTGATGTGACGTCACCACACATGCCAGGTCCAAGCTTGCGGTTAAAGGATGTGGCCGGAGACGGGCTGGTAAATAATAGAGTGTACGCTTTATCAGGTATATACTGTGTAAATGGATGGGGCAGATCTTTATTCAATAAAAGTTTTAATGGTTTTACGCTATGAGTACCCTTTTTCCTCTCTAAATAACCCTGGTTGGATGGCTGAGCAATCGCTGTACGATCATCGCTTAGGATGGATCACCTGCACCCCTTCGAGATCTACATTTGCACGCATATGCGCATCTGCTGGTTTTGATACTACCAGCCATCACTTTTGGTGAGTTATTTAGCAGATATTGGTGGTGGTTTGTAGACTAAAGGTGAAGCATGTTTCTTTCTTTGGAGATGAGACCCATTTCCATCATAATGGTGGAAGTTTGAAGATTACTGGTTTACACCGGACAATTGGAGCAATATATGGATTGTTTCTTGGTATAAATATGCACAGGACACTTTATATATGAACTGTTTTTTATTTTTACATTTATGATATAAATAAGCACAGGACATTTTTTGTATAGTTCTTTTTAAGCACTTTATTTTGTATTATTAGCACATGAGCACTTTTGTATTTATTGTTATGTACACACTATTTGAATTTTTGGAGAATTGGTGATAGTGCTGTCCGCACAAAAACATTTTATATGATTGTACTCACATCATACAGATAGCTGCTACACCAAGAGTATATTGATACCATATGTTATTTTCTGTGGTGCAATTCTTAATATTTCCTCTGTTTTGCTAAAGGAATATGATTCTATGATAAAGGATCACATCTAGGATCTCCAGGGCAGATGTTTTGTTGCTGGAGACCCTGATGAACATAAAAAGTTGAAATCCATACAAAATGGTGAAATGACATGAATACCAGCTTAAAAAGGTTGAACAAGTGACATATCTGAAATATCTGTTTGAGTGGACAAAAATAACCACTTTCATAACTGGATGTGGTCATTTATGAGGGTTTGTGCAGGACAGAGCTACTATATGCTTCACATTCTTTGGCTGACCTAGTCTTGTTGTCCTGGTCAAACCCTTAGTAGGTGATAATTAGTTTTGCTTGCATGTATTTTCCAACATGCTGGAAAATCTCAGTACAATCTGGCTGGCATTTCTCTTTTTAATGGAAAGTAGGAAGAAAGGTGTTGCCCGGGCATAAGCCTCAATCCATCAGCAGAGTGGATTAATAGACAACTGACCCTGGCAAATCCCAGTGCATCAGTTGATGTTCAGATGTCTCCTCAACCATCATTCTCAAGCAGACACCTGCCTATCTTTATCTACCTTTTATGACAAATTATATTTCAGCATCATGATCACAAAAAAATGTAATAATCATTTGATGCTTGAGAAAACTCCTGCTTTTATTGCATATGAAGCTGGATTTACACATTGATGGTTCAATAAGTCAGAAATAGGACACAGAAGCATATGTAAGTGTTCATTTTTATGTATGCTCAATCCAACTGTCCTGAAATGTCATTTGGCCTAGCTTCTAAAATAAGCTGAAGTTTCTCCTACCACGTTGACTTTTGGCATCAATAGGAACCCTCAGGTCAGATGAGAAGAGGAGCATCAGAAAGAGGGAGAAATGAGGGCGCTCTGGTGAGGATGGATATCTGGTCCTTTGTAGCATTGAAGAGATGGCACTTAGGGCAGCACTTGTATGAAAAGAAGCAGCTCTGGAGGATCATAGAAAGGAGAGAGAAAGGCACCTTTAGTGCAGTATTAAAAAGATTTATTCACAAGCACAAGGGGATTAAAAACGCTTAAAAGATGTTATAAGAAATAAGCATGTGCTAGTATGTTCTCAAGCAGATCACTGTGTCCTTCGTCCGTCTGGGGAGGAATATAGGGAAGAGAGCCGTACTGCAGCTGTCCGAATCCCTGGTGCAAACAGGTCCTAGGCTACACATTTCCAGCTCCAGAGCCGCCCAATCAACAGGTCCAAATTCCTCCCCTCTTTCTTTCCCCTCACTGCTTATAAGCCCGCTGGGCGAACATGGGCGTAGGTCTGATAAAGGAGCCGCGGATGCTCCGAAATGCGTTACCACCCATTGCCCTCATCTGACGCCACATCAGTCGTTTGCATTCCAGCTTAGTTCTGGAACCCGGGTCACCTCACTGCCTCTTCGCTTCCTCGTTTCACATCACCAGGGATTTGGACAGCTGCAGGTCGGCTCTCTCTTCCCTATATTCCTACATAGATGGACGAAGGACACAGCAATCAGCTTGAGGACATACTGTTCTAATACATGCTCATTTCTTCTAACATCTTGTAAATGTTTTTAATCCCCTTGCGCTTGTGAATAAATATTTTTAATACTGCACTTAGAGATGTCTTTCTTTCTCCTTTCTGAGAAGAGGAGCATGCATCTGGATTTGGCGCTGGCTTATACGGGAAGCAGTAGTTATAGGGCAAGATTTTCTAATCTATCCAATTACTCAGGGTTATCCTGCATTGTGTGATAGACATTAGAACATCACATGATCCTACAGAAACTTTCTTAATGTGAACCCATTAATAAATAATCCTAAATATCTTGTTACAATGCATACATGAGTAACCCTTGCCATTTCATGAGTTGCCATTTAATTTTAATGACTTTGATCAAATAAGAACTGTGTTGACTATTTATGCCTGGACAGTAATTGTTCTTTCACACCCTAGCATAGGCACTTATTTTATAAACTATACATAAAGGAAGTAGCTTTGAGTTCCAACCTTTACTGTTTTTCCTCAAAACAGGTTCCTGAAGGAGAACACAAAGATACAGGTAAAGTCTCACCAAAGCCAGTTTTGCACTTTATTTGAATTCACTAGATGCAAAAGCCAATGCCTAAGAAAGATGTTCCTCACATCAAAATGGTTCTTGGAGCCCACTGGAGCAGACATTTCTGTGATTAAAATCACCCTACTCATTAAAATAATTCTGACACTTTTCTCCATGCTTTTTCCAGAAAACCCTCTGTACCAGCTCTATCTCAGCAAAGGAATTTGCATTCTAAACACAGCCACACACAAATGCACATTTCCCACAGCATAGTTTGGCCATGTACGCATTAATCTTTATTGTGCACAAGATGGTCCTGGCCACTACTAGGTGGTGGTGCTTGTAGAGCTGCTTTTTATTGAGCTGCATGTACACTCTGGGGGTTATTTACTAAAGGCAAATCCAGTTTGCACTACAAATGCACTTGGAAGTGCAGACGCTTTAGATCGCTGTAGATCTGAGGGGAAGCTCTGAAATGAGGGGAACTCTGCTGATTTTATCATCCATTCATGTGCAAGAAAAAATGTTGTTTTTTATTTTCCTTGTATGTCCCCCTCAGATCTACAGCGACTGCAGTTCCAAGTGCACTCGCAGTGCACTTGTAGTGCAAAGTGGATTTGGATTTGGTAAATAACCCACATTGTCTCTGGAGAGTAGATTTCATAGAGCACACAGTGGGGTGGATTTACTAAAGGCAAATAGACTGTGCACTTGTGCAATTAAACCCATGTGTGTTCTCAGGCTTCTTAAAAAAGCTAAAACATTACAGTGGCATCAAAAGGCTGCTAGGACAAGTACAATAATACTCTTGGAATTAAGCAAACATTACCCTTGTATGGGCTGCCTACACTTTAACTGCTCATTAAGTCTAGGTGTGGTAGAATCAAGAGTAAAGTTGGCCATACACATAGATTTTTCTTTTTTTATTCACCCTGCAGGCTGAAAAAAAAAAACAATAGATGGTCAAATCTACAACTACAGCCTTGCTGATGTCAAAATACTCTAACTACAGCTGCATCTGACTGAATGCAGCTGTTGTTCAGGTGCCAATTTTCCACCCTGCTCCTTCAATTTTCCAGTTGAAAGATGTCGGGTGGAAGAGCGGTGACAGGACCACTCACTAATCGAATTTTGTCCGGTTTATCAGGAGCTTGCTAAAACTAACACAGTGTAAGGCCAGTTTAATACCTACCTTACTCCCGGCTTTGGCAAGCTCTTCTTTAAGGCTTCCTGGGCCGTGGTCACACGCCAGCCTCCTCTGCATACAATGCATTGTTTATAGCCCTAGACTGTACATGATGACACTGAGGAACCACCCTTAGCCCAGAGTGCTCAGGGAGAGAGGAGGACCGCACCGGAGTTAGCTGAAGCATTGTGAAAGGTAAGTAACCAAACCTTTCATCTCCCCCTAGACCTAATGAGCAGTTATCCTTTGCAGTGCAGGGGGACTCCACTGCAAGGGTATATTGTGCCCAATTCCCAGAGTTCATTTTTTGGTGTTATACAAAAATCAATATACAATTATCTTTTGCCGCTAATGTTCTTCCAACAGTTCTAGAAATGGGCATTTTTTAAGTTGATGCATGTCTTTGTTCATAATGTTGCTGTCTTTACACTGGATATGTGTATACCCACATATTAATGCTCTTTGTGTGTCCACCAGGCTCTACTCCAGCTCAGAAGAATCATTATCAGAAGGTAGTATACTATTCTGATAAATTTTTGGTTATGAGTCATTAATCCTTAAAGTGGAGGTTTGCCCACAAAAAAAAAAAAAGAAATTAAAAACCAGCAGCTACACATACTGCAGCTGCTGGCTTTTAATAATAGGACACTTACCTGTCCTGGAGTTCAGCGATGTCAGCACCGCAGCTGATGTTTACATCAGCTGTCGAGTGCTGCCACCGCCATTGCGGGTAAGGGTACCCGGCAGTGTAGCCTTTCGGCTTCACGCAGGGAACCCTACTGTCCATGTGCGAGGCCCGCTCCTCTCTCCTACTGGCCCGGCGATAGGGGAAGGAGGAGGGAGCCCCAGTCATGGCGTGAATAGCCGTGGCTGAGGCTCCCGGAAGTAGGAAAGGATACCTGTTAAAGACAGGTAACCTGTCCCCCCCCCCCCCCCCCCTCGAAAGGTGCAAACTGTGGGGAGGAATCAGATGAGCAGAAGTTTCACTTTTGGGTGGAACTCCACTTTAATTCTTTTTTTAAGCCTGTTTTTTTTTTCGTTCAACCCAGCGGGCTGAACAATAAAAAGATTTCCAGATCACCGTAGTAACACAAGCGATGTTGCGGTGGTCTCCCCGATTGAGCTATTGTGCCCTAACATTGGCTGCAACTGCTAATCTGATGCTGGTTTTTCAGCATGCTCGTTCAACAGAAGCGGGTTGTGAGAATGGCTTCTGTCGTATGAGGAGCTGTACACACGAACCAAACGTCAGCTGGTTCCTGCTGAACTGACTTTGGCTGATTTTCATCCTGTGTGTACCCAGTATTACACTTCTCTTTTGTTTTGATGGCTTTGTTCAAATCCAGCATCTGTGCTCTATCAGCCTCCATTAGGCTGCACTCCTTTTTCTTTGGTGGGAAACAAGAGGCCCATTAGGATCAGAAATTGAACAGTATAAAGCAACCCAACATTGCACCCCACATCCCTCAACCTATCATCACAACAAGTTATAACTGCAAAGCACTGTTCCTGTTACTGCTAGTCTCACAAGATTTGGAATGAGATTTGGTCATATCAATACTGTTCTCCTTGCTGGAGAGAAAGCTATACCTAAAGACCTACATTGCAAGGAACAACCCTACTGTATCTTCATCCATTGTGTAGATCTGTGCTCCCTCCACCTTCCCTGATACTTCTTGATTTTTAGCCCACCAGTCATGAAAAATGCCAGTCACGGGGGGGACATCTATGACATTAGAGAGTGTAGCACCCTCCTAGGTAGGTGCTAGAAGAGTATAGTTTTTGGGTCTTTCTGTTTACCAGGAAGATTGCCAGGCTCACCAGGGAGCCAGGGTCCATTCATAGAGTCTGCTCATGGTGTTCAGGTGCCACTCATGTTGTCTGAATGTTTCACATTGGTCCAATAGGGGGCATATTGGACAGTGGGAGGAAACCTGACAATTGAGGGCATAGGCATTGTAACAGCGCTGGCTATTGGCAGAGGAAAGTACCTCATGCATGCTGGGTGACTGTATAAATGCCAAGGGCACTTGTGCTCTGGGACTTCAGCTGGAGAGCGGGGTCCCAGAGGGAGGGGTAAGCTGCCATGAGGCCTTGGGTGTCTGACCTGAGGGCCTGAATCTGAGAATAGCTGCAACCCAGATGTCCCGCAGATGACTGGACGGGAGACAAGACAAGTATCTGCTTTGGCCAACAGTGAGTACAGATCTGTATCTTAGGGCCTGTCCTGTGAGGACCATGCCTTCAGCTATTAGACTCAGAGGACGGATGTCAGTGAAAGGGGATGCTAGTGAGTGTCCTGAAGATAAACAGTTTCTTCAAGTCTGCTGCCGGAGCAAGGAAAGGACTTATGCTCATGATTTTGTATGATATAACAGCCAGTCCATTACCACATCTAACCTGTGAGGCCGAGTGAGAGTGGTCCTCAATTGTAATTAGTTCCAGTTGGAGTATCCCACTATTCCCTTCTCCTGTCCAAGTTCCAAAATAAATACCAAAAAAAAAACCAAAACCCTGGATTGATTATTGGAAATGAGCGGATGAGAGTACGGGCGGTTGTGTGAAACCCCTTAGCAACTGGCTGCAAGATAAGAAGGGGAAAATCCCAAGAAAGTCTAAACATAGCAATCCCTACGGGGCAGTGCTACAGAAGCAAAGCCCTGCCTCTACCAAGATGTCTGTCTCCCCCTGAGAGATCCAAAGTACAGGCCAAGGCTTGGTAAGGACCAGCTGTAGGAAGCCTATAGGCAATACTGGTGACTAGTCCTTTGCCCTGTGCTTGCCTTTTTCTCAACACTGCATTGGCTGCCTTCATTTTTAAGATTGTGACACAGATGCCTTTTCCTGTTACAGGTTCAGAGTTGGATGTTTGAGACGAAAGATGAAATGTATCGGGCCTGGGACGAGGTGGTCGAGGGCAGTTTGGTCTATGTCAAGCAAGACGGGATTGCCTTCTTTAGGACTGCTGTGGGATGGAGTAAGATTATAGTAGGTTCAAGTCACTCTGCAAATAAATAAATGGAAAATGTCATTATCTCTCTTTTCTATCCATTAAATAGGGCTACGCAAAAATCTGTTTATTTAGCATATATTAAACAAGTGTGTATTTACAGTAAATTTATCATATAAAGCCAAACATGTAATATTACACAATGGGCTCAAGTCACTGAAGGGTGAAATTCGTTTTCAAATCTTGTTGTGTCCTTGTTTTTCACATGCTATTTTTTTCAATTGCATCTGATTGCTAACCTTCTAGCTCTCTAATGGCATCATATGCAAATGTATATTCATGTAGCGGTACCCACAGTGAGGGCTGCTAATAGACTCTGTACCCCACTGGTTGCCTCGAATTTGCAAATCCTCCATCCCCTCTGACACCCTGGGTTCAGTCACCTTGCCAACTGTACCGATAATGAAAGACTTACTGTATTAGTGAGAACACAAAAATAAGTATATTTCAACACTGTAATATGAAAAAGGCACACTTGTATGAACACTATTGCTATATTTATGAAAAGGGGCAATATAATGGTTTAAAGCCTTTTTAACTGTAAGTGAACACAGATCAACACAGTATGATTCAAATTAAATCAGATATTAATCCAATCACAGAAAGCTATGCAAACAGGTCAGCGGAATGGTAGAGAACTGGCACTGTATTTCCTGTCAGGCTCACTCCCCTCTGTCTCCTCAACCCATAGACCATGAAGAATTTCACAACATAGAACGAAGAATATGTAAACTATTATATTCAAAGTGGCTGGATCCCTTAAATCGAGTCCAAAGAACTAGAGCAGATGAAGATAGGATAAAACAAGGGTGGGAGGGTTATTCCTTGAAATCCAGATGTCTTCAGCTAGCTTTGATGTAATGTGATTAAGGTAATCATTGATAATAGGGTATAGTAAATTTGGCAGATCTTTAATCTCCTCTTGTATGATCCTAGTGGTGTTGTATCCTGTAAAATGACAAGAAGTAATAATGTGAACAAGGCATAGATGTCTGCTTACAGTGTTCGTTATAGTATAAGAACTGACTTCCAGTGGCACTACAAGTACCACCATGCGGAGCTGAATAAAGGATGTCTGTAAGCAGTGTCTTATAGCAACTAAATGGGCTATGCCTGCTCACCACAATGGACACAGATACAGCTGGCAACCATGTAGGTTATGAAGAAGACTCTTTCAGGAACTCTCTCTCTCTGTATCCTGGCTCTGGGAAATGGCATCCACCGCGCCACACTGTGGCCTACCCGGATCTGAAGTGCAGGCATCTCTGGATAACCTGTAACACCCTCCGGTCCGCTGTAGGGGAGAAGCGATGCTGTCCATAGAGGTCCCTCTGGGTATAGCTGAACGGCTCCTTGCTGAGTAGGCCACGAATCACAGCAGCTCACTGTCACACAGACCTCCTGCTGTCAGAGTTAAACTAGCGTCCCAAGAGAGCGATGTAGGCCCCAGCCAGCCCTTTTATATCCTCTCCCAGCAGTCTGTTCTGTCCTCTCGGCATTCTGGTGGTCGTAGTTCAGATCAGTCCTGCTGGCATTGAAACTTCAACATTCTGAACTACATATCCCATGATGCTTTGCTCTAAATTTTGCCAAAAGAAAAAGGAAATGACACGTGAAGTCCAGCAAACACTAGAGGGAGACAACTCCACATTAATAACATGGCAAAATGTCTCTGAGTTGCAGGCATAATAGCCAGCTCCTGGCTACATTTGCATGCACAAAATGAATTTGAAAAAAAAAAATGGCACATGCTACACACGCATTTTGAGGCCGATTCATCAGTTTGTTTCAGGTTTTAAAGTGGGTGTTTAAAGAGACACTGACATGAAAGAGGAATGTCAATGAGTTGCTGACATGGAACAAGTATAGAGATAAGCAGTTCTGACACTCATTTACAGCTTGCTTGTTTCGGGAAGGTGACTGAAACATACTTAAATCAGAGATATAGCCAAGAATCTAGCATTTTCAGAAGTCCTACAATGGCAGCCCCATACTTCACTCATGACAGATGTACTCTAAGTGCAAATCTTGTTTGCACTTAGTGCTTCCAATAAAGCCAATGCATTTCATGGGGAAAAAAGCCCTTCTTCAGGGCTTGAGCAGACAATTTTAATGAAATCACAAACAGAATGCACTAGGGGACCTGTGTTAGGACTTTATGAGGACTAACCTCCCCTAATGACACCAGCCAGCTGAGACAAAGGGGGAATTTTTTTTCCTTGAAACGCGTTGGTTGCATTTGATGCTCTTAAGCATTAAATGTTTCAAAAAGTCCTTCAAGAAAACTTTTGTACCAGGCGCTTCTCAGCACACATCCAAAAATGTACAATCTAGCAAGTGCTTTCTTTGTCGCTATCAAAGCAGTAGCAGCCTAGAACCATAACAGTAGAAGAGAAACCACCATGGAGAGTAAGGAATCTCCAGTTTTGTGTTGCCAACATCCCAGTATTTTGTATATAAGAAACTAAAGGAAAAGTACCCCCCGGTACTTTAAGGGCAAACTCTTATGGACATTATATAGTAAAGCATAGAAAAAATTTTATTTAACCCTTTCACTGCCAGGCCCTGTGCTCCATTTTGTACACTCAGGTGGCCAGATAGTTTTTGCAATTTTTCCTTTTTTTTTTAATTTTTCACTCATAGCTTTCAGGATTTGTGAAAGGCCCCCCAAACCATACCATTTCTGAAAGCACATGATAAGTAGAATAAAAAGAAGGGGCTACTGAACACCTGTGCATCCCTGTAAAGGTACGCTGTGTATGCCCTGTGTTAACAAGGCCTTGGGCCCCTTTCACACAAGCACACCGATCGGGTCTGCCTGTCCATTTTTTAGGCGGGCCCAATCGAATCACCCATTGTTCTCTATGGAGAGACTGATGTAAATGGGCATGTGTCTGTTTACACCCGGCCTCATCTGATCAAGCCCGCTAAAAACAGACGGATGGGGATTTCTATTCCCCATCCATCTAGCAAATCAGATCAGATGGCATCTGATGGAAATGGACAGGCGGTCTGTTTCCATCCGACCATCCAATAGAGAATAGCAAGCTGTGGCCGTGTCTGCTCTGCATCAGCGGAGTGGACACGGACCAATCATCTGCCTGCTCAGTGGGGATCAGCAGACAGGCGCTGAGCAGGCGGATCTGCTTTTTCAGAGTCCACGCCATGTGAAAGGGGTCTTACCAGAAGCAGCCGGTCCATAAGTGGCGCTGGGGCACCGCTTTCCCTGCAGGGCGCCGGACATCTTTTTTTTTTTCAAGTCACATGATTAGCGCCTGAGGCTCTTATTGGCTTGAAAAAGGTTGGGCTCGGGCGAATAGCATTGCACCCCGAACCCACCCACTTGTGACAATAGCGAATTAATACTCGCTATTGTCTTCCGGTTTCTCCTCCTGGCCAATCAGGACGGATCGAGTTGGCCCGGGAGGAGAAGCTGAGATATTCATGGAGGGGTGAGTGCCGGCGGGGGACCGTCACCATGGAGGGGTAAGTGCGGGCGGATCTGGGGGGTCTTACTATGTTTGTGTTTTTTTTTTTTTTTTACTTTTTACATTTTTTTTACAGTCATTTAATTGTTTGTTTTTTTTTTGGGGGGGGGGGGGGCGCCTGTAAAGCGCCTGAAATAAAAACCCTCCTGGGCGATCGCTCTTCTTGCCCCTTTCCTAGCTGGCCCTGTTGTATGCTCTGAAAATAGATGTGGTTTAGATTGGTGAAGGCAACTCACAGCCTTTTGAGAATGGAGTGGAGTGTGGAGTTCCCCTTCAAAAGCAAAAGCTAGCCCATGGAAATCCGAGGGGTTAGAGGGGGGGAGACAAGAGCATTGGAGAATAGAGTGTGGAGTTCCCCTTTAAAAGCAAAAGCTAGCCCAAGGAAATCATATGCATTAGAGGGGGGAGGTTAAATGCCCTTTTAGAAGGAGCTAGAGGAGTGAGAGTCTTTTTTGCTAACATGGCCTGTGTGCAAATCTCCTTAAAAAAATACATAAAGGTGAACCAGCGTAAAAAAAAATTGTCAAGTTTAGAGGTGCGCCCGTTTAACCCATGCAATTGCATGTACTGTATGTTGCTTAACATTTACTAAGATTTTGGCAGCGCAGTGAACAAACTCATTTGAACGAGCGCAAGAGCCGCTTGCGCATGCGCAGTGCTTACATTGATCTCACGCAGTTCTAAGTGTACTTGCAGGCACAGCAGGCTTGCTCTAAAAAAGTTACTTTCTCATTCTATTTTGGGCATATTTGTTACTTGGGCAGTTGTTACTAAACTTCCTCTCATCCCCCCATAATATTGGCACCTCCATCTTCTGTTAATATTGAATTGAAGATGCCGTGCGCCATGTCCATAGTGGCGCACAGATTGCATTCTCCCGTGCGCCGGGATCGCTATAGTAAATGGAGGATTCGCGCTCTGTTACCGGCACACCATTTCGTAAATATGGAAATGTGCGTTGCACCCTCACTGTGCGCCTCTACTGATGGTGCACGGCTTTTGTAAATCACCCCCATTGTAACACTCACGGTTACAATATATGTCAGTGGGCACATAGCAGTGATCAGTAGTGATTGCTGCATGTGCCCTCTTTTCTACAGGGGGGATCTTATAAACACATGTTTACTAAGCCCCCCGAAGCCCCAACTTCACCCACACCCGCACTGCTACACCCCCCCCCCCCCGCCCCCCCCGCCGCGATCTCCAGCCTGACAGATCATGGAGATGAGTGCAGGGAGAAGCTGCAGGCGGGGGAAGGGAAGGAGAGATGCCGATCGGAGCGACCGAGGATCGGGGATTGGGGGGGCAGTTGGGGGGGCAATCTGACTGGACACATATGGACCCACCCAGGTCCCATGCAGCAACTGAAGCCGGCAGGAGTGGAAGAGGAGGGAGGCCGGCTAATGATGGTGGCTGTGGGGAGTGGGTTTGCAGGGGGGGGAGAAGGGGGTGAAGGGGAGAGGAGAGGAGAGTGGGGGGGCAGTTTTAGATGAAAGGGTGCGGCAGGGGTGGAGAGGAAGGGGACAGGGAGGCGGCGGGGTGGGAGGGCGGTCACATTAGGGGTTAATAACTCTGATCAGCAGGTTGTAATCCGCTGATCAGAGTTATAGAATTGTTCAGCAGAGTCTGCAGAACAATTCTGATACAAGCTTATGGTCATTGAAGTGACCATAAGCTTAAAGGAGAGGGAGAAATGAGGTCTGTACGCTGTACTGACCTGGTCACCTGCGGGCACTTCTGTACGTCCGTACGGCGTACGGGCCTGGCAGTGAAAGGGTTAAAGATTAAAAAGGAACGTAGTGGT
This sequence comes from Aquarana catesbeiana, assembly GCF_042186555.1. NCBI lineage: Eukaryota > Metazoa > Chordata > Amphibia > Anura > Ranidae > Aquarana > Aquarana catesbeiana. Next base: position 66,618,776 of record NC_133335.1, read on the forward strand.
GCGAAACATCACCACGATGATATACAGTACATATACCGTATATACTCGAGTATAAGTCGAGTTTTTCAGCACATTTTTTTGTGCTGAAAGTTCCCCCCTCGACTTATACTCGAGTCAAGCACTTTTCTGCAGCAAAAAATTTCATTTTCTGAACCGACTTTGGGGCCCCATATCTCAGGGCCACTTGGTGCTAGGAACCCCAAATTTGGTGTGCAAACCCAGTGGAACTGGTACCATAACATATCCAAAGCTGGGGTTCCTAGCACCAAGTGGCCCTGAGATAAGGGGCCCCAAACCCGGTTCGGAAAATGTAATTCTCTGCTGCAGAAAAGTGCTAGACATTTTCTAAACTGATTTTTGGGGCCCTGTATCTTGGGACCACTTGGTGCTAGAAACCCCAGCTTTGGAAATTTTATGGTGCTAGTTCCACTGGGCTTGCACACCAAATTTGGGGTTTAGCACGGGGCCCCAAATTCGGTCAACTGTGTCCATCTGCAGCAATGTCATTTCAGGACCCTTTGGGTTCAGAGACCCCAAATTTTGGCTGCAGTTAGGGGGCATCTAGGAACCCTTAACTACCGAGTTTGAAGTTCAGGGCACCTATGGCTGCAAATGGGCACAGTGAGGCATGCAAATGGGCACAGTGATGCTGCAAATGGGCATTGTTGACCCTCTTTTCCACTTACAGTAGCTGTGCATTTCTCACCCTCGTCTTATACTCGGGTCAATAAGTTTTTCCCAATTTTTTGTGGTAAATTAGGGCCTCGACTTATACTCGGAACGACTTATACTTGAGTATATACGGTACATAGAGTACCATGCTCTTAAAGAGCTTGAAGAAATTTGAAAAGAAAACGTCTCCTGTAGCCCGATGCGTTTTGGGAATCTTGGAGTGTATCCCTTCTTCAGGAGCATAGAGAAGGCAAAAGTGGTGGCTATAGAGGTACTCTGAAACAAGAGAAACAAAGTATATAGTTCAAAACATAAACAGGGCACACATTGTGCCAACATGTGGAACATAACAGCCGTTTAATCGCGCACATACCAGTATTGTGTCATAAAATCAAACATTCCTTAAAGGCATAAGATAGAGCTGAGCAGACAAGAAAAATTATTTCCCTGTTGAAAAATGACCAGATGGGTGGAGGGCCCCCTAGGCTCACGAAGTCCCACACAAGGATCCCCAGAAAGGGTCTCCGCAGCCAACCTGACTATAATACCAATGCTCCTTTTCTTGATTGATCCATATGCGCCATTACTATGCCTATATATTTTCTTTCTCTCAGGACTAATCATTTCATCGTGCCAATTCTACGTTGTGCCCATTGGGTTGGCTGCAGAGACCCTTTCTGGGGATCCTTGCGTGGGACTTTGTGAGCCTCGGGGGCCCTCCACCCATCTGGTCATTTTTCAACAGGGAAATACGTTTTCTTGTCTGCTCATCTCTATCTTATTTCTTTAAGGAATGTTTGATTTTATGACACAATACTGGAATGTGCGTGCTTTCACGGCTGTTATGTTCCACATGTTGGTGCAATGTTTGCCCTGTTTATGTTTTGAACTGTATACTTTTTTTCTCTTGTTTCAGAGTAGCTCTATACCAATCACTTTTGCCTTCTCTGTTTCCCTGAAGAAGGGATACACTCCAAGATTCCCGAAACGCGTCGGTTTACGGGAGAAGTTTTCTTTTCAAATTTCTTCTAGCTCTTTAAGAGCATGGTACTCTATGTATATGATATACTGTATATCATCATGGTGATGTTTTGCACCATTACGTTCTTAATCTTTAAGTAAAAATGTTTCTATGTTTTACTATATAGTGTCCATAAGAGTTTGCCCTTAAAGTTCCGCAGTACCGGGGGGTACTTTTCCTTTGGTTTCTTATATATGGAACCATAACAGAGTCCACCTATACTATATTTCAATCGTGGATCTGCTTATTTGAAGGAAAAATCACTTTACTGTAGATCCATCAGAACCCACTTCCACTTCTATCGGTCCAGCGCTATCACACACATCAGGCACCCAGCCCTATTTAGGGATAGTTCTTGCAATTTGATGTAGATGTCCTCTTTCAGGTCTCTTCAGAACCAATCTATTTGCTGTAATTATCTCAATATTAGCTGATCTGTGTTTTCATCGATAGTAGGCAAGTGCATTCATTATTGTATTTAGTGATCTCAAAAGCTGCTTGTTTTAGGGCTCTTTCACACGGGGCGGATCAGTGATGATCCGCCCCGTGAACACCCGCTTGCTCAGCAGGGAACGCTCCACCAATCCCCGCTGAGCAGGAAAATGACAGGTCCGTCGCTGCTCTCCCCTATGTGGGGTCGGATGATGACGGACCGTAGAGTCCGTCGTCACCCGATCCGATCCGAAAACGGATGGAAAAGTAGGGTTTTCCTCCGTTACACTTTTCGGATCGGAGAGGGTCGGATGTCAGCGGACATGTCACCGCTGACATCCGACGCTCCATAGGGATACATGTATGTCCGTTTTTCATCCGAAAACGGAAGGATGAAAAACGGACATACGGATCCCCCGTGTGAAAGAGGCCTTAATATATATGCTTCCCTTTCAAACAGACAGGGGTCTTTCTGTCAGGTATTCATAATTTGTCATGTTCATTTTCATAAAATGGTTTATTATTATACACGATTTATATAGTGCCAACAGTTTGCGTAGCCCGTGGCTGCATTTTATACATCCACATTCTGATTTACCAACTGCCCTTATCTTGTAGTTGGAAGAATCGGAGCCCACCTTTCCAGCAGACGATCCTTCTGTACCAGAAGATCTAGTGGTGAGTATAAAGATTTGCAAATATTAAAATGTGTATAATCATGTAATGTAATGAGATGTTGCTGCATCATGAGACACATGCACACAAGCATTGGATAAAATGTTAGCAAGTTTACCATTCTCCTTATTATGCAGACATTAAAGTAGTTGTAAAGGCTCAAGTTTTTTACCTTCTATGCATTCTATGCATGAAGGTAAAAAAACCTTCTCACCAACCAATACTTACCTGAGCTCTATCACGATCCAGCAATGTGCATGAGAGCCTTGGCTCTCCAGGAACTCTCCCTCCTCATTGGCTGAGACAGCAGCAGGAGCCAATGGGGAGAGAGAGGGGGCGGGGCCAAACCACAGCTCTGTGTGTGAATAAACATGCAGAGTCATGGCTCAGGAGCAAGCCTGACTGGATGCCCCCATAGCAAGCCGTTTGCTCTGGGGGCACTTGGCAGGAGGAAAAGGCCAGAAGCACCGGCGGGAGACCCGAGAAGAGGAGGATTGGGACTGCTCTGTGCAAAACCACTGCACAGAACAGGTAAGTATGACATGTTTGCTATTTTTTTCTTTATTGCCTTTAATGTCACTTTAAGCCACGCAAAGCAATAAGTTCACTTACCTGCAGTGGTCACCCCCGTTCCCCTGTTACTTCTAATTACCTTTCCTTCACTCTCCTACTGCTCTGTTCAGCACAGCTAAATACTCAGTGTGTTCAGGTATTGGGAATATATAGCCCTCTTTCAGCATTAATGTAGCACTGGGAGCTACAGTGACCAATAGGCATACGAGGTTTGCATCAGAAAGAGAATCTGAAGACTTAACTTAAAGTGTATTTCCACTTTTGTAGCCAAACACCTATGTTTAGAGACCATCAGAGTGAAAGATTCTCGGCTTCAAGCTACTGCTCCCCAGCACCACTTAAAGCCCAGATGCAGGATGCAAGCTGAGCTGTCCATGCTCTCTAACTAGAACTCTGATTGGGTGAACAACATTAGGGGGTGGTCCTAGGGCGGGAACTGTCACTGGCACGTTTGTGGACAGTTTCTACAAGAAACGTGGAGGCTTGTCATTTATCCAGTGTGCAGCTGCTCCTTCCTCTACTCCTGGGATAACACCTACTTTATATTTTTCACATGTTCCCATTCACATAGAATAACTTGAAGAAAATATTTTGAAATGATGCTTACCTTTTTACTTGCTGACAACATTTAAAAGACAACATTTAAAAACATATCAGCTGTCAATCTATTTATCACAGAAGAGACTGGAATAAATAAAACCTACCTCCCTGCTCGCAGTCTTCTGTGGCATGGGATGATTGACTCCAACACATGTGTATGAGTTATGTCATCCCACGCCGCCCAATCAAGACATCCAAAGACCAACAGCTGGAAGAAATCGAAGAACTACCTGTCATGCTTCCAAAACAAAATAGAGTCAGGCTGAGCCATTCACGAACGCTTTGTATTCTATAAATAAATGCCAAGCTTCCTCTGATTGGCTGAGGCAGAGATTGTGACTTTATCAACCTGCTTCTCCATCTCAGCAAATCAGAGGAAGCTTTATATTCATTCATAGAATACAAAGATTCCTGTGAATGGCTGAGCAGCGCTCAGCATGACTCCTTTTTTTTCTGGGAAAACAATGGAATGTTCCTATTACCTTGCCACGACACAGCGCTCTATTAGGGTTTGCCACCTTTTCTTCAAACCAAACCCGAACACTTTAGCGGTGCGCATCAATTTTAAAATTTTTTGTAGTGTGCACTATGCATATATTTTGTTATTAAGCACTTGCCGACCAGCTTACATACATTTACTGCGGCAGGTTGGCAGCGCTGCACAAATCGCCGTACCTGTACGATGACTCACGCAGGCGCCGGCGCGCTTTCGCTTCTGCTGCACGCTGTGGGAGTGTGCCCACGGGTCGGGCGGATTCGATGTCCACCGGCGACCTGCGATCGCCTGGTACAGAGGCAGAAAGGGGATCTGTCAGTGTAAACAAGCGGATCCCCATTCTGACAGGGGACATGTCAGAGATCTTCTGTTCCCAGTGATCAGGAACAGTGATCTCTGTCATGTCCCAGTGAGCCCACCCCCCCCTACAGTTAGAACACACCTAGGTAACACACTAAACCCCTTATTTGCCCCCTAGTGTTAACCCCTTCCCTGCCAGTGTCATTTTTACATTGATCAGTGCATTTCTATAGCACTGATCAATGTAAAAATGTCACTGATCTCCAAAAAGTGTCATTTGGGGTCAGATTTGTCCGCCACATTGTCACAGTCCTGCTAATAATCATAGATCGCCGCCATTACTAGTAAAAACTATTTAAAAAAATAAAAGTCCCTAAATCTATCCCATAGTTTGTAGACGCAATAACTTTAGCACAAACCAATCAATATACACCTATTGCGATTTTTTTTTTTACCAAAAATATGTAGAAGAATATATATCGGCCTAAAATGATGAATAAATGTGTTTTTTTATATAGTTTTTTTTTTCATATGTATTATAGCAAAAATTTAAAATTGTCACTCTTTTGTGTTTATAGCCCAAAAAATAAAAAACGCAGAGGTGATCAAATACCTACAAAAGAAAGCTCTATTTGTGGGGAAAAAGGGATATCAATTTTGTATGGGTACAACATGTAGGCTGGGCTTCTCCTATGGGTCACAGGAGTACAATTCGTTTTGCACTCCTGTGACCCGTTTTCAGTGGAGAGCGGTCTGCAGTCCACTCTCCGCTGACGTCACCAAGATCAGTCCAGGCACCGCGTCATCCTGACTTAGGAAGTCTGGATCCGCCAAGTGCCTGGACTGATGGCCGTCTCAGCCTCTCAGCTCCCCTCCCCTGCACAGTTCAGCGCTCCAGAGAGCGTGGAGGAGCAGAGCAAGAGCTGCTGATTGACAGGCAACAGCTCTCCGCTCGGGGAGGTGAGAGAACCGAGTCATCGGCGGTGTTCGGTGGCTCGGTTCTCAGTGAAGAGGTGCCGGGGGACAGATGCAGCATCCACCTAGGTAAGTATGAATCTACAAAAATAAAAAAAAATTATACTAATCTATGCAGTGCGGTGCAGTGCCGTATCACAAAAAATGGCCTGGTCATTAAGGGGGCAAATCCTTCCAGTCCTTAAGTGGTTAAATAACATTTCAAATCATATGCAGTTAATCCACCATCATTCACATTTTTTTTCACATATGAATTAATAGAGGTTGGTTGCACTGCATTTTTTAAAATTTTTTGAGGTGTGCGAACACATATCAGTGCTACCAGCAACCCAACAGTGAGTTTATTATTACCGAGTTTTTCTCTTTTTTTTTTTTTCCTTCAACTTAAAAAAGGACAGGGAGTGCTGATAAGGGGGATCTAATAAAGGTCTCCAAGGAAGGAGGGGGGACTGATAGAAAGGGAATGTGAGCTCATGGGGGTCTCTAATGGTTGATGACTGCTGATCTAATGGTTGACGTGCATAAATACCAGCCAGTTTATAACCCCCCATCTCTCTCCCCAAATTTCTGTCCCCCCCCCAGTGCAGAACGTCTCTTTCTTTCTCTTCCAGACCTTTCCTCTCCTCTCTGTCCAGTGCACAGCACTCCTACCCCCCACAGAAGAGAAGTACTGTACCTTACAGCAAGTCAGGCTGCTGCTGTATAGCCTGTTCTGCACCCTGCTTCTCCTCCTCCTCCTCTGTTGTAGATGCAATGAGAGGGTTGTGTGTGCCACTTGGAGAGAAGCTGCAGTCGCTGCAAGCTAGTAGTGGGTTTCAGGTGGAGGCAAACCTTGGTATAAGTGTGAAAACCCGGACTGTCCAGGTCAATCCTGTACAGGTGGCAACCCTACGCTGTATACTCTATGTAGCTGAGGCTACACACAATTAATACGGCACACCCAGCAAGAGCACCTGTCAGTGCATTAAACACTGTTTGTTTGGGTCAGCTGGGCCCAAACAAACTATTTAAACTCACATAAATTCACATTAAATTAGGCTTTTGGGAGGGGCCTGGGGAATTATGTTTACCATAGTTACCCTTCGGTGCTGGCAGATCTTCATTATTAGTTGTAAACTAGATTTGCACAATGTCGGCCCTAACAAAAGGTTGAATATCTTAAGGGTTGGGTGGTATAATGCATTTTTAGACCTGCTGCAAATAAACAACTAGAAGGGTAAGAAAAGTTGTATTTTTTATTATTTTTAGATATGCTGAATGGGAACAGATAATAAACATACAGGATGTATTTCCAAAACTCCTGAGCTCCATCTAGTGGCCAAAATGTTAGCTTTGCTACTGTCTATAATAAAAGAACATTTGCTCAGAAGAAAAATAACCATAGCCTAAAGAAAACTATCCTTTTTGCCCAATTCACACAGAATAAATGACGTTTTTTTATAAATGGACACATAGTGAGGGCTTCTCCAAATGTGACCGCAAAGTTGGAAATACTCTTTAGGACTCAACCCCCTCTTCAAATTCTGGCCAAGTTACTAGAAAGGCAACTCATTAATACATTTTAATATTTTTTCTACTTATTCCTTAAATTGTATGCTGTGTCACTCATTTGGTCCTCTGGTTCCTTTCAGTCTTGATAAGGACAGACCCTTTTTTTTTATATATATACTCATATGCACCTGTAACTGTACTGTACAAGTCAGTTCTATTTTAACTTCAGCTATATTTGAAGGACTTCAAGTTTTTAGTACATGTTTTTTTTTTTTAACAATAACATATTCTTAGCAATGTTACTAAAGTCATGTGATCTTTTGTATGTTTAATTGCATCTGTTAAAATATTTATATTACTTTGTGACTTTTTCCTGTTGTCAGTTTAGAGATGATAAAGAAATACTAGATGTTGAACCAGTGTTACCCAGCATCACCCCAAGGATCCCCTTGGTAAGACAACCTGCATTTGTACTTTTTTGATGCTTAATATCAAGAAAAAGCTTGATTTTTACAACAGACATAGGGGGAATTCACCAAGACTGGAGCAGACAGCATCTGTAGCAGCTGTTCAAAGTAACCAATCAGCTTCCAGCTTTAACTTTTTCAGTTAAGCTTTGAAAATGAAAGCTGAAAGCTGATTGGTTGCCATCCAGATTCTGGCTGCTCCAGTCTTAGTAGCTTCCCCAATAGTTGCGTAAAGGCATGGTAATAAGGTTCCAACCCTTTGTTGATTAACTCCTTCCTGTCAAGCTCTGGCGTCCCTTTCAATGGGTTTTTATTGGTCACATGATCAGGAGCCTGTCCTGTTGGCTCATGATCGTGACTAGAGACTGAGAGCTGTCTGACAGATACCTTGGCCATCCATGAATGCATATGTGCACCATGTGAGCGATAAAGCCTACCCTCTTTGCCGCTGCAACATATATGTTACGTGGGCAGCAAGAGGTTAAGAGATCCCAAAAAGTTTTTGCAAAAGCAAAGGTTTATTTTAACCACTTATCGTAAATCGCTGTCATTGTACGTCAGTACTTTGATGCTAAATACCATTGTTATGGCAGCAGCTAGCTGCCATAACCCCGGTATTTTCAACAATGGCGAGCAGCTGGCTTTCAGATAAAAGTGGTCTTAGCAGCGGATTCGCTGCATGATCACTTTTATCGGAGACGGGAGAGGGCCACCCCTCCCGTCGCTTTCCAGTCATCTCCACCACTTGCCGGAGCCGTCGGTAGCAGCAGAGACGATCGCATCCTTCCCCCTGACAGTGAGGGAAAGATGGCCCCTGCTCGACTCCATAACATTGAATGGCAGAAGCGATGTCAAACCCAAAAACAACCCCCTCCACAACACGGTCAACATTTGCCCAGACAAAATATAAGATATAAAATATCTTGCCTCCAGTCAAGGACCTGACACTGGGTGTGGAATGTCTCCACAGCTGGTCACCTCTCATGTCTACCAATTGCTAGAGACCTGCCTACTATAACATGGCACCAACTTTCATCCTCATAGAAGTGGCATACCAGTACTTTGTGGACACTTATAGGAAAGCTCCACCAGCACCAACAGTCATGCAGGCAAATAAAGAGTACCTGTCACTTCTATAAGGCCATAGGTATATACTCATATACTGGGGGGTTTAATTAATTTTTTAACTCATTAATAAATGTTAATATTTTTTCTACTTATCCCTACATTGTATGCCGTGTCACTCATTTGGTCCTTTGATTCCTTTCAGTCTTGATAAGGACAGACCCTTTTTTTATATATATACTCATATGCACCTGTAACTGTATTACAAGTCAGTTCTATTTTAACTTCAGCTATATTTGAAGGACTTCAAGTTTTTAGTACATGTTTTTTTTTTTTTTAACAATAATCTATCCTTAGCAATTTTACTAAAGTCATGTGATCTTTTGTATGTTTAATTGCATCTGTTAAAATATTTATATTACTTTGTGACTTTTTCCTGTTGTCAGGATAGAGATGATAAAGAAATACTAGATGTTGAACCAGTGTTACCCAGCATCACCCCAAGGATCCCCTCGGTAAGACAACCTGCATTTGTACTTTTTTGATGCTTAATATCAAGAAAAAGCTTGATTTTTACAATAGACATAGGGGGAATTTACCAAGACTGGAGCAGACAGCATCTGTAGCAGCTGTTCAAAGTAACCAATCAGCTTCCAGCTTTAACTTTTTCAGTTAAGCTTTGAAAATGAAAGCTGAAAGCTGATTGGTTGCCATCCAGATTCTGGCTGCTCCAGTCTTAGTAGCTTCCCCAATAGTTGCGTAAAGGCATGGTAATAAGGTTCCAACCCTTTGTTGATTAACTCCTTCCTGTCAAGCCCTGGCGTCCCTTTCAATGGGTTTTTATTGGTCACATGATCGGGAGCCTGTCCTGTTGGCTCATGATCATGACTAGAGACTGAGAGCTGTCTGACAGATACCTTCAGTTAAGCTTTGAAAATGAAAGCTGAAAGCTGATTGGTTGCCATCCAGATTCTGGCTGCTCCAGTCTTAGTAGCTTCCCCAATAGTTGCGTAAAGGCATGGTAATAAGGTTCCAACCTTTTGTTGATTAACTCCTTCCTGTCAAGCCCTGGCGTCCCTTTCAATGGGTTTTTATTGGTCACATGATCAGGAGCCTGTCCTGTTGGCTCATGATCATGACTAGAGACTGAGAGCTGTCTGGCAGATACCTTGGCCATCCATGGATGCATATGTGCACCATGTGAGCGATAAAGCCTACCCTCTTTGCCGCTGCAACATATATGTTACGTGGGCAGCAAGAGGTTAGGAGATCCCAAAAAGTTTTTGCAAAAGCAAAGGTTTATTTTAACCACTTATCGTAAATCGCCGTCATTGTACGTCGGTACTTTGACGCTAAATACCATTGTTATGGCAGCAGCTAGCTGCCATAACCCCGGTATTTTCAACAATGGCGAGCAGCTGGCTTTCAGATAAAAGTGGTCTTAGCAGCAGATTCGCTGCATGATCACTTTTATCGGAGACGAGAGAGGGCCACCCCTCCCGTCGCTTTCCAGTCATCTCCACCACTTACCGGAGCCGTCGGTAGCAGCAGAGACGATCGCGTCCTTCCCCCTGCTCGACTCCATAACATTGAATGGCAGAAGCGATGTCAAACCCAAAAACAACCCCCTCACAACACGGTCAACATTTGCCCAGACAAAATATGCACAGTCTTTGAGCCTCTGGAGGGAAGAAGATATACAGTGCGCTGAGTCAATGACGCCCCTGTCAACCAGAGGAGGTGATGCATATTTTACATTTCTAAACCCGCACCCTCCACCTCATCAGGAGAAGTAAGGACCATAAAACCTTCAGTAAATTATAACTTTATAATGTATTCACTTCACAATCACCCACCACCTCAGGAACTCAATCCTCCTGCTTATGTATCTATGACAAGGACCACCTGCCAAGTTGCCTATGGGTCTAATCTGAAACCGTGTCTGTGGATGCCATCCAGCCTCCCCACACCTTGTCAAATTTGGCCCCAACCCCCCTACTCAAATAGGTTGCCTTGTAAAAAGGGACTGCCTTGTTGACCAGGAACTTCCAAGAAGCCAAAATTAGGGCAGTAGATCTCTTCCATGACAGGATAATCAGTTTTTTGCCGTAGAACAGCAGGAGGGTGAGAAGAGTTCGTATAGCCCTAGTGGTGGCCAAGGGCTCAACAAAGCTCAACCTGAATACTTCAACCGTAAGGGGGACTGAAAGAGATGTGACCGACCGGATACACTTTGCTATGTCTTGCTAGTAGGGTTTTGATATGTGGACACTCCCAAAAAACGTGCATGAAGTTTGCAAGGGGTGCAGAACACTTCCAACATAGAGAGTGGTGGCTCCCAAACATCCTAGCTAACTTAGCCGGAGTAAGATAGATTCTATGCAGAAATTTATACAGGATCAGACAATCTCTAGTAGAAACTAGACATTGAAATGGGGCCCCCAAATATCGACCCAATCGTCTCTATCCAAACCAGGAGCCACTGCCTCCCAGGCCAGCCTGCAAGTCCCTGTCAACAGGACTGTTTCAGGAAAATGGTCTTTGTACAAACTAGAGACTGGTTTAGACAAGGAATCACTGCATGTCGGTAGTTCTAGGTCACTAGGTTCAAGGTCAAGAGGGTCTCTGCCAAATTGAGAGCAAAAAGCATGTCATAGTTGAATATATCTAAAGAAGTGCAAGTTTGGCAGGCCATACTGCTCTTTCAGGTCATCGAAGGTCATCAGAGAGCCATTCAATACTATGTGGTGTAAAGTCTTTATACCATGTTTAGTCCAGACTACCGGGTCTGTGTAATAAAAAAAATGCGTTAGGTTTGGATTTCTTCATAGAGGTAGATTAGGGGAAAATCTGCCATTCCTAGAAGGTCTAAACCCTTGGGCCACGGACCATGCCTTAATTACTGAGCGCACGGAAGAGGTGAGTGAGTACAGAGCCTTCGATTCTCAGTATACCAAGAGGGATAGCGCCTCATATGATATATAGTTATAGTTAGCCAGCGGTGAGCCACTGTCAATTGGCCAGCGAGGAAATATTTATAAAAATTGGGCACCGCTAGGCCCCCTTCCCCCCAGGGCTGCTGTAATATGGCCAATTTAAGGAGGGGAATCCCTCCGTGCCATAAAAAGGAGGAGAGCACATGCTATCTATTGATTTGAAAATTGATTTGCGGATCCACACTGGGGAGTTTCTTAGTATGTACAAGAATAAGGGTACAATTTTCATCTTCAAAATTTATCTTCCCAATAAGTGACAAAGGGAGGTTTTTCCAAGCGTGTAATTTCCTTTTTAAAAAGCCAGCAGCGGGGAGACATTGAGACCAATGAAGTCCATCACCAAGTTGGTTATTATGAGTCCCAAATATTTAATTTGAGTGACCCATTGTAGGCAAATATTGGGGTCTGTCTGCCCAGGCATGGGAAGGGAACGCAAAGGAAGTATTTTGGACTTGGTCCAGTTAACCTTGAGGCCAGAGACCTCTGTAAACTTGCCCAGGAGCAACAGTGCAGCCTGTAGGGAAGGTCCCGTGTCTCGAATAAATAGTACCAGGTCATCTGCATAAAGGGCTGTCGTTTCAGTCAGGGTACCTATGCTGATCCTCTGAATTTGGGGGGATGAGCACAATGCAATTGCCAGAGGTTCCATAACCAGTGCGAATAGCCCTGGTCTCTGCACACTGGAAAGACATCTGACACCCCAACATTAAGGCAGAGAGCAGCTACTGGATGATCATAGAGCAGCGATATCCACTTAAGGAACATGGGGCAAAAATCCCAATGCGTTGTAACACAATTATCATGTACCTCCAATCAATGAAGTTGAATGCCTTTTCCAGGTCGAAAAACACCAGAGCTCCCCCGACGAGTTCTCGGCAGTCAATTGAGTATGAGTATATACCCTCCGGATGTTAATGTCCCTGGCCTTTTTAGGCATGAACCCCTGTTTGGTCTGGTGATATCAAGTGGTCCAGTATTTTCATTAGCCTATTGGCAATCATTTTGGTAAGTATTTTGAGGTCCATGTTGAGCAGTGCTATGAGCCGGTATGAGGAGCAGTAAAGAGGATCCTTATCTGCTTGGGCAGTAACACAACATGATCCTCATAAAAGGATACCGGTAAAGTCCCAGTGCTGAGAGGGCCCAGTTATTTACCATTGGGAAAAGAAGCAACAGCAGTTGCCAATTCCTTTTCAGTAAAAGGGGCCTCCAGACTAGCAGCCACCTCATCTGGCAACACCGGGATATTGAGGGAGTACAGCAGATCTGTTAAAACCTGAAGGTCATATGGTGGGATGGATGAGTATAATCTGGAATAGTAGGAGACAAACTCCTGCATGATACCCTCTCTATCCTTCACTAAAGTGCCTTCTGATGAGTAAACAGGGTACCACTGTACTGTATGTGCCTGAGCTTCTGCCGTTCAGATGGCTAACAGTTTGCCATTTTTGTCTCTTTTCTCAAACAATTCCTCAGCTCTATTACTAAAAACACATTGAGTGAGGCCTTGGAAGTGAACCAGTAGTGCCCGCCTAGACATCTGTAACTCAGCCAGAGTGAAAGGAGAGGGCGAATCAGCATGGGTCTGTGCACATCATAGTTCATGGGCCTGAAGCTCCTCAGATTTGTTATTTTTTCCACCCTGGCAGCCTTTATGGCAGACACGTAGGTCCCTGTGCCCTCATTGACCTACCAAAACTCCTTCAGACGCGGCGAGACCGGGGCCTCCACCGATGACTCCTCCACCCATCCCGGATGCAACCGCCAAACCCCGGTGCACGTTGCCTGCAGTAGACTAATCATGACCTGTAAGGGGGTGTGATCAGAGAACCCTCCAGCCAGGTAGCTAACCTCTGAAACCAAGGGCAGCAGAGCTGGGTTGGCGAAGGTGATATCAATACGGGAGGAGGAGGCACTGACATGGAAAAGATAGGAGAAACCTTTTTCCCCAGGGTGTTTACAACGCCAGAGCTCCTCCAGCGCCGCTGACTCCGCCCAGTGTCTAAGGTCAAGGTTCTGCACCCGAGTCAAGTTAGAGGTATCCAGGGTGTAATCCAGGATGTTGTTGAAATCCCCAGCTACCGATAGCTTCAGTGGGCCAAAAGTGGCGACTTTCTCCAGGACAGTATACAAAACCTCAGTTGTGAAAGGGGGTGGAACATAGATGTTCGCTATGGCCAATAACTGGGATTCAGTGTCAAGCACCACAATCACATAGAGCCCCTGGGGGTCTATTACCACATGTTCAATACAGTAGAGCAGGCCAGCTTTTTATGAATTAAGATAGCAACCCCCCCTAGCATATGTAGAGTGTGTAGAGTGTATTGTTCACTGCATCCAGTTTCTGTTTAGGGAAACTATTCTACTACCAGTCAAGTGGGTCTCTTGCAAGGGGACTACATGAGGGTTCTGGGATTTAAGGACCATCAATCTTTTAAACTTTGAATTCAGCCCACGGACATTCCATGAGAGAATTTTCAGATCACTCATATAATAGTGGTCTATATGGCATGGAGACAGGATAAGTAAAGTTAGAGGGGAGGTAATGGGGGTAGGAACCTAGATGCAGAGAACTACATCCAGCCAGACAGCGGCATAACATCAGTACAGACTGTGCAAGGCGAACTGAAGGTCCATCAGCATAAACCTTTTGGGCAAGACTCAAAAAGAAAAAAAAATTCCAAAAAAAACAGAAAAATCAAAAATAAAATAAACAGTCTAACTCCCTGTTTGCTCCGGGTGAACAAACCTAACAAAGTAGAAAAACTTCCGAAGAAACTTAAGTCCCAAAACTGTAAGAAAAACTAGTGAACTGTTCCAAGAGTTCATCCACTTGAAGAAGGGCCGTGGAGACATATTGGTAGGTCATAGTGCCCTAAAACAGTACCTTAGCTCCCGTGTTGAATGGATAGGCAGTCTCTGGCTTTTCAGAAGGATCAACCTGCTAAGGACAATATTGTCAATAGGAAAAACAGCTTGTAAAGGATAACATTCACAACCACTCTATCAGAAACCATAAAATCAGGCCAAGACAGAAGTACAGTTAAATCACACTTTTTTAATAATAAAAGTAAAAAAGGAACAAACGTAGTCAAAACATAGCCAAAGTTCAGTAACCGGAACGGATAGTCAGCCAAGCCAGAAGTCAGGGATCAATGTAGTGGAACAGCAAGCAGGATCTGGAGCCAGAAGGGATGTCAGCAAAGCAAGTCTTGAACAGGATCGCAGGAGATTGTTTCTGTGATGTTGACCAAGGCGAAGGCAGAGATCCTCTAGACTGGACGGCTTAAGGGCTTAAGTAGGCAGGACTGACGAGCAGGATATCATCAACAGCTGAGTAACTGTGGAGAGATAGGAGCTGGCAATTAGCTGACAGCTGAGCAGCCAGCTCAGAAAAGTAAGGGCTGAGCCCAGCCCTGACACACTCCCGGTACCATCTTGGGAAGTGTCCGCCAACTACAGACACGTGGCCAGGCATGCCAGGCAACCAAACCTCCTTCCTAGGCAATGGAATCCAACCAGTCAACTACAGGAAATTAAAAAAACTTAGCAGAACCATTGTGGATGACCTTCAGGCGGCTAGGGTACAGCATGTTGTAGGTCAGGCCTTTCTCACGCAGGCGTCTGCACACATCTGTGAAGGAGCGCCGTTTCTTTTGCAAGTCAGGAGAAAAATCTGGGTACAGATGTATCACTGCATTTTCATATTTCAAATCAGGGTGTTCGCAGGCCTCCACCAGGATCATATCTCTGTCCCTGAAATTGAGCAGATGGACTAGAAAAGCAAGCTGCATCAAACCAGCAGGTCTTGGACCAGTGGGCACCCTGTGTGCACTCTCCACTATGTATACTGGGGAGAGGTGTTGTAGTCCCAGGAGTTGCTTGAAGAATGCTTCAGCAAATACTACAGGGTTAAGCCCCTCTGTACCCTCCAGGAGCCCGACACCACTACATTATTGCGCCAAAGGCAGTTCTCAGCATCCTCTGAGTGAGCCATGAGGATCTTAACCTTTTGCTTGAGATCTGCTAGAGCCTGAACAGTGGAGGCAACAGTGTCCTCCACCGTTGAGACATGATGCTCTGCCTCTGCAAGGCGGCCTCTAAATTTGTCCATATCATGTCTAAACAACCCATATTCTATGGTCAGTGCATATATTTTCCCCTCCACAGAGGACTTACTATCTGCGATGGCTGCCAGGATTGCAGTGGTGGACTGGTCTCCATGCAGCTCTGAGTCAGCTTGAGGGATGGAAGAGGAGCCGTTCGGGTCCGGAGCCATAGCCGCCATCCAGGAGTCTGTTTGCACCGCCACAGACGCTGGATGCAGGGAGGTGCCAGGCAAGATGGCCGCCGCATGAGTCTTTGGCGGCTCGGTCCGAGAGCTGTGAGAGGCTGCCTTCCTGCTCGATTTGCAATTACCGGTCATGGGGGGAACCGGAGCAGCTCCCCGACAGCAGGCAGGTGTTTGCTGAGCAGGATGGCTTCTTCAAACCCAGGATTCTGGCGGATTAGTTAGGTGGATGGCGGGAGCTTAAGCAGGGCACGTCTCCTCTCTCACATCCCGACCACGCCCAGATCTGAGATCTTTTTGACCCCAGATCTCACATTTAAGATGTTTACATTCCTTGTAATAGAAATAAAAGTGACCCATTTTTTTTTAAAGGACAGTATAAATAAAAAATAAAAAGTAAAATAAATAAGAAAAAAAAATTAAAGCGCCCCGTCCCGCCGAGCTCACGCGCAGAAGCGAACGCATACATAAGTCATGCCCGCATATGAAAACGGTGTTCAAACTACACATGTGAGGTATCGCCGTGATTGTTAGAGCAAGAGCAATAATTCTAGCACTAGATCTCCTCTGTAACTCTAAACATGTAACCTGTAAAACATTTTAAATGTCGCCACGAGCGGGTGCAATTTTGAAGCATGACATGTTGGGTATCAATTTACTCGGCGTAACATTATTTTTCACAGTATAAAAAAAAATTGGTCTAACTTTAATGTTGTCTTGTTTTTTAGGTAAAAAGTGTATTTTTTCCCAGAAAATTGCGCTTGTAAGACCGCTGCGCAAATATGGTGTGACGTAAAATATTGCAATGACTGCCATTTTATTCTCTAGGGTGTCTAAAAATATATAAATAAAATGTTTGGGGGTTCTAAGTATATTTCTAGAAAAAAAAAAAACGATTTTAACTTGTAATCAACAAGTGTCAAAAAGAGGCTTGGTCCTTAAAGTGGTTGTAAACCCTTACAGACCACTTTAACCTACAGGTAAGCCTAGATTAAGGCTTACCTGTGGGTGCAAGAAATATCTCCTTAACCTACACGGTTAAGGAGACATTTTCCTAAAAACGGGCACCGATGTCTACGGCGCAGGCACACTGAGCGTGTCGTTAGTGAAGGCGATCATGACGTCATCGCTGCTCTGGCCAGTCACAGCGCTGAAGCAGCAATACCTGGAAATCACTCCGGGTATCATGGCGGCAACGGAGGAGGTGAACGGGGGTCGCTTCGGGGGCTTTGATCTCAGGTAAGTAATTCATAATGAGCTAGTATGCTATGCATACTAGCTCATTATGCCTTTGTTCTGCAGGGTGTTTTTTTTTGTTTTTTTTTTAGAGAGGGTTTACTTCCTCTTTAAGTGGTTAATGTTAACACCACCAGCAAGACATAGTGACCTTTCCTCACTCAGGTACCCAATGCTTTACACAGGGCTTCCTCTCTCCAGCTACAGGCAGAAAAAAAAAAAGTTTGTGTATCTCTTTGGGCTGTAATTAAAAGGAAGCTGCTGTTAGTTCTTGCTCCTCCAAATAAGACACTAACCCATCAAGACATTTTCATACTTGTGTAGATCCTCCCAGGAGCCAGCCCATTGCTTGTACCAAGGCTAAAGGCTCTTTAGAAGAGTACTGAGGCAGGGTGTTGTTTTCAGGAAGCTATGCTGGCCTGATCTGGCTGCATTGCATATAGATGTACAGAGACCTAGTAATGATGTTACTTGTAAAATAAAGGTATGTAATAAAAATGCAAAGGTTGTATTTAAAAATGTTATTAGGATGTTGATGAGGGGAGAGGGAGGAATCAGGGAAGGAAAATATAAGCAGATTAAATTTCAATTTTAAGCCTTGCTTGTGAACAGTGGAAAACCCTATTATTAGTCAACTAGTAACCATTGGTTTACACCAAACTACGGCCTCTGAGCCAGATGTGGTGCTTTGCTTGCCTTTATCTGGACCCCGGGGCACTATTACTTCCATTGGCACCAAAGACGGGGCACTATCACTGACACCAACAATAGGGTACTATTTCTTCCACTGACACCAACAATGGGGTACTATTCCTCCTACTGACACCAATTATGTAATGTTTTTTACTCCCACTGAACAGCATGCCTATGGCATTGTTTACTCCTACTGATGCCAGTGCATTTTCTACTCCCACTGGCCACAGTCCGGCCCCCTAAAGTTTGAAGGGCAGTAAACTGGTCCTTTGTTTAAATATTTTGAAGACCCCTGGTTTACATGATCAGTAAATAGAATTTTTCCTTTTATGTTTAGTATATATTTTTAAAACACAGTGGACAAATGTCACAAGCATTCACCCAGCCATCACAAATTCTGACCGTATTCTGCTTAATTGAATTCCTATGATTGTCCATTCCATTTAGTGGCCACAATGCGGGATTTTCCTGACTGAGGCATTTCAAGAAAAATAGAGCATTATGGCCACTAGATGGAGACCTATGTGTTGTGCAGCCTTTCCATTTTTATTTTTAACCCCTTCCCGACGAGCGTACGCAGATGTGCGTACTCGGCTTTCTGGGGTTATACCGGGATGATGCCCGCAGCTGTTTTTTAGAGCCGACGATCGGCTATCCAGTTATAACAACCGCTAAATGCCGTTCAGCTGTTATACCGGAGGAGCGGGAGGTGACGTCCCCCCCTCCCGCCGATCTTACCGGCCCTCCCATTCCATCGGGAGGCCCGATGACCAATCGGCCACCTCCGGCGGCTGGGGATGTGCTGGAACGAAGCCGTGAGCAGCTTTGTTCCAGCCTCCTAATCGTAAACACGGAAGCGACGTCATGACGTCACTTCCCGTTTACTCGGCTGCCAGTGGCGCCGGTTTTAAAAAAACAGAATCAGAATCGCCGAAAACGGCAATCTGAATACTGTGAAGTGCAAAGGAGGAATTGGGGGTCTTTTAGACCCCCGATCCCTCCATAAAGAGTACCTGTCACCACCTATTACTGTCACAAGGGATGTTTACATTCCTTGTGACAGCAATAAAAGTCATCAAAATTTTTTTTTTTTTTAAACACAATTTATAAATATAAAAATAAATAAGAAAAACATTTTTTTTTAAAGCGCCCCATCCCCGCGAGCTCGCGCAGCAAAGAGAACGCATACGGAAGTTGCGCCCGCATATGTAAACGGTATTCAAATCGCACATGTGAGGTATCGCCACGATCATCAGAGCGAGAGCATTAATTCTAGTACAAGACCTCCTCTGTAACTCTAACCTGGTAACCGTAAAAAAAATTTAAAGGGTCGCCTATGGAGATTTTTAAGTACCGTAGTTTGTCACCATTCCACGAGTGCGTGTAATTATAAAGCATGGCATGTTTGGTATCTATTTACTCCGCGTAGCATCATCTTTCACATTATACAAAAAATTTGGGGTAACTTTACTGTTTTTTTTTAATTCATGAAAGTGTCCCTTCTTCCAAAAATTTGCGTTTAAAACACCGCTGCACAAATACTGTGTGATATAAAATATTGCAACAATCGCCCTTTTATTCTCTAGATTCTATGCTAAAAAATATATATATAATGTTTGGGGGCTCTAAGTAATTTTCTAGCAAAAAATACGGATTTTAACTTGTAAACACCAAATTTCAAAAATAGGCTTAGTCATGAAAGGGTTATTTTTATTTTTTATCATAAAGTTGATATACAGGCAGCGTTTTCTGAAAACATCATTTAACACTGTTATTCATTAGTAATTACTATATGCATTTTTGTAAATGCAATTAGTGTATGAATCTTTACACCTGACTCTGTGACTCTTTACTCTGTGAGAGCAGAGTCTGCACTAGTAACCATTCAGGATCTGTTGCCTGCACATGTGGTTATATACTGACACAAAGCAAGAGGAGCTCTGTTCTCTCTCCTTGTGTCTGCATGTTGCATGTTGTCTTGAATTTGTTTTTGCTCTTTCATTCTCCAATCACAGGCTGGGTGCAGGGAGGCAACCAAGCTGTAGTGTAGACAATCAACTTTACTGTGCTGTCTGGCACGGGTGCTTGGATGATATAGCTGACTAAACAGAATTACAAACCCTATGATAGGTCTGAATTACAAACCCTTTGACAGGCCAAAGATATATATTTATACAGGGCTCAAAATTTCAGGTCCTGAGCTACTAGCCAGGCCTTAAAGGTTACTCGCCACCAGTTGCCCCACCCAACCCCTACCCCGCCCCTAATTCCGCCCTTAAATACGCCCTTATAAATTATCTCATGAAATGAAACTTAAATGTTTTATGCAGAATTAAGTTACAAAACTAAATATTAACAACAACTTTATCAGTGCAGCCTCACCTGTGCCCCTTAACGCAGCCTCACCTGTGCCCATCAATGCAGCCTCACCTGTGCCCATCATTGCGGCGTGACCAGTGCCCATCATTGCAATGTGAACTGTGCACATCGTTGCAGCCTCACCTGTGCCCAACATTGCAGCCTCACCTGTGCCCATCACTGCAGCGTGACCAGTGCCCATCATTGCAGCCTCATCTGTGCCCATCATTGCAGCCCCCTGTAATCATCATTGCAGCCTCACCTGTGCCCATCATTGCAGCTTAACCTGTGCCTATCATTGCACCGTGACCAGCGCCCATCATTGCACCGTGACCTTTGCCCATCATTGCAGCGTGACCTGTGCCCATCATTACAGCCTCACCTGTGCCCATCATTGCAGCCTCACCTGTGCCCATCATTGCAGCCTCACCTGTGCCCAACATTGCAGCGTGACCAGTGCCCATCATGGCAGCCTCACCTGTGCCCATTATTGCAGCATGACCAGTGCCCATTATTGCAGCGTGACCAGTGCCCATCTTTGCAGCTTGACCTTTGCCCATTATTGCAGCGTGACCAGTGCCCATCATTGCAGCGTGACCTGTGCCCATCATTGCAGCCTCACCTGTGCCCATCATTGCAGCCTCACCTGTGCCCAACATTGTAGCCTCATCTGTGCCCATCATGGCAGCGTGACCAGTGCCCATCATTGCAGCCTCATCTGTGCCCATCTTTGCAGCGTGACCAGTGCCCATCTTTGCAGCATGACCTGCGCCCATCTTTGCAGCGTGACCTGTGCCCATCATTGCAGCGTGACCAGTGCCCATCATTGCAGCGTGACCAGTGCCCATCATTGCAGCGTGACCAGTGCCCATCATTGCAGCGTGAATTGTGCAGAGGAAAAGAGAGGGCAGCAGGATCATCACAGGGGAAGAGAGCATGGAGGAAAAGGAGAGCTGACCGGATCACAAAGCGGGGATTCACCACTGTAACAGCTTACATTTGAATTGCCTCCGCTCGCGGTCACACACAGTCCCGCCTCCTGACCCAGCGCCTGTGACTGACAGAACATGTCCACACCGGCATTGGACCACTGTCACAGAATACCCACACTAATTACCTTATGGTTGAATTCCTTGAAAATGAAGTCATGGTTCTGACTAGAAGCATAACAGTTATTCATGAATATTCTCATTAATATAACTCCTAAACATACCAACTCATATACAGTATTTGAACCATAACCCTCTCGTAAACCAATAGTTTCATGATTAATATTCAACAAAAGGTAATGAATACATAATACAGTATATGAGTATTATAAAAAAACATTTATAACAAAAATGCACAAACCAACATATGTGACATTGTTCAATTAATTATTTATATAATTACTTTGATATAACATAAGTATATATTTGGCATTATCGCTAATATGATTGTTTTTGCAATACATAATACAATAGGTTTCATATGGCCGTATTTGAATAAGCCCCCTTCTCTCCTTCATGCAAGCAAAATTTAGGTCTTTGGGCTCATGGTTCCCTTATCTTGTTTATTTTACTAAGTGTCCAAACCTCTAATTTACAATCTGGGATAAAAATACAGATAAGGCTAACACAGTCTCCTTGTAAGGCACTCTTGAAAAAGCATTCACTCAGATTCAACTTTAGAGAGAGAGAAGAGAAAAAAAAATATTTAAATGGCTTCTCTCATGTTCACAAAAATAGGGGTAAAAATAATATGATATTCATGGGCCTTCTATATTCTTTTAACCCCAATAGTCATGACAATACAAAGGTCATGCATTAAACTGTGCAGTGTCATGCCTCACATTTGAACACAAACAGAAACTTCCGACACCAAAATGTGAAGATTTACCCTACTATAGGCCATGTGTACAGGCCAACAAATGTCACCAGGAAACTACTCACGTTATGCAGGTGATAAACACAAGGTGCAATTGGGAAGGCTTATTAGGGTGCCCACGTGTCCCGGATTGCCCGGGACATTCCCGCAATTGGCAGGTCTGTCCCGGGTCCCGGGCACCTTCACTCCGTGACAATACAGTGTCCCGGAATGGAATTGACAGAGCGAGCAAACCCCGCTATAGCGCTGGTGCTCGCTCTGCCTCCAGCTCCACCTGATACTCTGCTCACTGGTTGCTATAGCCGCCTGGCGGCTAGCAACCAGTGACCTCACAGCGCGACCCTGCCCAGCATGCAAAGCGGAGGAGAAGTTAACTTTCTCCTCCTCCGCGCCGAACGCTCTCCATAATACCCGTCGAGGCTGTCAGCGGGGGGCAGCCCCAAAGACACGAATCAGCTGTTACCATCTCCGCAGCTCTGCTGGATGTCTCCCTGCCCTGTACCGCAGAGCAGACCGAAGCCGCCTCCTCCTCGGCTATTTACAAGTACACGGAGAGGGAAGAGGGACGCCGCTATACATTCCTGGCGCTGATCTGAGGTCTGTTCTAAGCTTATATTATGTGGATGTAGATAGACAGAAGAGGGACAGGGACAGTGATCAGGAAAAGGGTAAAAAGTGCCCCCCCAGCATGTTTCTGACACCCACCTTTCCACTAGCACAAGTGTAAGAGGGGGTCTGTACTGTGGGGGGTTCTCTACTTAGTGGGGGGTCTGTACTGTACTACTGTGGGGGGTTCTGTACTTAGTGGGGGGTTCTGTACTTAGGGGGGTCTATACTGATGGAGAAGGGGTCTGTATTTAGTACTGAGGTGGGGGAAGTCTGTGCTGAGGTGGGGAATCTATACTTGATGGAGGGGGGTCTTTACTGAGGGAGTATATACTTAGTGGAGAGGGGGGTTCGTACTGAGGGAGGGGGTTTATAGTTAGTGGGGGGTCCATACTGAGGGAGGGGGCATATAGTTAGTGGAGGGGGGTCCGTACTGAGGGAGGGGGCCTATGCTTAGTGGAGAAGGGGGTCCGTACTAAGGGAGGGGGCCTATAATTAGTGGAGGGGGGTCCGTACTGAGGGAGGGGGTCTATAGTTAGTGGGGGGGTCTGTACTGATGGAGGGGGCCTATACTTAGTGGAGAGGGGGGTCCGTACTGAGGGTGGGGGTCTATAGTTAGTGGGGGGTCCGTACAGAGGGAGGGGGGCCTATACTTAGTGGAGAGGGGGGTCCGTACTGAGGGAGGGGGTCCGTACTGAGGGAGGGGGTCCATACTGAGGGAGGGGGCTTATACTTAGTGGAGAGGGGGCCAGACTGAGGGAGGGGGTCTACAGTTAGTAGAGGGGGGTTTGTACTGAGGGAGGGGGGTCTATACTGAAGGAAGGGGGTATATACTTAGTGGAGAGGGGGGTTCGTACTGAGGGAGGGGGTCTATAGTTAGTGGGGGGGTCCATACTGAGGGAGGGGGTCTATAGTTAGTGGGGGGGTCCGTACTAAGGGAGGTGGCCTATACTTAGTGGAGAGGGGGGTTCGTACTGAGGGAGGGGGCGTATAATTAGTGGAGGGGGGTCCGTACTGAGGGAGGGGGTCTATAGTTAGTAGAGGGGGGTCCGTACTGAGGGAGGGGGTCTATAGTTAGTGGAGGGGTTCGTACTGAGGGAGAGGGTTTATAGTTAGTGGGGGGGTCCATACTGAGGGAGGGGGCCTATAGTTAGTGAGGGGGTCCGTACTGAGGAAGGGGGCCTATACTTAGTGGAGAGGGGGGTCCGTACTGAGGGAAGGGGTCCGTACTGAGGGAGGGGGCCTATAGTTAGTGGGGGGGTTCTGTACTGAGGGAAGGGGCCTATAGTTAGTGGGGGGGTTCCGGACTGAGGAAGGGGGCCTATACTTAGTGGAGAGGGGGCTGGACTGAGGGAGGGGGTCTACAGTTAGTAGAGGGGGGTCCGTACTGAGGGAGGGGGGTCTATACTGAGGGAAGGGGGTCTGTACTAAGGGAGGGGAGTGTATTATTACAATGTAATAATAGAAATACATTTCAAGCAGGGTATTGGGATGATATAAGTTCTAAAACCAGCCATTCACCCGACAAATCACTCGCCGCCGAAATCCCGCCAACCTCGAAACTACATTCAACACAACCCCCCCCGGTCCTTGGCAAAATTGTCCCTGAATGGCAGTTTGGAAATGTGGTCACCCTACTTATAATGCCTTTAAATAACTTCCTATTAACATTTTACCTTTCATCTTTTAACTAAATCTTCAGCTCCGCCTGGTAGCACTTAATGTTCCTATGTCTGGAGATATGATTGGAATTCGTGGGGCTGACCTTCAGTGTCATCGCCAAGCCCAGGAGATGGCCCTCTATGGGACATTTAGAGCCATCCTTGCTTCCTCCACCCAATCCCTAATCTCAATAGTGAAAAAGACACACAGAAGTCTTCCTATAGTGAATTTGAAGGTAAGTGTTTAGTTTTTTTATGCTCGATTTGAACATGGCAATAATCAATCTTAAACTTTACTTTTTGGGTTTTGTTTTGGATTTTTTCAGGGTGAACGCATTTTTCGGAACTGGATCTCTTTTTTTGATAGTAGATTAGCTCCTCACAAATCTGATGTCCCAATCTACTCTTTTAATGGAAGAAATATATTAACTGATCCTCTCTGGTGAGTGTAATCAGAATACCTTTAACACATTTCATAGTTTGGAATTTTTCCAGCATTGACTTCCTTTGCAGCTCCCTGCATTAGTTAGTCCAACATCTCAGAACCAATGCTGAACATTTTCATTTGCCAGGCTCTGTGATTGTATCTATATAATGCCCATTGACTGTCAGTGGATGCAGGTTCTTCTCTGACTGAGGTGTGAATGGGAGAGTATCTCACAGATGTCAACCCAGCTTACATTATTTGTATTGGCTTGGGGAAAAATGTCATCTACCTCCGAGTCTAGTCCTCCCCTGGTTTCAATCATATCTGCCAATAAGGCCCATAAAGCTTTACCCTGTAACCCCCCAAAGGAAGCCTCCTCCATGAAACAAGGATCTCACTCGAGTTACCATATGCATAATTACTTGACATCTGGTGGCAGAGGTAGAATATTAGAGAGTGTGTATTGTTTATGGTTGTTACCTGTTTCCGGTTTGGGGTTCTCTTGATAATTTGCTGGTCAATTTTCAAGGGTGTGCAATGGACTATGATACCTTGCACATTGTCCAGCCTCTCTCGTCCCTGTACCCCTGTCCGTGACACATATTATTAATGTATGTGTCTCCATTGAAGAGCTTTCAACTTCCTTACTTACTTACCACTATCACTAGAACAGGAAGCGAAGGAAATCCAGTAGAGCCACAGAACACTTTTAAAACCCACCCACTAAAGCTTTACAGCCTGCCCAACACTTTCCAAGATTTAAAAAAAGGCTTTGAGTGGAGTCCCACTTTAAAGCAACCTTAAAATTTACAATATGAACCTCTACCATTTGCCTCCTTTCGGTTTGCTAAATAAAACATTGAAAATTATTTGTTATAGCTGTTTAAAATGCAAAAAATACCAGCTGATCTGTCATGAGTCCTGTAATCATCGGTTGATTGTTATCAGTTACATTGTCCCCAGCTATCTCTTGGTAGTACAGAACCCCAAACCTATTTTATGGAGAAGAAGAGGGGGTCGGTGTTCTGTAGTCCTGTCCTGTTCACATTGTCCTGATACAGTAGGGTGAGAAGTAAAACTTCCATAGAGCAGGAAGTATGTTACTGGCAGGATAGTCACTAGGTGAAAAACAAGGGGAAAAAGCTTGAAAAAGCAAACTAATGCAGTCACCACAGTTAAATTAGAACTAAAGGCACCATACTCACCTCCTCTCCAACAGTCCGAAGTCCACTAGGAGCCCCAGACCAGCACTGGAATTTTCTCTCTTGCTCCTTCTGCTTGCCCGTCTTCGGCCCTCTTGATTGGCTGGCATGGGATGACGTGAGGAGTTCAATCATCCCTGCACACAGGGATTGTGCCGGTGCTGTAAACTGAGCTGCACAGTTTACAAGCCACAGGAGATGGTGAGCAGGCAGGTAGGCTTATTTTATTGCAGAAGATACATTGCATTTCTCTCCTGTGATAAATAGCCTGCATGCTCATAATTTTTTTAACCACTTCCCAGCAACTTGTCCAGCAGGATAGGCCGCTCGTGCGCACCCCCGGGGGCGAGCAGCGCGGCGATCGGTGTTGTTGTGTGTTGCTCCGACATACCGCATCTCCAATTCAATATGACATAGGCTCTTAATCATGTGATCAGCTGTGGCTAATCACAGCTGATCACAGCGGTAACCAGAAAGGGTCGGTTTTCCTCAGTTTGCTCTGACAAGATGTGAGCAGAGGAGAGCTTTCCTGACAGGGGGGTCTGCTCTGATAATCAGCGCATTGATTATCAGCGCAGCCCCCTTCAGAGGTACCAATCACACATGCCCCATCAGTGCCCATCAAAATGCCAGTCAGTGCCTATCAGTAACACCTGTCAGTGCCTCCTCATCAGTGCTGCCCATCAGTGCCACCTATTAGTGCCCATCAGTGCCGCCTATCAATGCCCATCATCACTGCCTATCAGTGCCTATCACTGCCACCTATAAGTGCTGCATATCAGTGCTGCCTAACAGTGCTGCATATTAGTGCCTCCGCATCAGTGCATATCAGTGCAGCCTCATCAGTGCCCATCAGTGAAGGAGAAAACTAAATTTTATAACAGAAACAAAGAAAAACATTTTTTTTTCCAAAATGTCAGTCATTTTTAATTTGTTTAGAAAAAAAATAAAAAACCCAGTGGTGATTAAATACCACCAAAAGAAAGCTCTATTTGTGGGAAGAAAATTATAAAAATTTAGTTTGGGTACAGTGTTGCATGCCTGTGCAATTGTCACTCAAAGTGTGACAGCGCTGAAAGCTGAAAATTGGCCTGGGCAGGAAGTAGAATGTTGTCTTTGTTTCTGCTTTAAGGCTTGTAAGCTGATAAAAAAAATGTTTCTTTTATTATGGGTTTAGATATGCTTTAGGGTCTGACTGTTAGTTCAGTTCTGATCTAGCTGATAGTTCAGCCCTTCATTATTTATACCCACATACATAGTTGGTAAGGTTGAATAAAGACAACAATCCATCCAGTTCAACCTGAGCGTGTATGTATGTTTACGTTACTACCATTTTCCATATCCTTGTACATTGTTTTTGCTAAGAAACACATCTAAAAGTTTTTTAAATTTATCCACACTCCCTGATGACACCACCAACTGTTGACTCCAGTTCAATCGCTTCCTGAGAGTTGGTGAACAAAACTGGACCACTTACGCAACATGTGGCCTCCACCGTTGTATAATCTAGTAGTATATTCAAATAAGAGTCAAAATAAAATTCTTCTTTCTCAAATTCATTATTTCGAACTTTCTTCCAGGTCAGAGAAGTCCTTCTGGCATGGATCCAGTCAAAGGGGGACACCCATACGTAACCGGAACTGCAAAGAATGGAGAAGCCACACGAACGCAGAAGGCTTGGCTTCACCGACTACAGGGCACTGGCTTCAGGAAAACAACTCCTTCAGTTGTAGCCAACCATTAGCTGTTCTGTGCATTGAAATAGCCTTTCCTTATTACGATATGTGGTGAGCACAGAGCACCAGAAGACTGTACAATCCATGTGTTATTTCTTAAATGAAAGGAAAAACTATTTTCCTGGGTGCTAAAAGACTGATAATAGTTACTTATAAGCCAGAAAATCACTCAGCCATATGATAGGTGTATGTTACTACTTAGTGTAAATCTGTTGCATGTAAAACAATATCAGAGTGTTGTAGAGCAAAGTGAAATCATAACCAACCATAACTGGTAATCCGCAGTTTCTGCGCCTTCAGTTTAAATTTCTGATATTATAGGTAGAAGCTAGTTAGGAGCTTTTGACGTGGTTCTATATGTGGACATTCTGGCCACGCTCAGTTATTTTAGAATAACATTGTGCTATTAATAAGAGCGAAAAAGTTGTTGAAAGCATGTTACTTTATATCCTTACACCTATACGCAACAGCCTGATACCCTTGTGCCTTAATAGACATTGTATAAAACTAAATGTGTTATAATTGGAGAGGGGGAAGATTATGGGGTCTATTTTGTATTTATATTTTAGGACAGGAATTTTTCATTGGTACAACGCACATATCAAAAAATATGTTTTTATTGTACAAAAATAATCAGCATGAAAATGTCATGGACAGTTTGTATAGATTAAAAGGTCTATATTAACAGTACCTCCTAGGCCAGTGATGGCAAACCTTGGCACCCCAGATGTTTTGGAACTACATTTCCCATGATGGTCATGCACTCTGCAGTGTAGTTGAGCATCATGGGAAATGTAGTTCCAAAACATCTGCCCATCACTCCCCTAGGCTCACGCCACAAAATAACATCCAGTAGACTCTTCATCTGTCTAAACACTATAAGATGGGATGGTTCTTGCGCTTCTAATCTCAATGTGTTTCATGAACTTTGCCTCAACTGCATCAGGAGTAAATCAGAGGTATTGCATTTCTACAATATGTATATAGAAAAAAGATTTTAATCACAATCTTTATACAAAATATTACACTTGAATATATATCCATGCTGTATTTTTATGTCAAAAGATGTAACTCTGTCAATACATACTTAATCCACCTATTAAAGTGGAGCTTTAGTCAGAAAATTAGATCCTGATAGATCGCTTTAGGCTGGCCCCTTTTGCAGGTATAGCTAAAACATTAAAAATAAGTGCTTATACTGTTTAAAATTCAGTAATACACTGTCTCACCCTGCTCTGCACATGCTCAGTTGCTCTCTATTTTTTTGACACTGTTCCGAAAACCAGAGCAACTAGAGGCCGATCTGCTGACAGCCTAAAGATTTACTGCTGTTCAAGGGCTCTGGACTTCAGCAAAATGGCAGCCTCCGGCAAGAAGAAATCAGAGCAATAATGGGGGCAATAATGGATAATGGAGGCAATTTTTTGCAGCACACGCCCATTTTGTAAGCATAATTATTAATGTGGAATGTATGTCCCTTGCTAAAGAACATATTTTTGTTATCAATTTGTTATTAGTAAAGTCCCACTTTAAGTTGGTTCTAGAGCAGTGTGCAATCAGGACATAGCCCTGAAAGGTATACTGTAGGAGGGAGGGAGACAAAGGGAACAAAAGACAGAAGACGGTGATGGTTCCCTGTGGAGTATGCAGGATATACTGTACATGACCATCAATACCACATTAAGACCAAACATCCACACTGCAAATCCACAAGAACATTTATACCTTTTTACCTCGATAATAACATTTCCAAAGAAGGAGAATGCAGTGATGTCAAGCAAAAACCTTCATCCAAAGGTAAGAAATATTCCTAGGTAGACAATCATCACATCTCCATTCCCTCTTAAGGTGAATATAAAAAGTCATCTTCATCCCCCAGAGGCCATAGATTTCAATTTGGAAATGAAAAGAAACTATAGTAAGCAAAATTAAACAAAGTCCTCAAATTCCTAACCCCTTAATTCTAGGAATGTGCTTACCTAATGTTAATATTTCTCCCAATAACACGGGCTAAGTGTGGCCATTGGTTCACCAATTGGTCTTGAGCCCCTTTAGCCTTTAGCCAACATGGGAAACCCGAAACCCCAGAAAAACAAATTAAACCACCATATCTAAGGATTGGTAAACTTCAATACATTACATTTTTGTTCTTGGGCTTAATTCCACATTAATGCTTCAGATGAATCTCCTTTAAGAGAATCAACCTGGAAGCAGGCTGCAGGGGTACATTAACTCTTGTACTGTATGTTCTCCTACCCTATGGTCTTCCTCACTCTTGCCATATCTATAACCATAACACTAACCCTCCTTTATGTAAAGTTAAAGTGGCCCATACATTTGTCTGTGCAGAGCAAATGAAAATGGTCAACGCCCCCCATCCCCAAATGTACATACTGAAGTTTCCGTTTGACTCCATTTGCTAGAACCAGGCAAAAAAAGTCCAAACTGACTTGATGCAAATTACACAGGTCTATGGACTTTCCTAGCCCCATGTGACAGTCCTTGGTCACAAGGCACGCAGCACGCTCACATGGGAAATGGAGAGTCGGTCATATGTTCACCCAAACCTGGCAATAACATTCCCAGTGGCTGAACAGAGCAGAGCAGGGCAAGATATATGTATATGTTGCTAGAGAGGGGATTATCTGATTTTTTTTCCTTTGCCCTTCATCTGCAAAAGCATGGATCACTTTAACGCCTTGTTAGCATAACTGCTTCTCTTACACTGGGAACATCTAGCCTGAAAAGCAACATTTTTTGCTTCAAATGTTAGTGTTATTGTCAAAAGTATTGGGATGCCTGTCTTTGCACACACACCAGTGCACAAAGCAAGGTCCATAAAGACACGGATGAGCGAGTTTGGGGTGGAGGAACTTGACTGGTCTGCACAGAGTCCTGACCTCAACCCGATAGAACACCTTTGGGATGAATTCAAGTAGAGACTGCAAGACAGGCCTTCTCGTCCAACATCAGCGCTGACCCCACAAATGCGCTTCTGGAAGAATGATCAAACATTCCCATAAACACACCCCTAAACCTTGTGGACAGCCTTTCCAGAAGAACTGAAGCTGTTATAGCTGCAAAGGGTGGGCCAACTCAATATTGAGTCCTACGGACGAAGACTGGGATGGCATTAAAGCTCATGTGTGTCTCAAGCCAGGTGTCCCAAAACTTTTGACAATATAGTGTATAGTAAGACATTTACTGAACCTGACATGATGAACTGATTATATCATGCTGCCCTAAAACAGCTTGGAATCTCCCATAGGTAGCTCATGTCTGTAGCCAGATAAGGGAACTGCAGATTGGGAAACTTGTTAGCTAAGCCTGTAACTTCTACTTGGGTTAACACATTAATAACAATTGCTTTATTTCTGCATAAACTGTTAATATAATATTGGCTATTAATTTTTGTAGTTACATTGCTTTAATTTAAGTTTTGTGTTATTTTTTACCACAAACTTCATTGAATTATAAAAACCATGAGCAAGTATTTTATTTTATTATATAATGAGGCGCACACAGGGACAATGCCAGCCACTTATATTGTGAAATCTGTGCCTCTCCTCAAATAGTTTGGGGTATGGCTTCCTTTCCAATTCTTGTTTAATGAGGTATGGTTCCATAAAGAAAAGGTAACCATAAATACTTGATAATAATCTCAAGATCTGACATTTTTAGCCGGATGAACAACAGTCCGATGTCTATAGCCCTGGTGTCCAGCATGCTGCCCTATGGTACTTGTTTGCAGTCCTTGGACTCCGGCAGTCTGTAGTGGAAGGACTGGTTTATAGTGTAATAGCAGTGATCTGTAGTAGCCTCATGCTTCATGTCATGAATTGTTCATTATCTTCTGCATGTACAGTCAAGAAAGTTGAACCGCAGTTCATGGAGTTTGTAGGCACAACCACTGCAAGTAAAATAAAATACAAAACTTTATTAGAGCACAGAAAAAGGGATTAAAACCACTCAGGTTAAAAACATAGTAGCAGTCTACACCATACATCACTGTGGGTGGTAGACCAGGTTGAAGAGTGTTGTCCACAAAAAAATATACTAAGCTTATTGAATAACAGACTCTAAGTCAACAATAGTAGAGGGCTCCACCACCATTTCACATAAGGATCAACATGTTTTGGGTATATCGCTTCTGCAGGAGCAAAGATGCTAACATAGAAATTCTACAATGATGTCAGCTGCAGACATTATCCCAGACATATCATGCCACACAAGGTCACAAAACCCAGAGTCCATATAGCATCAGATAAGTAAGCTTTATCTATCTATATATAGGTGCAAAACAGAGCCCTCATAGTAGATCTGCCTAATTCAGATAATTCCAACCCATTTGACCACCTAACACACATTGAGGTCCTTCCCCTGAGAATCACATTTTATTTCACCACAAATTGAAGGCAAAAAGGGGGGAGATGGCTGAACCAATCTCAAAATTAAAAAAACGCCAATGTTCAACTAAGGGGACCACCAAAATTCAGGCTATGGGAAGACCCATGGGTAAGGTACTGGTACAGAGACCTCAAAGAAACATCAGCCCTGCAAGGAGTCCCCCAGCGACTCCCAAACTGTTATTTCATTTGAGGTGGCGGGTGCCCACTGTGCCTCCCAGTGGCTCCCCCGTCCGTTCTATTTCTTTAATCACTATCTCCTGCAGCATATACCAATTCTGCAACCATACCTGTGGCATGTACACGATCTCTGAGCAAGTGTGTTAAAGGCACTGAATGCTATTTGCAGCCATTTGGTAGTTTCAGGAGTCCTGGTTGAAGCCACATATACTAAGTTGAAAACCATTAGGTTGTGTGGTAAAGCATTATAACCCTGGACATGTGTTCCCAAAAAAAAGAAAATAATTAAGCAAGTTAGAAAATCTTGCTTACTTGGTATTATTCTCCTGAAATCTGGAACTACATCACGTACCTGGTATACAGTAGATCAAGTAGTTGAGGGGTCTCCTCTTGCATCTCCTGCCAAACACTCCTGAAGGTGGTGTCGGAGTTTGAGATCGGACATGCAGGCTACACTAGATCTGTGCTGATGGCACATGCGTAGAGCCAAGAAATTAGGATCACAAAGTAAAAACCAAGCGCAGGAACACTGTGGTATAGGAGCTAGGTTGAGGCCCTTGCCCAGAGCTGACATAATCAGGCAGCAGGGTATTGGATCAAGAGACAGAGGCAGAGCTGGGGCACAAACTGAGGTCAGGAACAGCTGAGCAGTGTAGTACCAAATCAAGAAGTTAAGACAGAGTCCAGGAAACAATAGCCAAGCAACTGTACC
Source organism: Aquarana catesbeiana (assembly GCF_042186555.1). Lineage (NCBI taxonomy): Eukaryota > Metazoa > Chordata > Amphibia > Anura > Ranidae > Aquarana > Aquarana catesbeiana. The sequence continues at coordinate 66,651,913 of NC_133335.1, forward strand.
AGGCAGAAGGCAGTAAGCAAAGTCCAGAAGGCAGGCCAAGGTCACAACAAAGACTCAAAGTCCAGGGGGAGTTTGGGAGGCAAGCCTGGTTATTCACGGTAAGGCAAAGTCACCAGATCAGATTGAGGTAAAGTAAAGCCAGCTGAAAACCACTCAGCAACTTCCTTCTACGGTGCTTCAGTTTATATAGGCACTGGGCACGATTACTGCAGTATAGGCTCATGCACGTGCACACTCATTTTTGTGCACGCAAATTGGGTTGGTACTGGATTCCTAATGCCGCGAACACACGAGCGGACTTTCCGGCAGACTTGGCCCGGCGGACCGGACTCCGTCGGACAATTCGGTCGTGTGTGGGCTCCAGCGGACTTTTTTCCCCAAAAGTCCTACAGACCTAGAAATAAAACATGTTTCAAATCTTTCCGACGGACTTGAGTCCGGTCGAAAAATCCGCTCGTCTGTATGCTAGGGCAGATATTGGCTACTGGCTATCAACTTCCTTATTTTAGTCCGGTCGTACGTCATCACGTACAAATCCGTTGGACTTTGGTGTGATCGTGTGTAGGCAAGTCCGTTCGTTAGAAAGTCCGTCAAAAGTCTATCGGAAAGACCGTCGGACCAGTCCGGTCGAAATGTCTGCCCGTGTGTACGTGGCATTACCCTGACGTGGATCTGTCCTTCCTTACAAACTGCCTGTGTGCTGCCATTCACCTTAAATAATAGAGAACAGGGGGAAAGAGACCCCCTGAAAAGAGTCACAGGCGGACCAAGCTGTATAAGAAAGGGAAATATTTTACTGCACAAAATAAATATTACAGATAGCAAAAATCAGGTACCCACCACCAACACCTGGATTATTATTCAAAGTCAGATAACGTTGTCTATTTAAAAAGCAGCTGTGTTGTGTATATAGCAAGCACACACCATATACAAAAACGAATTACAAAATAAAGTGCAAACAAGTGGCAGTGGATAGGCTCACAGGTCCTGGTGAGAATCACCGTGGAGCAGTGTGTCCAGCCAATCACTGAATTATAGATATGCCCCCAGCTGGAGGATGCAAAAGTATATGGTTCATTGATTATATATTGATGAAGAGGGTCCCAAAAATAGGCATAACTCAGGTTAACTCATTGAGTAGTTATGGTTAGTAATATATCCTGTATAAAGGGCGGCATATAGCCATTAGTGGTAGTTAGTCCAGGTAACTTATTTGTGGATTAAACCATATAAACCAGGGTTAGCTCTGAATGGGATCCCATAAGATAGGGCAGTTGGTTGAAATTAACCATAGGTTAGAACAGGCATATTATAGTTGATGAATGAAAAATGTCAAAGGACCAATGGTCCGCTCACCCGACCATGATATGCAAGAGACTGTAGACTCCATCAGGTGTCCCTCATATCTCCAGGGTATTTAGTTTCATAGGAGGCCGGGGGCTCACTCTACGTGGGTCTTGTCATCCGGATAGCTCTATTGCCACATGGTATTACAGGGAGCTTCACTGATAGTTCTCCTGGTCCTAATATAACGTTTTGGAACCTCTGGATAGCCATTCTAATACCTCAGTCAAAAATGGCTGTTGCCATCTTCAAAAGTGTGTACTGCGCTTGCACCAACGTGACGTGATGCGTTATCAGTGACGTAAAAAACGCCACTGCCGTTGTGTTGTTGCCAACATGTTTCACCCAATCATGTGGGTTTTATCAAGGATGGGAGGGATCAATGGCCGTCACTTATTTATACCGTTCTTATACATCACATAATTGGCTAGAAGTTGCCATTACCTGAGCCGACCACTAGAAGGCAACCTCCTGTACTAAACACCATACGTTCAGATTAATCTGCTGCTGGCCAAAGGCAATCAGCCGTTAATTGCAAAAAAGGAACTTTTTAAGTAGTGGAATTGTCCTTATTGTTGTGGGGTTTTTTTTTGTTTGTTTTTGGTTTTCATATTTGTAGCTGTACCCCCTGTGGGGCCGCTGAGTGTAGTAGTTCCACCTGTCACCCTGCCCCAGCCTGGCATACACTTTCAGTCACTCTCCAGACAATGAACAGTCCATCAGCTTTGTTTTTGTTATTTTATTGAGGGATTAAATTTAGATGGGGTAAAGGGATTATGGGATGCCCAGAATCAATAGTATTAAACAATGAGCTGATTGATTGGAACCTCTGTTCACATTCTCTAAAGCTCAGGACTTCTCCAGCACAAAGCTTATTTGTAGACTGTTACTGTCTCTCCTGTGCAATACTTGGTTCCTGGCACAGCTAGCACATGGTTAGGCCCAACTCTGAATTATAGGGGTTGTAAAGGTTTGTGTTTTTTCACTTTAATGCATCCTATGCATTAAGGTGAAAAAACACCTGTTAGTGACTGGCCCCCCAGCCCCCCCGTTTTACTTACCTGACCCCACGGGGATGCGCTGTCTCTCTGCCCGGGGTTCTCGGGTGTTGATTGGATAAATTGATAGCAGCGCAGCCATTGGCTCCCGCTGCTGTCAATCAAATCCAATGACGCGAGCACCAGGGGCGGGGCTGAGTCCTGCATTCAGCCTCTTTGGATGCCGAATGCTGGACTCGGGAGCACGCCTGCAAGGTAACCCCCCAGGAGAGCGCTTCTCCCAGGGGGTTATCTGATGTGGGGAGGAGCCGCCGAGGGACCCCAGAAGAGCAGGTTCGGGGCCACTCTGTGCAAAACAAGCTGCACAGTGGAGGTAAGTATGATATGTTTGTTATTTAAAAAAAAAAAATAACCTTTAGTGTCACTTTAAGCCCAGCTTTAAGGATTTGCCATTTGCTGGCAGGGACCGTGGGCCCCTTTGGTGTAACAACAGATAGAAGTAGAAAAAACCAAGTCTTTAGTGCTAGCTGTATCAAGGTGGACTACTGATCCCAGTCAGTCCTGTGCAGACTCTGCCAGCCCTCCTGGCTGCAGCAGCCCGACTTTATAGCCAGTAACATCAAAGTCTCTCCCGCTGGCTCTACATCCCCTCCTGGCATGCCTCACCCAGCTCTCCCGACTGTGCCTGTCACTCACTGACACCTGGTGGATCCCTCCTGAAGACTTGCATGACAGTTTTCCCCTCTGCCCTCTCCAGCCCCTGTTCAAGATACCACTTGGGTTGTGTGGGGTTCCTTTACCGCTCCGAGCCCCTGGCCCAAGGTCACCCCCCCCCACTGGGGGACTCCCTCCAAGGCCCCGACAGCCTATCATGTCATCTCTTAGTTCTTCCACCTGAACAACTCCTCCCCAGCTGGGCTGACCCAAGGTATTTAAGGAGGCCTGCCCCCTGCCAGTCCTAGTTGGGCATTGGTCAGGGCTCCTTACCACACCCCAGACAGCTCCACCTCTCGTCCCCTCCTCTTCTTCCAGAATCTTCTGAGAGCCAGAGGGAGGTAACCAAGAAGTGACACTTCCTGTGAGTCACCAGCCTACACTAAACCACTCCCAGCCCCACAGATCAAAACAAACAGGCCAAACTTTCAGCTAGACCTGCCTAAATGTACCTGCCCTTGGCAAAAATCTAACTCTAGCACCTACCTAAGGTAGAGGGTGCTACATATTTCTTTTAGATATCAGTGAAATGTAGTCATTTTTTATATCACTTTGGGTCCCACAAACAACCTCGTTTTGTGACCAAACTTTCTGGTCATAGTGGTCTAGGTAGGAGCAAAGTTATCTTTCAGTGTGAAGGTCCATGTTAAAGCTGGCCAAAAAATAAACAATCATACTCACCTACAGTGCCTTGAAAAAGTATTCATACCCCTTTAAATTTTCCAGATTTTGTCATGTTACAACCAAAAACGTAAATGTATTTTAATTGGGATTTTATCTGATCGTGTGTACGCGGCATAATAGGTTTTCTTCTAATGCCGCGTACACACGGCCGGACTTGTCAACGAGCCAAACTCCGTTGGCATTTCCGACGGAGAGATTTAGAACATGTTCTATATCTGAGTCCGTTTAAATTTAAATTTTCACATAATTACGGTAGAAAACAAACAAACAAATTTGACCCCACTAATGATTAGAAAATTGAACACATGTAAAGTAAATTTTGAATGAAAGTTATAAATGCAAACCTTTTTTTAAAGTTTTGGATAGAGTGGAGTGGGATTAGAACCTTGGTCAGGTTTTTATTGCTGTCTGTGCCCCCCTGTTAGAGAGATTCACCCTCTCTATTTGTCCTGTTTACCGAGAGTGAACGTGAAAGAAAATCTCAAATTTTGGGTTGTCACCAAAACAGGAATAGAGGAGAAAACTTTCAATGGGGACACTAGTTCTGGTGACAACCAGGGGTTTCCTCCCACTTCCTGATTGGCTCTGCCCCTATGGGACACAGATGGCAAAAATACTAAGAGGGTTGATAACCCTCCCTTACTGTATCCAAAAAGGATGTAGTTCTTTAGTTCTACTTTAACCACTTACCGACCAGCCGCCGCAGGCAGAATGGCACGGCTGGGCGAAATGAGGTTATGTAACGTCGCCTCGCCCTGTGGCCACTAGGGGGCATATGCGCGCCGCCGGAGGCATGCGCGCTCCCCCGCTCGCTCCCTGAGCCGATGCGAGTGTCCGGTGGTCACAATCACGGAGAACCGGGATCTGTGTGTGTGTGTAAACACACAGTTTACAGTTCTCTGAGGGGAGAACAGACAGATCGTCTGTTCATACAGAGTATGAACAGCGATCTGTCATCTCCCCTACACAGTCCCCTCCCTCCTTCAGTTAGAACACACACTAGGGAACACATTAACCCCTTGATCGCCCCCTAGTGTTAACCCCTTCACTGCCAGTGACATTTTTACAGTAATCAGTGAATTATTATAGCATTGATCGCTGTATTAATGTCAATGGTCCCAAAAATGTGTCAAAATTGTCTGATGTGTCCGACCATAATGTCGCAGTCGATTGCAGATCGCCGCCATTACTAGTAAAAAAACAAATTAATAATAAAAATGCCAAAAAACTATCCCCTATTTTGTAGACGCTATAACTTTTGCGCAAACCAATCCATATACGCTTATTGCGATTTTTTTTACCAGAAATATGTAGAAGAATACACATTGGCCTAAACTGAGGAAAAAAATTGTTTTTTTTAAAATTTTTTTTATATATATTTTTGGGGGATATATATTATATTTATTATTATATGTTTATAGCGCAAAAGAAAAAAAAACGCAGAGGTGATCAAATACCACCAAAAGAAAGCTCTATTTGTGGGGAAAAAAGGATGTCAATTTTGTTTGGGTGCAACATCGCACGACCGCGCAATTGTCAGTTAAAGCGACGCAGTGCCGAATCGCAAAAAGTGCTCTGGTCAGGAAGGGGGTAAAATCTTTCGGGGCTGAAGCGGTTAAAACAGTATAAATAAATAATAAATGTCCTCCTCTGAGTTTAAAGCAGAACTTAAATAAAATTGGGAGCAGGCAGCTCATTATTGCAGAAGAGACGTGGTAAGTCTCTTCTGCAGCAACACACACTTACCTTCCCGCTCACAGTCTTCTATCGAACGTACACTGAGCAGGGCATATGTCCAGTCAGGTATGCATTCCTGGCACACTTTGGCTGTGCAAGTATCACTGACTCTTGTGTGCATGCACAGGATGACATCATTCCCACACCAACCAATCAAGAGGCTGAAAACCCGGCACCCCAGTAGCTGGGGAGACGACGAAGGATGTAACCGCTAAATCGCTGGAAGATGGAGGTGAGCATTTTGGGGGGTTTAGTTCTGCTTTAACCATTTGACCTCCGGAAGACTTACTCCCCTTCATGACTGGGCCATTTTTTGCGCTACTGCATTACTTTACCTGACAATTGCGCGGTCTTGCGTGGTATTTGATCACCTCTGTGTTTTTTTATTTTTTGCGCTACAAACAAAAAAAGACCAAACCCTTTGAAATTTTTTTTTTTTACTTTCTGCTATAAAACATATCCAATAAAAAATGTAAAAAAAAATCAAATTTTCATCCATTTAGGTTAATATGTATTCTGCTATGTTTTTGTTCAAAAAAAAAAATCCTAATAAGGGTATATTGATTGGTTTGCACAAAAGTTATAGTGTCTACAAAATATGGGATATTTTTATTTATTTATTTATTTTTACTAGTAATGGTGGCGATCAACGACTTATAGCGGGACTGCGATATTGTGGTGGACATTCTGACCATAACTGACACTTTTTGGGGACCAGTGACACTGATGCCGCGTACACACGAGCAGTTTTGCCGTCGGAATAAACTTTGAAGGTTTCTCTGACGGAATTCCGCTCAAGCTGTCTTGCATACACACGGTCCCAACAAAGTCCGACCGTCAAGAACGCGGTGACGTACAACACGTACGACGGGACTAGAAAAAGGAAGTGCAATAGCCAGTGCGCCACCCTTTGGGCTCCTTCTGCTAATCTCGTCGGAACAGCATACAGACGAGCGGTTTTTCTGATAGTAATTAGTTCCGTCTGAAAAATATAGAACATGTTCTCTATCTAAGTCCGTCTGAATTTTCGACGCAAAAAGTCCCATCGGACTTTTTCTGACAGACATTCCGCTCGTGTGTACGCGGCATAAGGCTACTTTCACACTGTAGCCGTGGCCGCGTTAGTAGTAAAGTGCCGGTCGATTTAGCGGCGTTTTGCCGTCGTTTTAGCAGCACTTTTCGGCTGAACAATATGTCCCTATATACAATACCTACGTCACGTCGCACGCGCGGGGCCCCGCGCATGCGCAGTGACGCGAACTTTCCGGGAATGGTCCGGAACACGGAAGGATACTTTGGGCATCCTGTAGTTATGCACTGTCACCACATGTCGCCCAAGGGTCACATAGTGGTTACCGATTTGCATGTGATAGATATGTTTTGAGATACGGCGATGGCATTCTTGTTTTGTCTTCCCGACATAGTATGCCCCGCATTCGCAAGACATGAGGTACACCACTCCTCTGGTCTGGCAGTTGGTGAAGTGCGCGGGCTTAAACAGTACTCCATTCGGAAGGCGGAATGTTGGGCGACATGTGGTGACAGTGCATAACTACAGGATGCCCAAAATATCCTTCACCGCACTCGATCGGATTCATATACCAGATCGAGGCGGTGATTGGAATAAAACTTTGTTGCAACATGAACAGAGGTGGATGTTCAAATTGGATGCCACCTCTTTTCCAGGATTAAATTAGGCTATCTCATTTGCCCCATTTTTAAAGGGCTTTGTTTCAGGGAAAATCCAATAAATACTCTTAGGGGTCCTTTTCTTTCCAACCAAAAGAGAGGCCCCCTTTGATTATTTCTTTGGTTGTCATATTTCCCCTCCCCCCTTTTGGATGATCTGTTTTTCGGTCTTGCTTTTTATTTTTATTTTGTCCTATTTCATCTTATTTTATTCATTTTGTTGTTTCCTTGCAGAGTTATCAATGAATGTGATTATTGTTCCTTACTTGTAATGTTGTCTCATGTATACGTATATTATTATATTATATATGATGTCTGGTTTACATCACCATGTCAGTTAAAATGAGTTTGGGAAAATATACCCACGCATGTCATGTATCATCTGTTTTTACATATTTTTTTCTGCTTGTAAGCAAATGTAAAATGGTTGTGATGTTTTCTGTTTTGAACCTTTCTCTCTCCCCTTAGGGATCTGACACACTCGCTGCCGCTACTTCCGGATTGGGTTTTTTTTTCCTCTGATGTGCCTTCCCGGCAAGGGGGAGGAGGAACCAGTTACCACCTAGCGGCTCCTCCCCCTTTTTGTCCCCATCAGGCACCCGGGCTGGTACCGGCTGCCGCATTGGGTATCTCTCTTCCTTGCCGGTGGCGTTCCGGACCATTCCCGGACGTTCGCGTCACTGCTCATGCGCGGGGCCCCGCGCGTGCGACGTGACATAGGTACGTCACGTGGTTACGACAGGAATGACGTCATTTCGGGGCCACACGCCCGTCCCGAACGCCGGGGAAGCCACACGAGGCTGCCTGAATGGCGGCCATGCCGACCATGACGGTCTATCTGTTCGGCCCCCGATGGGGGGTGTTTTGGGGGGGGGGGATGCACACCTGCAGTGGATACATTTTGATTAGGTCATGCCCCTAGTAAGTATATATATTTGTGAATGTTTCTGGATTTGTAGCCTCTCGGTGGGTCAGAAATCTATGCAGCTCCTGCACTGTAAGTACACACTTGAGCAGTATGTTCTTGCGCCATCTTTTGCCTATATACTTATACTTTATAACAAAGATATTATGTACCTTTGTGTAGATACTCATGGTACATTTTCTTATATACATGTATTTCAGACTTGTCGACTCGGCTTGGACACTGATCCACTGAGCCTGACATAACTTGTGGCCAATCCCGGGCCAGGTCACAAACCATAGTCTGTTTATATAGGGCGATTTGGCGCAGCTTCATATCTGCTTCAACACTCATTAAGGTATATTCGGATTTACCCTGTTGTTTATTTCTGTATTAGGCCCTAGTGGTGACTTCTCTTTCTTCCCTCCTAGCCACACACTGTTCACTTTTTGCACCCCTGTGCCCCACCAGTTCCTTACTATGGTCTTGCACACACTCCATGCACTACCCGTCACCCCTTTTGGGTCACTTTTCCTCTATTCAAGTACACACAAGTATTTCATCACACACGCTACACTTTACTGTATCTTTTTCTCACAATTTCTCACAATCTTGGTAGTCTAATTGGGCTGACATATATTACCCTGACCCTTCAATCCATTACCTTGTTTAACCATCAAACTTACCTACCCATTTATTCTTCTATATTTATTTATTATTGTTTAGTAAAAATATAGTTGCTAAGTACCTAGAGGCTGCTAGCTGCATATACGGAATGCAGTTAGATTGGTGCCTGGTAGCCGGTCAATTGACCCCCTCTTTGGCTAACTATATATATAATTTTTTGAAATAATCCTTTTTATATATAGGGACATATTGTTTAGTTTGTTCTTTTTTGATCTCCGCTGCAGGTGTGGCTTTTTTTCCCCTTGACCGATCACTTGGCCCGAAGGGGGGCGACCCCTTAGTGTGACTTCTCGTAAGCCACATCGGTGGACTACTGCCCCCTCTTTCTGGTTGTGGTGCCGGTGGAGGTGCCCTGGGACCCTCTGGGGGTGAGAGAGTGAGCAGCTTTTAAAGCAGGGGTCTCAAACTGGCGGCCCTCCAGCTGTTGCGGAACTACAAGTCCCATCATGCGTCAGCCTGGCCTGTAACTGTCAGCCTTGCAAATGCCTCATGGGACTTGTAGTTTCGCAACAGCTGGAGGGCCGCCAGTTTGAGACCCCTGTTTTAAAGGGACCTATATGTAGGAAGTCTCCTCTTTCCTTACTGGACATACACTGTTGGGTAATTATATCAGGTGTATACGTTGTATATTACTGTCATCGTATGCAAGTGCCCTGTTACATGTGTACTTATATCATATATCTCTCAACAGACTGACCCTCTGAAGAAGACCCCTAGTATATGGGTTGAAACGCGTCAGATTTATTTTCTCATATTGCTGACATCTTTGTCTAATGCTATTATGGAAATATGTCTGTATAGTGTATGTCGTTTTTAAAGGTTCAAAACACTTCCTACTGGAGCTCATTTCTTAATTTTCATGATATGTGATTTTTTGTACAATAAACTTTTTCAATTTTTTACATACTTTGACTTTAAAGTTCCTCATTGACCTCCGGAAGATTTACTCCCCTTCACGACCAGGCCATTTTTTGCGATACGGCACTGCTTTACTGTAACTGACAATTGCGCGTTTGTGCAACACTGTACCCAAATAAAATGTATGTCATTTCTTTTCCCACAAATAGAGCTTTCTTTTGATGGTATTTGATCACCTCTACCTTTTTTTATTTTTTGTGCTATAAACAAAAAAGAGTGACAATTTTGAAAAAAAAAAAAATAATAATTTTTTACTTATATGCTATAAAGAATTATAAAAAGACTGACAATTTTGAAAAAATGTAAAAAAACAAATGTCTCCATTTAGGCCAATATGTATTCTGCTATATATTCTTGGTAAAAAAAAAATACCAATAAGCGTATATTAATTGGTTTGCGCAAAAGTTATAGCGTCTACAAATTACGGGATTTAAAAAAAAAAAAAATTTTCTAGTAATGCCGGCGATCAGTGACTTTTAGCGGGACTGTGATATTGACAGTCAGACACTAACTGACACTTTTTGGGGACCAGTGACACTAGTACAGTGATCAGTGCTAAAAATACACACTGTCATTGTACTAATGACACTGGCTGGGAAGGGGTTAAACGTCAGGGGCGATCAAAGGGTTAAAGTGGAAAGGTAACAGCGCTCTCTGCAGGGGCCAACCAATCCATACACCAGATCCACTCACAGGTGCCTGAGCTCGATGTATCCCATCACACTCCAACATCATAAAGAGTAGAAAGAGCCAGCAACACTGAAATCCTTGAAGTGTAGTTTATTGGTACATCAGAGTGACAATAAAACAATATCCTGGCGAGTTTCGGCAGAAGCCTTAGTCGTAGCGAGTGACAATAAAACAATAGCTTTGACGCGTTTCGGCAGAAGCCTTAGTCGTAGCCAGTTATAGTAACTAGCTATGACTAACGCTGGAGGCCGCTTCCATCTTCACCCCTTTTCCTTCTGGGTCCACGCACTCGGGCTCTGTGACTGGATGAAGCCGCGATGATGTCACACCCATGCATGCGCGGGGGCGCTTCCATTTACGGCACAGGATTATGGAGGAACAGCCCGGGTGGCCGCTCCTTCAGAGTGCATGCGCCGATGTCAGGTACTCACCAAGGCCGAGATGCTGAGAGCAGCTCCCCTTGCAGCTGAGTGCACTATACCCCTGGAGGTGGCACAGAGGGTATCGGGCACGGACGGGTCGCCAGCAGGTAGGAGAGGCTTGCGTGAAGATCTTCTGGCAGAGAGAAGAACCGTGCTGAGTAGACTTGGGCACTGGACCAATGAGAAGCCTGGCCGAGGCTCAAACACCTTGATCCGGGGAAGGTAACTGGAGCAGGGTCTGATGAGGATACCGAGGGTCAAACACAGTGGTCCGGTAGAGGAGAAGTCCTTAAAGCAAGCCGGGGTCATACACAGTAATCAAGCAACAGAGAAGTCCTTAGAACAGGCCGAGGGTCAAACACGGGGATCAGGCAATAGCAAAGTCCTTGAGAGTAGCCGGGGTCAAACACAGAGATCAGGCAGGAAGAGAAGTCCGTTAGGCAAGCCGAGGTCAAGTGCAGGAGAGATTCAGAGGTGGTCAAGACGATCCGGGTCACAGCAGGCAGACTCAGGTAAATAGAACTTTGGGAACAGGAACACTGGAGCTGAAGAGGCAAACCAGCAATGAGACAAGAAACAAGACTGCCTTTTATAGGCCCGCCAGGAAAACTCACGCTGTGTGCACAGTAGCGCGCCCGTGCCCGCGCAGTTGTATCGCATCGTGCACTCGTGTGCGCCGGCCCACAGTATCGTGCACTCGTATGTGCCGTGGTGCTACTCGACTGCGCAGGCGCACAGGGAAGCGTCGATGCTGGCAGGTAGGGTCGTTTCACACTGAGGCAGCACGACTTACAGCGCGACTGCCTCAGACGACCCAGGACACGACTCAGCGGCGACTTGCAAAACGACTTCTGTATAGAAGTCAATGCAAGTCGCCCCCAAAGTCGTACAGGAACCTTTTTCTAAGTCGGAGCGACGCAAGTCGCTCCGATTAGAACGGTTCCATTGCACAGAACGGGACGCTACTTGTCAGGCGACTAGGTCGCCCGACAAGTCGTCCCAGTGTGAACTGAGGCATAAGGTTTCTACTATTCCTCTGACAGCCAATGACTTCATTGGCTGCAAATATAGTAAATATCTCCTAAACGGTGAAAGTTTATGAGATTTGTACAGTACCTATAGGGTAAGCCTTACAGTAGGTACAAGTACAAGATTAACTTATTCCCGTCCACGCTATAGCCGAATGACAGCTACAGTGTGGAACTATATTGCCGGGAGGCTGTCCATAGACGTTCTCCCCTTTGCACGCTCCCCGCGTGCCCCCTGCAGGTCACACGTGGCGTGCTCTGTGATCACTGAGTCAATGAGGCTTGAATCATCACAGATCGGCCCCTTACCATGTGATCAGCTGCCAGCCAATGACAGCTGATCACGTGATGTAAACAGAAGCTCGCTAATCTTTTTTTTTTCTCCTCACGCTGACAGCGTGAGGAGAAAAAAAAAACGATCACCGGCTTCTGTTGAAGGGACATCGGTCACGAAGAAGAAGAGGCACAGTCGCCTCATCTGTGCCAACCAGTACTGCCTGCCAGTGCCCAGAGTGGCATCAATTAGTGCCCACCAGTGAATATCAATGCCACCAATCAATGCCCAAGAGTGTCATCTATCAATGCCCACCAGTGATGCCAATCAGTGCCTCATCAGTGCCATCTAGCAGTGCTGCCTATCAGTGTCACCTACCAGTGCCCATTGCTGCCACTCATCAGTGCCCTTCAGTGCCACCTATCAATGCCCTTCAGTGCCACCTCACAGTACCCACCTCTCAGTGCCCACCAGTGCCCCTTATCAGTGCCCATCAGTGCTGCCTTATCAGTGCCCATCAATGCCACATATTAGTGCCCATCAGTGCAGCGTATATCAATGAAGGAGAAAAATTACCTGTTTGCAAAATTTTATAACAAAATATAAAACCGGGTGTCGGAGGACATCGAGTCTGCGGTACCCACAGATCAGCTCCGCACATGCACGACCCCTACCCAGAAGTGTTGGATCACAGTGGTGCAGTGGGTAGCACTTTTACCTAGCAGTAAGAAGGGTCATTGGTTCAAATCCCAACCACGACACTACCTGCCTGGAGTTTGCATGTTCTCCCTGTGCCTGCGTGGGTTTCCTCCGGGTGCTCCGGTTTCCTCCCACACTCTAAAGACATGCTGGTAGGTTAATTGGATCCTGTCTAAATTGTCCCTAGTATGTATGAATGTGAGTTAGGGACCTTAGATTGTAAGCTCCTTGAGGGTAGGGACTGATGTGAATGTACAATATATGTAAAGCGCTGCGTAAATTGATGGCGCTATATAAGTACCTGAAATAAATAAATAAAATAAATGTATTGGGTATGTGATCTGGTGATGCCGAGCTGCCTTGCCGCCGTATGTCTAGATTATAAGGTTGGCAAGCGGTTAAATATGAATTCCTGGTATATATTGGCCATCTGCTCAGGGAGCCCTGCCTTATGTGGGTGGCAGTGACAGGTTAAGGAGCTTGCAGCAACTTGTCACCTGACACAGGTACATCTCCAAGCTGTACATACCCCTTCTCCCACTGCCCAGGAAGTCTGATGACATGCAAAGTATAGAATAAAGAGCACACTGCATGTATGTTATCTGCACACAGACACGACAGACATGAATGATAGAAAACATTGATGTTCAGTCTCGTCCGTTTGTACTTGAAAGGAACTGATCGGGCTTGTATTGTAAATACATTAGGGAATGGAAACACAAAAACTTCAATCTCATTGGCCTGCATTCCACCCATCAGTAACAAATCCCTCCCCTCGCCAAATGCCGATTGGTCGGTTCTCGTACACTTTAACCATTGCCAAGAAGATCGCGCTGATTGGGGAATTCATACCCAGCCCCGCCCTCAGAAGTGTGATTGGAGAATTCAATGATCCGCCGTAGCGGCGGATTGGTTGTCAGATTTAGGCGGGTTGGGGATTTTGAAGTTGGTGCGGTAACGGTCCGTGCTCAGTATAGGAGTAGGAGTCGCGTGGAGTCGGTTGGTGTTGTCTGTTGTCGTTGTGCTTCGTCCGGTATATTGCGTCAGCCATGGAGACCGAACCACTGAGAGTGAGTACAGCTTCCCGGGCTGGACGGTGCAGGGTGATAGGAGGCTGTGTGCTCGGTATTGGGGTGATAGGAGGCTGTGTGCTCGGTATTGGGGTGATAGGAGGCTGTGTGCTCGGTATTGGGGGTGATAGGAGGCTGTGTGCTCGGTATTGGGGGTGATAGGAGGCTGTGTGCTCGGTATTGGGGGTGATAGGAGGCTGTGTGCTCGGTATTGGGGGTGATAGGAGGCTGTGTGCTCGGTATTGGGGGTGATAGGAGGCTGTGTGCTCGGTATTGGGGGTGATAGGAGGCTGTGTGCTCGGTATTGGGGGTGATAGGAGGCTGTGTGCTCGGTATTGGGGGTGATAGGAGGCTGTGTGCTCGGTATTGGGGGTGATAGGAGGCTGTGTGCTCGGTATTGGGGGTGATAGGAGGCTGTGTGCTCGGTATTGGGGGTGATAGGAGGCTGTGTGCTCGGTATTGGGGGTGATAGGAGGCTGTGTGCTCGGTATTGGGGGTGATAGGAGGCTGTGTGCTCGGTATTGGGGGTGATAGGAGGCTGTGTGCTCGGTATTGGGGGTGATAGGAGGCTGTGTGCTCGGTATTGGGCGTGATAGGAGGCTGTGTGCTCGGTATTGGGCGTGATAGGAGGCTGTGTGCTCGGTATTGGGGGTGATAGGAGGCTGTGTGCTCGGTATTGGGGGTGATAGGAGGCTGTGTGCTCGGTATTGGGGGTGATAGGAGGCTGTGTGCTCGGTATTGGGGGTGATAGGAGGCTGTGTGCTCGGTATTGGGGGTGATAGGAGGCTGTGTGCTCGGTATTGGGGGTGATAGGAGGCTGTGTGCTCGGTATTGGGGGTGATAGGAGGCTGCGTGCTCGGTATTAGATGTCGTGGACCTTTTATTTCTATATGATACAACCAGAGACCAACCAATAATAGACCCCTTGTATCTGTATTACTGGCCAATCAAATCATTCATTGCAAAAATCCATAGGAAGCCTGACATGAGAGCTATTCAGTCATTGGTTGTGGGGTGACAGCGCTCCAGCACGGTCTCCTGATTGCAGATGTAGGGTGTCCCATTGTGTAATGCTCAGAGTAATCTATGTAATTCTGTATAGTGGGGTGACAGCACTCCATCCCGGTAATAATTGTAGATGCTGGTTATGGGGTGAGTCTGTACCCAGAGTCTGCAACTAAGACGCAGGGATCAAGCGTTGTCACCCCGTAACCAGAGTCTTCAACTGGTATAACGCTCGATCCCTGTATCCCAGTTGAAGACTCTGGGTACAGGGGGTGACAACGCTCGATCCCTGTATCCCAGTTGAAGACTCTGGGTACAGGGGGTGACAACGCTCGATCCCTGTATCCCAGTTGAAGACTCTGGGTACAGGGGGTGACAACGCTCGATCCCTGTATCCCAGTTGAAGACTCTGGGTACAGGGGGTGACAACGCTCGATCCCTGTATCCCAGTTGAAGACTCTGGGTACAGGGGGTGACAACGCTCGATCCCTGTATCCCAGTTGAAGACTCTGGGTACAGGGGGTGACAACGCTCGATCCCTGTATCCCAGTTGAAGACTCTGGGTACAGGGGGTGACAACGCTCGATCCCTGTATCCCAGTTGAAGACTCTGGGTACAGGGGGTGACAACGCTCGATCCCTGTATCCCAGTTGAAGACTCTGGGTACAGGGGGTGACAACGCTCGATCCCTGTATCCCAGTTGAAGACTCTGGGTACAGGGGGTGACAACGCTCTATCCCTGTGTCTCGGTTGAATACTCTGGGTATGGGGTGACAGCACTCGATCCCTTGTCCCCCCGTTGAAGACTGGGTACGGGGGGTGACAACGCTCGATCCCTGTGTCTCAGTTGAAGACTCTGGGTACGGGGTGACAACGCTCGATCCCTGTGTCTCAGTTGAAGACTCTGGGTACGGGGTGACAACGCTCGATCCCTGTGTCTCAGTTGAAGACTCTGGGTACGAGGTGACAACACTCGATCCCTGTGTCTCAGTTGAAGACTCTGGGTACGAGGTGACAACACTCGATCCCTGTGTCTCAGTTGAAGACTCTGGGTACGGGGGGGGTGACAAAGCTCGATCCCTGTGTCTCGGTTGAAGACTCTGGGTACGGGGGGTGACAACGCTCGATCCCTGTGTCTCGGTTGAAGACTCTGGGTACGGGGGGTGACAACGCTCGATCCCTGTATCCCAGTTGAAGACTCTGGGTACGGGGGGTGACAACGCTCGATCCCTGTGTCTCGGTTGAAGACTCTGGGTACGGGGGGTGACAACGCTCGATCCCTGTGTCTCGGTTGAAGACTCTGGGTACGGGGGGTGACAACGCTCGATCCCTGTGTCTCGGTTGAAGACTCTGGGTACGGGGGGTGACAACGCTCGATCCCTGTGTCTCGGTTGAAGACTCTGGGTACGGGGGGTGACAACGCTCGATCCCTGTGTCTCGGTTGAAGACTCTGGGTACGGGGGGTGACAACGCTCGATCCCTGTGTCTCGGTTGAAGACTCTGGGTACGGGGGGTGACAACGCTCGATCCCTGTGTCTCGGTTGAAGACTCTGGGTACGGGGGGTGACAACGCTCGATCCCTGTGTCTCGGTTGAAGACTCTGGGTACGGGGGGTGACAACGCTCGATCCCTGTGTCTCGGTTGAAGACTCTGGGTACGGGGGGTGCCAACGCTCGATCCCTGTGTCTCGGTTGAAGACTCTGGGTACGGGGGGTGCCAACGCTCGATCCCTGTGTCTCGGTTGAAGACTCTGGGTACGGGGGGTGCCAACGCTCGATCCCTGTGTCTCGGTTGAAGACTCTGGGTACGGGGGGTGCCAACGCTCGATCCCTGTGTCTCGGTTGAAGACTCTGGGTACGGGGGGTGACAAAGCTCGATCCCTGTGTCCCGGTTGCAAGGATTGAGCGGTGTCACCTCCTAACAGTGCCTGCAGTTGGGACAGAAGCATTACATGTTGTCGCCCCATAACCAGCATCTACAACCGTAACAAAAGGAACAAGCGTTGTCCTCTCCTAACAGTGCCTGCAATTGGGAGACTGGGATTGAGCATTGTCATCTCTTAATAATATTCAGGATATTTATAGTGTTAACGGTTTGCTTAGTGCTTTACAAAATGGCATCACTAGTGTCTGTACTTGGGAACAAGCGCTGTCACCCCCTGTAACCAGCTTCTACAAATAGGACACAGGGATTGAGCTCTGTCACCTAACAGCATCTGCATTTGAGAGCCAGGTAGTAAGTGTTGTCACCGCCCAACCAGCATCTACAATTGGGAAACCACACCTAGTACCTGGCTGTCATTTGCAGACTCTGGAGGTGACAGAGCTCGATCTTGTCTTATTTATGTAAATAGTTTATTCTGCACTAATCTCACCACCCATGTGAACGATGCCTACATAAAAATAGGTTAGGTGAAAACCATAAAAAATGAATTAAGTGAATGCTGCTATCTTCTGACAAAACTAAATACCTAATTAAGATACAAGGTGTAAACAAAGAGAGCGCAAACTATTAAACCAATGATGTGAAAAATGTGCAACACATGAAAAATCACAAAAAATAAAAAAAATCCTTCATGCAATGGTACTAGAAAATATTCTCTAATAATTAAAGTGGATACAAAACATGCAACCTAAAATAAATATTTTGGTTATATTGTGTCAAAACGGACACAGAAAGTAACAAAATAAAGTGCAAGAAGGACAGTTTTTAGAATGCCGTTCCTAACTTTCTTACAAAAATCGTAAGATCTGGTATCGTACGAGGAAAACGTTCATGCTTGTCCGATCGAATATTATCAGATGAATTGTGATCGGCTCTTCACTCTCGAAAGCTCTGTACTAACAATCTGATTTTCATACGATCGTGTCGAAAGCGGTATTTTTCGTTCGATTTTCGGATCGTGTGTACAGGCCATTAGGTTACACATGCTCGGAAATGAAAGAATACATACAAAACTATTCAATGCATTACATCACTTCTAAAGTTGAATTCTGTTGTATGAGAATTTTCGGATGGTGAGTAACCTCTTCACTTTCAATATGAGACTTGCATGCAACAAACGGACAAACGGTCCATTTCTGATCGTGTGTACGAGGCCTAACGCTGAAATTAGATTTGACCCTTAACCATACTAAAGACCAATCAATACACTGGCAGGCATGAACTTTCAGAGACCCTTGTCTTCCAGCAGCAACTGACTCTCAACAGCCAAACCATTAAAGCCAGTGACTGTAAGGCAGGGTGGTAGATTGGACCTTGAGAGAAGATCGGGAGACACCAAGGGATGTTTGCAACCAGCCATACAAGCTCTGCAAGTAAAGCCATGGCGTGGCCAATCTGGAGCCACCAGAAAGAGTGGGAGTGCCTTCCATTGAAGCAACCAAGGGAGAAACTTCATAGGAAGAAATGCATAAATTGGGGAGTACTCCTGCAACAGAACCACGAGGGCATCCACTGCATCTACCCATGGATCCTCGGACCTGGCCACAAACCTGGCAACTTTCCGGTTGAGCCTGGACTGTGATGTCTGGGGTTCTCAAACACTGACAAATCTGAAGGAACACTTCGGGATGTGGGGACCATTCCCCCTCATCCAGACTCTAGTAAATGAGAGTCCACCTGTCCACTTCCAAAATGTGAACTGCCGATAGAGGCGGAACTTGAGAATCCACCATAGGTCCCCCAAGATTGTGATGGGCAGGGTACACTCCAAGTCTGAAGCTGATTGAGCTTGCAGGAACAGGATTCTAGGTATGCCATGATTTATTACCCCCCTTAAAGCGGAGTTCCACCCAAAAATGGCACTTTCGCTTTAAGTACTAGTGACCCCCTGATATGCCACATTTGGCATGTCATTTTTTTGTGGGGGGAGTGGGTAACCTGTTTTTACAGGCACCCAGCTCCCCTTTTGCCGGAAGGAAGATCACCCCTCCTCCTCCCTCCCTGCAATCTTCTGGGACACGTCACAGGTATTGGTGGCCACCATTTCTCTAATGAGAAGCTTAAATAAATGCATAAGCTTTGCAGACAATTTATCATTCTGTAGCCTGAGACTAAGGGCTAGTTTACACTCGCTTCAAACCATGGCTTCGGACAAAGCCCCCGACGCTAAATAAAATGGTTAGCTTACAGTCCTGTTTACACCTGGCTTTTGCTTTGTGCTTCGATGCCGCTTTAGTGGTGCTTTGCCATAGACTTCTATGGAGGCTTTGAAGCATCACTAACGCTACATGGGGTATAATTTTTGTAGCAAAGGCAGGAGTGGTGGAGGAGCGGTATACACCGCTCCAAAGATGCTGCTTGCAGGACTTTTTTTTTAACATCCTGCCAGCGCATCGCCTCAGTGTGAAAGCACTCGAGCTTTCACACAGACTGCAGGGGAGCCGTTTTACAGGCGCTATTTTTAGCCCAAAAGCGCCTGAAAAACGCCCCAGTGTGAAAGGGGTCTAACTGTTAGATTTTATGAGATGAAGGGGGGAAAAAAAAAATTGGCCTAATATATCGGCCCAAAAAAATCGGCATCATATATCGGCCACCGCGATTTCTAAATATCGGCTTTGGCATCGGCCAGAGAAAAACCCATATTGGTCGACCTCTACTGTAAACTAACCGTTTTATTTAGTGACAGGGTTCAGAGAGCTTTAACAAAGCCTGTCCATAGACTTGTTTTGAAGCAAGTGTAAACTAGCCGTTAATGTGTGAAGCCAAAGCAAGTGTAAATGAGCCCTAACTAACCCTTTTATTGGTAATAGCCTAGTTTGAAGCACAATTGTTTTCAGTGTGCTGCAACAATCTCTTGCCTAGGGACTTCATACCCCCCTGTAAAATGAAGAGGGAAGAAATAAAAAGCATCCTGTTATTTTTGTAATGTATTTGTAGCTCTACAATTATTGTAATATCAATTTATTTTTATTTTGTGGTTCTTTCAGCCTCTCTTTGATGAGAACAAGACTGCGGTGGGGAAGGTGAAGAAAGGCGATGACAGACGCCTTTCCGTAGAACGCATTTATCAGAAGAAGACCCAGTTGGAGCATATATTGCTCCGTCCAGATACCTACATTGGCTCTGTAGAGCCTGTTACGCAGGTAAGAGTAATGAGCCTATTTCTTCTGATATACAGGGGGTGTGTATGGACAATCCATTGGGGTTAAATGTGCTGCTGTTTCTACACGAGTACACACTTTATCTAAATTGGCAGAGAGAACCTCCGAGCTTTTCGGTGTAGTGAGGATGGAATCGGGAAAATCCTCAAGTCTCTAACTTTTTGGTTTCTTCAAGTTGCTGTGTGTAGATCGGTCTGGTCTCCAGAGAATCGTGCAATTCTGAAATACTAACAATGGGCATTAGAACACTTTCTTATTCATAGTAGATGCTTGTAAATATCTTATACCTAGTCAAAGCTTGGTACCCTGATCGGGGAAGAATTGGAGCCTCTTCCATCTTTCCAATAGGCATTGGGACAGAAAGTGGTGGGACATCCAATGATTCAGTAGTTTTCCAATGTAGACTTCTGACTAAAATGGGAAAGGATTTTATATCCCTTGTTCTTCGGTTATAAAGTTAAGGGAAATGTCGCCAAGGGGTTTAAAATGGTTCATTTAAAAGTTAAAGGAGAAGTACAGCCAAAGCTCGTTTGAGTCGGCTGACGTCAGAGCTCGTCCAGGCTGGGGCAAGATCATGACAGTAAAGTCGGGATCCGCCAACAGCCCTGGACCAGCACCTGGCTCACTCAGCCTCTTGGCGAGCTGCTGAGAGCCTGAGCTGGCTACTCCAACCCCCTCCACAGCCCAGCTCTCTCTGTTCATGGAGCTCTGAGAATCGAATCATCAATGTCTTTGATCGCTCGGTTCTCAGGCCGTGTTCACACCAGTTCGGTGCAAATTCCAGCTCCGTTTTCTCTGTGAAGAGAAAAAGCAGCTGTTCAGCGGTGCCTCTCCGTTCTATCTGTGGATCAGCTGAGCAGGGAGAGGGGGGAGGTGTAGTGAGAAGGAGAGAATGCCTGTTCACAACGGAATGCATCTGCAAATCAGATGCGTTCCCATAGAAGAATATGTGCCTTCAATTTGCACCACACTTCCTAGAAAATGCACACGTTTTTTGGGCAATGCAGAGTGCGAATGCAACGCACATATGTGAACCAGATGCATTCAGACTAATAGATTGTGAATCCGTCTCAGTCTTCGAGCCGCCGGGGTGCAGGTGCAACATTGGACCGATGCTGCATCAACCTAGGTAAGTATGATTTTGAAGAAAAAAATTAATCTTCGGTTTTAAGAAGTTGTGGCTTGTGATTCAAGTAAATTTTTCTTTTAATTTCTTTCCAGCCAATGTGGGTGTTTGATGAAGAAGAAGGGCTAAACTGCAGAGAAGTAACATTTGTCCCTGGCTTGTATAAAATCTTTGATGAAATCTTAGGTGAGCTTACATCACACACTTGCTATTTTGGTCTTCTTAAATAAAGTAGTGGGTAACAATGTGCTGTAACTCATTGCAGCCAAATGTAATGACTCTGTAATTGGTCTGACTTGCAGTGGCCGCTTGCATTGTATCAGGCTGTTGGTAACATGTCATTTATTTTTTTCCCTTTCAGTAAATGCTGCTGATAACAAGCAGAGGGACCCAACAATGTCCTGCATCAAGATTGTTATTGACCCGTAAGTAGATTGTTGCATTTAACTACTTTCCGCCGGCCGTCATATGACGTCCTTCACTTTGTGCGGGTATATCTGAATGATGCCTGCAGCTACAGGCATCATTCAGATATCGGCTTTTTCAGCCGGCAATTCCCTACACCACAAGAATGATCATAGCGGCTGTTCCCCCGCTTGAGCGTTCTTATGGGTGGCGAGAGGAAAGCCCTCCGGTGATTCTACCGACTCACCGCTTCCATCGGTGAGTCGGAGACAGGATCCGCTGGCCCCAGATGTTTACCATAGAGATTTCCGGCGAACCAGATGCA
This sequence comes from Aquarana catesbeiana, assembly GCF_042186555.1. Classification (NCBI taxonomy): domain Eukaryota; kingdom Metazoa; phylum Chordata; class Amphibia; order Anura; family Ranidae; genus Aquarana; species Aquarana catesbeiana. The sequence continues at coordinate 66,673,737 of NC_133335.1, forward strand.
GATGGTTGTCGGAGCCTCTAGGCTCGTTTGGGGGCCGGGCGAGATGTTATGATGTCACGCCCGTCCTCTGCATTCAAACAAACAGCGCTGCCTCGGCTGGGAAGCCAAGATTGTTTTTTTTTTATTTCAGGCTTCCCAGCCTAGAGGTGAGATGTGGGGTCTTATTGACCCCATATCTCACTGTAAACAGACTGATCATGCCATATTCCTATTACAAGGGATGTTTACATTCCTTGCAATAGGAATAAAAGTGATCAAAACATTTTTTTTCAAGTGTCAAACCAAAAAAAAGTAAAATTAACATTATAATAAAAATGTAAAGCACCCCTGTCCCTGTGTGCTCACACGCAGGAGCGAAAGCATACATAAGGCCTGCCCACATATGAAAGCTGTGTTCAAACCACATGTGAGATATTGCCGCGAACGTTAGAGCGGGAACAATAATTCTAGCCCTAGACCTCTGTAACTCAAAACATGTAACCAGTAAAAAAATGTAAAGCGTCGCCTATGGGGATTTTTACGTACCGAAGTTTGGCGCCATTCCACGAGCGTGTGCAATTTTGAAGTTGACATGTTGGGTATCTATTAGGCGTAACTTCATCTTTCACATTATGCAAAAAAAATTGGGCTAACTTTACTGGTTTTTTTTTTTTTTGGTTTTGTTTTAGCACAAAACTTTTTTCCAAAGAAAAAAAGTGTTAGAAAAAATTGCTGCGCAAATAACGTGCGAGATAAAAGTTGCAACAACCACCATTGTATTCTCTAGGGTCTTTGCTTCAAAAAACACATAATGTTTGGGGGTTCTATGTAATTTTCTAGCAAAAAATAATTTTTTACATGTAGGAGAGAAATGTCAGAATTGGCCTGGGTGGCAAGGGGTTAAAGGCAGAATGTTTTCCCAGTTTTGATGGGACAATTGTAACCTTTTGTTATATTTGCTTCTAGTGAGAACAATACAGTGAGTGTGTGGAATAATGGGAAAGGTATTCCTGTTGTTGAACACAAAGTAGAGAAGGTCTACGTTCCTGCCCTCATCTTTGGACAACTGCTGACCTCCAGTAATTATGACGACGACCAGAAGAAAGTTACAGGTGAGTTTTGTTCCTGCTAAAAATTGTAGTCCGACAACCTTATCTTGCTCTTGTTTCCACATCAAATTTCTTTCTTTTCTTACAAATCAAGGTAACATGCTTTACTTTGTATTTGGGTAGAATAGTGAATTGTTTAGGAACCGTCAGTTTTTATTGCTGTCTATAATCCAGTTGATTTCAGCTTTATTTAGGTATCTGCACTGCTTACACATTATGGCTTTGCATGATGTATTTTTACCTATATTGCAGGTGGTCGTAATGGGTATGGTGCCAAATTGTGTAACATCTTTAGCACCAAATTTACAGTGGAAACTGCATGTAGAGAGTACAAGAAGGTCTTCAAACAGGTATACCTATAGTGATAAACAACTAGGCTGCCTTTTAATCTACCAAAGAATGTTATTTGCCAGCATTCTGTCTTAAAGGATAAGTTCACATTTTAACAAAATAATTGCGCACATATTTTTTTCCAGGTAAAAAAAAATTCATTTTTGTTTTAGGAGCCAGTAAAGCATTGCTGGACTCCTGCAGACCTGTCAGTGTATCGGCTTCCTCATATGAGGAAGCCGATACATTCTGACAGGAAGACTCCATGAACTACCACATCGCCATAGTAGTTCAGTGAAAAATACAAGCCAACAGCCGCAATGGAAGCCGCACCGTGTAGTTTTCTATGCATAGGACACTGAGTGACACGGCTGCGTGTCACTCAGTGTCCCCACTCTGCCACATTTTTTTTCTAATTGAGACAGCTGGGAAGAGAAGATCCCTGCTAGCTGTCAAATTGGGGTGTGGGGGCCTGTCTGTTTGTAACATGTTACACCCTGAATATGAGTGTACATGTCACGAAAGGTGAGCTTGTCCTTCAAGTGCTTGGAATTGGTATTGTAGGTTGGGCCTGATGGACAATGAGGGCAGCAAGATGGTAGATTAAAGTGATTGGTTGTAAACCCTCACTTATACCCAGTAGAGTGAATGGCCTCAGATGATACACAGAGATTAAACAAATCCTCAAGTTTTTGTTTTTTACTTTTATATCTGCAGTCTTCCCCTCTCTACACCCTTTCAAAAGTGCAGATCCTGTTAAAAAAAATCTTTCTTCATCTGTCAGCAGCAGAGACGAGGCAGCAGTTACATTGATTGGAGGAATGAAACAACGCCCCCCTCCACATAGGCAGAGGAATGAAGGAACATGCAGAACTGTATTCTGAATAGATAAGCTCCCAGCTTATCTCCCTCCCCGACATAAATTTTTAGTTAATGTGCCTCATATGTTGGAGAACTCAGAAGTGACACCTGCTGATAACACAGGAACGGAGCACCAGAGAGAAACAATTGGAGTTTTTGAGATAGAAGTAAATACAAATAGATGTGCTTTGCTCAAATTCCACGTCTGGGTTTTACAACCACTTTAAGTTAAATGGCATATGGGTGGCAGAGGATGAAAGTGGGAATCCAGCCAATCGTTTCTTATTGGCAAAAGTTAAAAGTAGCAGCTGACTTGGGAGGAAGGAGCTAATTAAGTACCAGGGAAAGAGATGGTAAATGATCATGGATGGGGACAAGCGGGTAGGTAGTGAGATCTAATCATAGATACTGGAGTTTATACATAATCTAATCATTAACCATTGGGGTGACAGGTAAAGTGGGCTTAATGTGATTGGGTGCAGAGGAAAAGATGGCAAATCCAAGATTGGAACGGCCATGGTAAAGAAGGAACACAGTCCCTTACTTTGGCCTTGGTGGTGCCTTGGCTTGCCCCCTTATCTGCTGCATCCTTCATTGCAGAGCGCACTGCGCTTGCGTGGCTGAGCAAATGGCCGGTTCCTGGATTCGAAAACGCAGCCATACGGAACCGAAAGCTTTAAAGGCACCAGGTGACCCTGCTCTCTCCCCCTGTGATTTGTGGTCAGAAATGACGCTGCCCGCCTGACCCGGAAGTGCCGCCCCTTCCTGTGCACTGCACAGGACGTGACTGAGACCTCTCCTCTGCCACCAGTATAATGGCGGCAGCTTCAGCCTTCACCGCCCCACATTGTGGGGGCCTCCGCACACAGCCCACCTGCCAAAAACACAGGGCAGGACTCCCAGGCAGTACAGGCTCTCCCCGAGCATGGAAGGGGAAGAGAGCCCACAGGAACCATCCTGCTAGAGGCAAGTGGGAGGATCACAGACTAGGCAGAAAAAAGAAAATGATTTTCAGGTGAGAACCTCTGGTCTCCCAGGACAGATCTGAGAGATCATGGCTCACACCAGGTTTTCATACCGGCTGGAGGAAACGCAAAAAAACTGAAGGAAGCTGCGTGGAGGCCTCCTGTTAAAGCTTTGGATGAGGTGTTTCTTGTTGGAGGAGAGCCATGACCTCTCAGGTGCTGTCCTGAAAGACGTTTTGGGAAAATGTATTCAAATATTTACTTTTTTATTAAATTCGACAAGTTAAACAATGTTTGGTCAGTTTAGTTACAAAGTTTTGATACATATACCGTATAAACATAACAGAGGTAACACTATCAATCAATGCTTCAGTGCTCGACATGTTTTGCTTGTTTGCTTCTTAAGGAGCTGTAAAGCATGTGGAACTACAAGAAAATAGGCATAATCAATGCGTTAGAGAACATACAAGAATTTAACACTGAACAAATGGCAAAATAAGCATCAAAATGGTTTTTATTTATTCACTATTTCCATAGTAGATAAAAGTACAAAGTGAATAAACAGTTTCATGGTGATATTTGCAGCACTACACATTATATATGTAAACTTTCTATAAGATGGTACTGACATTTGTCACCTGAGATACAAATTTTTTTATTATTGCTATGTTAGTACTTTTCGTGTGCGGTCTATGCTAAGACAAAGTTAACGTTTTTAGATCTCTGCAATATGACCCTCGTTATTTTGTCAGAGTTTAGTTAAAGAGATGGTATTAAGCCATTACCACTGAATTTTGAAGTTGCTCGCATGTAGGACTCCTGCAGAAAGTAGAGGGAGAAGCTGCCAAACGTGCACCAGTGGCCTATGTGCATTTTTTTTTTTATTGAAATTATAGCACCTAAATCAATGTATATAGTATGAACTTGCTATTCTTACTCTTTCAACAGAGTTGGACCAATAACATGGCAAAAGCTTCTGAATCGAAGATTAAACCATTTGATGGAGATGATTATACCTGCATCACTTTCCAGCCAGACCTAAGCAAATTCAGCATGCAGATTCTGGACAAGGACATTGTGGCTCTGATGGCTCGAAGAGCTTATGATGTAGCAGGCTCTTCCAAAGGAGTGAAAGTCTTTCTCAATGGCAAAAAGCTTCCTGTAGGTGGTGTCAGAATATTCGAATAATATCTTGGTGGCATTTTGTCTATTTTGGTTCTAATGAAATGTGTGCCCTTCAGGTTACTGGCTTTCGCAGTTATGTGGACATGTATGTTAAGGATAAGGTGGATGAGACGGGAAATTCTTTGAAGGTTATCCATGAGTTGGTGAACGATCGCTGGGAAGTGTGTCTGACCATGAGTGAAAAAGGTTTTCAGCAAGTCAGCTTTGTCAACAGCATTGCAACCACAAAGGTATATTTGCTCTTTCTATTTATATTTTTTTCACTACTAAGGTGCTGTCTTCAAGAAGACTTTTTTGTTAGAACAGGGAAGAGTTATAACCTCTGTCAGGTTTGTATGGCCATCAGTGTTGATCTCCTCTGGGACCAGCCGGCCACAGCATCTGATTATGTCTCAGGCGAGCCGGTGGGAACTGTAAGCCCGACAAACACCAGGAGGGAGGGGAACATCCCCTCCCGCCACTTCTGAAATTGTTCCAGTTGTACATGAGCTGCTTGGAACACTTTCAGGAGAAAGCCAGCCTACGGCTGAAAAAAATACCGGGTTTATGGCTGATGGCTTCAGCTATAACTCCAGTAAACCACTTCAAAGCCGCCATGTGTATATGTATCTTGAAGTGGTTAAAATATCCGTGTGGCGGCCATATTTATCTGCATTGATCTCTGCTCAGGTAATCATTTAATTTGTTCTTACCAGGGTGGTCGACATGTGGACTACATTGCTGATCAGATTGTCGCCAAAATCATTGATGTTGTAAAGAAGAAGAATAAGGGTGGAGTGGCTGTTAAACCTTTCCAGGTATGTACATGCTTAATTTGCCGTTGAAGTCTTCAAACTGTTTTAAGCTGTGTTTAGCATTTTGAGTTCTGTAATAAACCAATGTTTCCTTGCAGGTGAAAAACCACATGTGGATCTTTGTGAACGCTTTGATTGAGAACCCAACGTTTGACTCCCAGACCAAGGAGAACATGACTTTGCAGTCAAAGAGCTTTGGATCTAAATGTGCACTGTCTGAGAAATTCATAAAATCTGTGAGTGTTAAGGGAAAATGTAATCTTTTAACATAAATGTATACATTAAGTAAGTGATATGATTCACCTGTTTTTATGCTTTGCCTTTGTGGGAACTGTGATATTTTTTTTGGCACTCTGGGCAGTAAAATGATCAGCTTTGTGAATAGCATTTTGTCACTAGTTCATCTTTTTGGTGCAACAGTAAGCTTCCTGTGTCTCCTGTCTACCTCCAGCTTCCACATTGGATAGTAAATCGGCGTAATCTATGCTCAGTGTGCGATAATGCTGACCCAGGAAGTTGCAAAATGTTCTGTGTAGCAGAGGGAGTGTGTGTGTTTTACAAGAGAGGCTGGAGAAATTTACAAATCCACTTTAAAATATGTTCCTCACAATATGAAATTTGTTAGGGATGTGTGTATCTGCGTTATTCATCACCTCTTTGATGAATAACCTCCATATTTTGTCTGCCTAAAAATGGTGGAAGTGCCAAAAATATCTGTTGCTTTGCAGTAAATCCAGTTTGTTCCCATATATTAATCAGATATGGTAATTGGTGCCTGCTATATGTAAAACATTAAAAGTAAGTGTCTATGCTATTTTAAAATCCAGTAATGTCTCACCCCGCTTTGCACATGCTTTGTTGCTCTTTTTTTCTTCCTGTAGATAAAAATAGTGTTTTCTACCACTTTAAGCCCCGGTTCACACTGAGGCAGCGTGACTGCCTTGCAAAACAACTTCTGTATAGAAGTCTATGCAAGTCGCCTCAAGTCACCCCCAAAGTAGCACAATAACCTTTTTCTAAGGTTTAGAACGGTTCCATTGTACAGAACGGGACGCTACTTGTCAGGCGACTAGGTCGCCTGACAAGTCGTCCTAGTGTGAACCGACCCTAAAGCAGAATCAAACCCTCATATCCTTTACAGTCAAGGAATCTGCTTCTGTTTGATCTACAACTGCCATGATGCTGCACATGTGATCAGTTATGACACCAGCCATTTGACAGTATGAGAACACAAACAAATGTGACAGCGATCCTGGCATTCCAGGAATGTAAGGGCTCGTTCACACCATATGTGCATGAAACTGATGGGAAAAATGTGCAGATTTCACTTGCAGAGACATTGGTTTCACATCAGTTTTCGTGCACGTCAGGTATATGCCCTATTCACACCAATGTTGATGTCATGCCCGTTTGGTTTTTTTTTTTTTTTTTTTCTCGTGCAGAAAACTGGTTACACGTTGCAGATTCCTGCGCAGAAAAAAAACTGCACAGTGTAATGTCAACAGGGCAAATAGAGAACAATTTCATTTTTTTTTTTTTTTTTTTTTTTTTTTTTTTGAGGCCTTGCAGACCACGTGCAGAAAAACTGATGTCTCTGCACCATGGTGTGAACGAAGGGCTCTGGGCTTCAACAAAATGGCAGCCTCCAACGCGAAGTAACGGGAGCAATGCCACAAGCAATTTACAGCACACACAAATTTTGGTAGCATAATTAATGTGAAATGTATGTTCCTTGCTAAAGAACATTCATCGCATTTCGGGTAAATTTCTGCTTTAAGGTGACAACGCAGTGCTGCTGGCAATGGGTGTTTTTTCCGTACTTGCAGTGTTTTTTAAAAATGTTCTCTCCGACTGACAACCCCCATTCCCCCCCCCCCACCCCAAATCATACTTGCCTAGGTGAGTGCAGCATTGTTCTCCGCTCCTCCGAGCGCTGAGCTGTGGAGGGGCGGGAGCGACCATCTCAGGCTCTCAGCGGCTCACTGAGAGGCTGAGACTGGTATCAGTCCAGACACTTGGCGGATCCAGACTTTATTGTTGTGATGACAGTTGCATTATTGTTGCGATGAAACGGTGCCTGGACTGATTCCAGTGATGTCAGCAGAGAGCACACTTCAGACCGCTCTCTGCTGAAAATGGGTCGCAGGAGTGCAAAACGAATTGCACGCCTGTGATCCATAGGAGAAGCCCAGCGAGCTCAGGCTGGACTTCTCCCTTTTTTAAAGAGGAAAAAACTGAGAAATGTGCTTGTATTGCAGAGATGTTATGAATTGTGGGGATAGGGTCCTCTTTTCCACAGTGAAAAAAGTAAAGCCAACAATTTACTACTTGGCTAACAAATCTGCCATATTGGTTAAATCCACAATAGATTAGGCTAGTTGTGAGCGTGTCTAAATTTATTATTTTTTTTTTTTACATTTTTCTTTTAGGCCACAAGCTGTGGGATTGTGGAAAGCGTCTTGAACTGGGTCAAGTTCAAGGCACAAAATCAGCTGAATAAGAAATGCTCTGCCGTCAAGCATACGAAGATTAAAGGCATTCCTAAACTTGATGATGCTAATGATGCTGGTACATATCACTGAACATTATGGGGAATAATTCTGCATTGTTCATTTTGTATTCTGGGGTTTTGTAGTTCCTCTTGTAACTGGTCCTGTTGTAAACTGAGAATAAGTGTTGGTGCTATATCAGATAAAGTTCTTACTTTTTTTTTTTTTTTTTTTTGCTGCAATTGGAAATACCTTAACCTTAAAGTGGTTTTAAAGGCTAAAGGGGTTTTTTTTTTTTTTTTTTTTGTTTTGTTTTTTTTCCCCCTTAATGCTTTCTCCACAGTAACCCCTTGGTGCCGGCTGCACGCAAATAGGCTGCCTCTCAGCAGGTGGGCCTTGGACTTGAGCGTCCGCATATTTGTATTAACTGGTTCAGATACAGCAGTGCCGAGAAACGCCCTATCGGCAGCTAACGGAAAGCTTGCGATCGTGAGCTTTCCGATCATGTGACAGCCAATCACGGCAGTCACATGATCATAAGCCCAGCATCCCAGCTTCCTAAAGCACTTAAAGGGCGGGGAGGTGCCAATGCCAAGAGGTGAAAGTTAAAAAAAAAAACTTTTTGGTGCAGCTTTCTCCTGCCCATTTAGACTTGTGGTCAGTAATGAGCACTTTCTTCCCAGCACTTGGTACTGTACAATAAGTCCTCTGCCATTAATATTTCTCTAAGGCATGCACACTGAGGCTATTGAAACCAATTTTTTTTTTACTAGCAGGAGAAAAACGCGCCTAAGCTGTGTTTTTGCAAACCCGTTTTCTTTCATTGGACCAAATATTCTGGCCATTGAAAAGGAAAAAAGTTCAAGGGAGGCACCTAGCACGTTTACACACATCGGGCGGGTGGGGTTTTTTGTTTTTTTTCTGCCTAAAAGCTCCTCTACTGAATGTGTTTTTGGTGCATTCAGATTTCTGTCCAAACACCCTGCCTCTAAACGCCTATGTGTGCATGGACACCTAGGCTAACATAGAGGGACATTTAGGGGCAGAAAAAGTCAGCTGTGACAGCTGCAGTGTGCATGAGGCCTAACTTAAAAGGGATTGTTGATCCATGTTGTATCTGATTTGCCTCCTTGGAGGATCAGGAAGGATTTTTTATTTCCCCTGCCGGAACAAATTGGACCATGGTTTATTGGTATTTTCGCCTTCCTCTGGATCGACTGTAGGTATAGGATTGTGTATATGGAGGTTTTCTATTGTGTGTGTTTGTTTTTTGTTCTGTTTTTTTTTTTTTTTTTTTTTTTTTTTTATATTCTATGTAAATAGAAAAGCAGTGTGTTTAAACATATCTGGATTTCCTTTTACAGGGAGCAAACTCTCCAATCGGTGCACTCTCATCCTAACTGAAGGAGACTCAGCCAAGACATTGGCTGTGTCTGGCCTGGGTGTGGTTGGAAGAGATCGGTTTGGGGTTTTCCCACTGAGGGGTAAACTGCTCAACGTTCGGGAAGCCTCACACAAACAGGTAATATTCTCTCTTCTCATCAAAATGAAACTGCGCCCTGTTTTGAGAATATACTTTGAAAAATTTCCATTTGCTTTCATCATATGTGGTAACTTTTGACATCAGCAAATTGCTTATACTTTTACTGGAACTAATACAATTGGCTTTGCAGCATAGGGAACCTAGTGCAGAGTCCTTTGAACACAATGATTATTTGCTCATCTATATGGATGGTTTCTATTCTACTTCCAGTCCAGACGGTGCTGTATACATACTCCCTGGTGGGAATTGGTAGCAGAGTCAATACATATTGGGGACTTCAGAAACCCCCAACAAATTTGACTTTTTCTTGCCTTATGTATATTCAGGCACAGTGATGCCTATAGAACACATCTGACTGCACACACTATCGTATCCGGTCACCCACTCATGGAATTGTCATCTGACATTGCTGATCCAGTGATGGGTGGAATATAAAATCAGACTGCATTCTAAATTCTTTTCAAAGTTTATTCAAATGGCTTGTATGGAAAATGTTTCTTTACCCATACATACAAGACATAAAGTTAAAACAAAACTACCAAGCCCCAGTCAGTAGAAAATATTTAATCGGTGTATCACATTTGTTATCCATCACATTGTACAATTTCAAGCTTGGGTGTTTCATTGTTTTAAAAAAAAGTGTTTGTGCTTTCAGATTATGGAAAATGCCGAAATAAACAACATTATTAAGATTGTGGGTCTGCAGTACAAGAAAAACTATGAAGACGAAGAGTCTCTGAAAAGTCTTCGTTATGGAAAGATCATGATTATGACAGATCAGGTGAGGAGAGGGGATACAGCTTCTCAGGCTGACTATCTTCATTGTACCCTTTTTAAATCTCATTTATTAATTTTTTTAGGATCAAGACGGTTCCCATATTAAAGGCTTGCTTATCAACTTCATTCATCACAACTGGCCCTCTCTGCTGAAGCACTGTTTCCTGGAAGAGTTTATTACCCCCATTATTAAGGTGTGGATCCTTTTACTTTATAGAAATACTTCTCAAGAGTTTATACTGTATATGTAGAAAACCAAAACCTACAGTATATTTCAATTGCTCCTTTCCACACAGGTTTCCAAAAATAAGCAAGAAATCTCCTTCTACAGCATCCCTGAGTTTGAGGAGTGGAAGAACGTCACTGAAAGTCACAAGAGCTGGAAAATAAAGTACTACAAAGGTTTGTTCTAAACCCTGTGTGGTAGTGCTCGGCAGGCAAGTAAGAACCAACTTCTTCCATGCTTGTGCTGGTGGTGGGGTATCAGTGGTGTGGACTTAATTGCCTCTACTTGTCACACTTAGGAATGTCTATGTACACTAGGGGGCAGCAGTCATGTTTGTACAGAACTGTAAGCTATGCCCATAGTGTAAGTAGTAAATGCTTGACTTTAAAGTTTCTTCCCTTGACCACTGAAATATACCCAGTTTTGTTGCACTAAACTTTTAGTATAGTGTGACACGGTGCCCAAAAATGCCACGCAGTTATTTTAAGACTGTTCCCTTTTTGGAATAGTGCAAACATGCCATTGGTGAGCACAGAATCTGAGAAGTTTACATATTTTCTCATGGAACACTATTTAAACTGCAAAATTATATATAAAACTCCATCCAGGTATATTAGCTTTTAGGATCTCTATATATAGAAATTGTACATTTTGTCTATTAGAGTTTTTAGTGTCACTTTAATTTACCAAGTAACTAAATGTTTTGCAATATAGTCTCCACATAGGATCGCTGGTGGGGTGTAAATAAAACCTTATTCAATTTATTTATATATCACTCAGGGGCTGTTGTCCTCCACAATTCCTAGTTCTGTCATTGCTATTACAAAGCTAAAGGATTTTGTCATGTTTCAAGTGTTGGGTTCTCCATAATGTGGAAATCTAGCTGAGGGCAAACTCTTTTTTTGTTAACTACTCGTGGTGGAGACACAAATTTTTGGAAGGAAATTTCATCTCTTGCGATTCAGCCAGAAGCATGTTCTCTATTAAAAGGGAACATAATCAGCCACATTCATTTAAAGGGGTTGTAAACCCTCAGGGTTTTTCACCTTAATGCATTCTATGCATTAAGGTGAAACACCTTTTGTGTTGCAGCTGCCCCCCCCCCCCCCCTTGATCCTGATCGTTCCAGTGACAGGGAGTAGCACAGCAGCTCCAGCCACTGTCTCCGGTCCTCATTGGATAGATAGCAGCAGGAGCCATTGGCTCCCACTGCTGTCAAATCCAGTGACGCGGGGGGCCAGGCCGAGTCCTGCTGTCTGTATCAATGGACGCAGTAGCAGGACTTGGGAGCGTGCCTCCTTGAAAAGCGGCTCTCCAAAGGGTCACTCGAAGAGGAGCCAAGAGCGTCGGGGGGGGGGGGACGACAACAACAACAAAGGAGGATCGAGGCCACCCCGTGCAAAACCCTTGTACAGAAGAGGTAAGCATAACAACGTGGTTTTGTTTAGTTTTTTTGAAAAAACAAAGCTTTACAATCACTTTAAATCTGCTCATTGCAATTTGTGCAGATGCAAAAAACGGGTCTAGATAGTCACATGAGAGAAATGTATAAATGACTCAAAACTGGGGTAATTTCCCCCTTCCCCTTGTGCCTTAATTCCAAAACTGTTACTGCATTGGCAATCAATTTACATGTTCTTTACTTGGCCAATTCTTTAGGTCTGGGGACCAGCACATCTAAAGAGGCAAAGGAATATTTTGCTGATATGGACAGACATCGAATTCCTTTCAAATATTGTGGCCCAATAGATGATGCTGCGATCACCTTGGTAAGAGGATGTTCTTGCATGTGGCTGTATATTAGAATGCAGTTCTGTGGTCCATATACTTGTGCCTTTTTAGCTGCTAGGCAGTACAAATAACACAGGTACTCTGTTTAGGCCTTTAGCAAGAAGAAGGTGGATGACCGCAAGGAATGGCTGACAAACTTCATGGAAAACCGTAGGCAACGGAAACTGCATGGCTTGCCAGAGGTAAGATTTACCAATACCTCCTTTTAGAGTGACATTTTACTCTTCCCTAGCCCTCTTTCAGGAGAGCATAGGATGGGGAAATAGCCTACGGTTCTTGATTGACTGCCTCAGGTTTTTGCTGAGGAGGATTTGTTCTGGGAGGATGAATGTGTGTTTTTTTGTTTTTTCTCAGCTTTGCTGAGAAGTATAACTAACTATTCTTTTTTTTTTTTTTTCCCCTGTTTGCCCACCCCTTATTTGAAGTGCTTCTGGGCATTCCAGTACTCTAAGAATGCTCGTGACTCAATAAATAGAGAGGAAATAGGATTTTTGCATTTGCAAACACAAGTGTGACATTCTGGATAAAGAAGGGGCTATGCTGGCCTAAGGACCAGCCAGTGTACAATTTCTCCCATAAGTGGCAGTACAGCTTGACAGTCTAATGGCCCGTACACACGATCCGAAAATCGTACGATAATCGAATCATTGGCACAGAGCTTTCAAGAGCCGATCACGACAGTTCATCCAATATTATTCGATCAGACAAGCACAATTTTATATATATATATATATATATATATATATATATATATATATATATATATATATATATATATATATATATATATATATATATATATATATATATATAAATAAATAAATATATAAATGCCAGATCATACGATTTTTCATTTAATTAGTACAGTTGCTGTCCAAAAATACAACACATTACATCACTTCCGTTTTTTTCGTTTTTTTTTTTTTCTTCTGTCGTATGAGAATGTTTGTAACCTTTGCATGTTCGATATATGACTAGCATGCAAAAAAAAAAATTTACGATCTGTCGTCCAGTTTTAGGATCGTGTGTACGGGGCTTAAGAATGTTTGTCATTCAATGGGGAGTACAAAAATTTTTTATATTTATTTATTTATTTATTTATTTTTTTTATTATTATTCTGTGCCATTTAGTGAGCTTTTATAACATAGGAACGAATAGGAAAACTGTTCAACAGATAATCCCTGAAGCTTGCCTTGAGCCCCGGTTTACACAGGGGCGGCACGACTTGCAGGTCGCCTCACCGAGGCGACCTGCACACGACTTCCACGGCGACTTGCAAAACGACTTCTGTATAGAAGTCTATGCAAGTCGCCCCCAAAGTAGTAGAGGAACCTTTTTCTAAGTTGGAGCGACTTGCGTCGCTCCTATTAGAACGGTTCCATAGTACAGAACGGGAGGCGACTTGTCAGGTGGCTAGGTCGCCTGACAAGTCGCCCCTGTGTGAATCGGTAGTAAAAGCTTGACTTTGACGGTTACAGTAGGTATAATTTTGAGAGTTCCCAGCAGTGTGAGTTTAAACAAAACGCCGCACCGGTACGTCAGCTTGAGGAAGTGGGTGTATCTGGGTATGGCCTGCAGCTGCAGGCTATACCCTGGTATCGTTTTTCATTTAATTGTGCTGTTTGAAAACTAGGAGAGGTGAGTGTTTTGGAGCTTGTATGCAATTCTCTGCGGTTTTGCTTGATTGCTCATATATAATAGGACCTCCCTTTTATCAGTTCTTTTATTTTGCGCCTTTTTTGCCATTCTCAGGAATTCTTGTATGGAAAGGCCACAAAGCACTTGACCTACAACGACTTCATTAACAAAGAACTCATTTTGTTCTCCAACTCTGACAATGAACGGTCCATCCCATCTTTGGTTGATGGTATGTATGCTTGTTTCATATCTAGCTGTTGTGCTTATATATGTTATCATGAAACTTCTATTAAAACTATACATTGGCTCTAGGTTTGAAGCCCGGGCAGAGGAAAGTGCTGTTCACGTGTTTTAAGAGGAATGACAAGCGAGAGGTGAAGGTTGCTCAGTTGGCTGGTTCTGTGGCTGAAATGTCGGCATATCATCATGGTGAGATCTCACTGATGATGACCATTATCAATTTGGCACAAAACTTTGTGGGTAGCAACAACATCAACCTCCTACAGCCAATTGGTCAGTTTGGCACCAGATTGCATGGTGGCAAAGATGCTGCCAGCCCTCGATATATCTTCACTATGCTTAGGTAAGTTTTCTGGAAGAAATGAAGAAGAAGTAGCGGTACAGCTTTTATCACAAGATGCATTTACTGTATATTCCCTCTTTATAACTTATACCCGGTTTTATTTCCAGCCCTCTTGCTCGCCTCTTATTCCCTCCAATGGATGACAGTGTTCTGAAATTCATATATGATGACAACCAAAAGGTCGAGCCAGAGTGGTACATTCCAATCATCCCCACCGTACTGGTGAACGGTGCGGAGGGTATCGGTACCGGCTGGTCCTGTAGAATCCCAAATTATGATGTCCGGGAAATAGTGGGCAACATTCAAAGGATGTTGGATGGAGAAGAACCCCAGCCAATGGTGAGGCTTGTAGTTTTAATGCTCAAATTGCTGAATTGTCAACACATGTATGATATAATATATACATATGCAGTATCTTTCTATATTAAAGGGTGTGATGGTATCATTACCATCACTCTCAGCTATAAATTGTTTTAGATAGAGGAAATGCCCCATATTTCCGCTCTTGATAAATGAGGTTCATCTGCTGTTCAGTTATGCTGTGACGTAAATATGAGATTGTCTTTTTTTTTTTTTTTTTTTTTTTTTGAACAGCTCCCGAGCTACAAGAACTTTAAGGGAATGATCCAAGCGCTTGCTGTTAACCAGTACATCATTAATGGTGAGATCTCCGTTCTTGACTCGACTACTCTTGAAATCTCTGAATTGCCGATCAGGACATGGACACAGGTAAGTGCCAAACAGCACAATTCATTCCTTTTTTTTCCCCAGTTATGTTCTGAATGGTTTATAATTTTTCATATTGAACCTTTCATACAGAACTACAAGGAGCAAGTACTGGAGACCATGCTAAACGGGACAGAAAAGACTCCTGCTCTAATTACAGATTACAAAGAATACCACACAGACACCACAGTCAAGTTCATCATTAAGATGACTGAAGAAAAGCTGGCTGAGGCCGAGGCAGTTGGTCTGCACAAAGTCTTCAAGCTTCAGACACCTCTTACATGTAACTCTATGGTAGGTTTACGCTAGATGGGGTGAGAATTTACAGCAAATTTGGCACCTCATCTAAATCGCATCCCGTCCATGTAAACTGATTGCGACGTGTATGTTAACGATACACATGGCATTCTTTTGCTGGTATTTTGATCACCTCTGAGTTTTCTATTTGTTGTGCTATAAACAATTTTGAAAACCCCACTATTTTTTATATATACATATACCCTTTTTTTTATTTATTTATTTTTTATGAGAGATCAGCGATTTTATAATGGGACCGTGATAAGTATGGTTGGCAATCTGACACTGAACCAGTGACACTAATACAGGGATTGGTGCTAAAATACTATTTGTACTAATGACACTGGCTGGGAAGGGGTTAACATCCAGGGCGATCAGTTTTTTTTTTTTTTTATTTAATTTTTTCTGTGAGGTGCTTTTACTAGGGGGGGTGCTGTTTTTTATTTTGTGCTTTGCAGGGAAAATAAAACCAGCACATCCCTGCTGTGACAGGACTCGGCTCTATTGTTTACACTGACAGAGCTCTGTCCTGTCTCCCTCCTGGCCAATCAGCATGTGTCGGCAGTAATCCATTGGTTGGCACCCGCTGATCGGCTTGTGCTATGTCTAATCGCAGCACAGCTGGCACGCTCCCTACCTGGAAGTGCTAAAATCGCGTACCTAGTACGTGATCCAGCACAGGAGAGCCACTCTGCTGCCGTACTCCTACGTGTATATTGGACAGCAAGTGGATAAGGACCAGTCACTGTTCTCTCTCCCTTTTTGCAGGGTGACTGGTCTTGTTTCCTCCCCTTTTTTTGTATTTATTTTTTTTTTTGCAGGCAGCCTGTGTTAGGTGTTCCTGCTGGATCCCTTCCACAGCCCTGCTCTCTGCACAGGATATGTACTGCATAGTGATGTCCCTGCTATTTTTACAAGGCAATATCTGCATTTACAACTGCATTTGGTGCACACAAAGTAGGTTTATATACTTTTTGACTATTAAGTAATATTTTTTAAAATAGATTTTTGTGCCCGGAGTATAGCTTTAATAGTTGTAAGTGCACTTCTCACGATGCAAATGTGAAAGTAAACTTGTAGTTTAATAAACCTGCACATACACTTCCCCCAAGTGAAGCCTTTTGTTGTAAATATTTCCCCGTTACAGTGATCTTCTCTGTGTAGTTTTGCCTAGTACCTCGGTTATTTATCTTAAATATACGCGCCAGCTCTTTTTATAGAATCTACCAAAACAATCCTTTAAATTTGTATCCAACCGAGCCATTGCTTGTCATAGTTGCTGGTCAAGCTAAAGGATTGTTTGGCCACCTTTTTAGATTTCTTTATTGTTCCATATGTACCTGCTTTAACATCCCTATCTACTGTTCATGCAAAGGTGTAGGACAAAAAAAGTTTGGGAAAACTTTGACTAATCACTTGACATTTTTTAAATTTACGCTGTCTAACCATTGGATTTTTAGGTGCTGTTTGATCATACAGGATGCATGAGGAAATATGAGACCGTGATGGATATTTTGCGAGAGTTCTTTGATTTGCGTCTCCGCTACTATGGACTCAGGAAGGATTGGATGTTGGGCATGCTAACAGCTGAAGCCTCCAAGCTTAGTAACCAGGCTAGATTTATTCTGGAGAAGATTGAGGGCGTTATCGTTATTGGTAAGAGAATGGCAATACAAGCTGTACTAAATCTGATATGCCAGGGACCATTTTCTAAAGCTTTTCCATTAATTTTTTTTTTTTCCCAGAAAACAAGCCCAAGAAAGAACTCATACAGATGCTGGTCCAACGAGGATATGACTCTGACCCAGTGAAAGCCTGGAAGCAAACCCAAGAAAAGGTATTATTCATATACTGTATCTGTGGCAACCTTTATTTCCTGGCCATCTCTAGCATCCGTGCTTGACTCGCTGGCCCAGAGCTTGTATACAGCATGTAATGTCAGAGTATTTCTATTGGTTTTGTAGTAAAGCCTTTTTTATGGTGTAAAATTGTTGACGGCCCTGAAAAATCTGAGTGCCAGGAATGTCTACCACACCATAGAGCGCCCAGTGTACCATAATTTATAGTTCTGTATCAGGCAAGTTATCTGTAGAATGCACAGATAACTTGGACCTTGTGTCATGTTTGATGCATCACATGCTACAGGTAGTTTCTATTAAAAGCTGCTATGGCCTGGATTAGCTTAATAAGCATGACTACTTTGTATACACAGAGAAGCTACTTTCAGACTGGTGCTGTGAGTTGAAGTTGGGTGGCTTTGGGAAAGTTAGGTTAGCCATAGATGGTTCGAATAGCGATAATTTGTGTTCTTCCAGCAGGGACCCATGGTAACCCATGTTTCCAGGAAAGAGAACTGCATTACCTATGGGCCTGCCTTGTATTTCCTAAAATATGCACTCTCTTCATATCCTAATGGAATACTAATCTAATTTTATTTTGTCCTCACAGGAGCAAACTGGAGAGCTGATTGAAGAGGATGAAGGTGAAGCTCCTAGTACTGGTCCAGATTTCAACTATCTTCTTAATATGCCCATGTGGTACCTGACCAAAGAGAAGAAGGAGGAGCTGTGCAAGCAGAGAGATACGAAGGTGTGCTTCAGCAAGAAACATTTGTGTATTTGTTGCAGAGATTTTTTTGCACCTTCCATTTGTTTGTTTTTCTCCCTACTCCTTTATTGGCCACAATCCAATCCTATTGGCCACAATCCTTGAGTAACAGGATAAAAAACAGTTCTGTTATATTTCTTTTTCAAAACTTCATAAACTTCATATGTAATAGATTAGGAGGACCTTCATTAAACCAGACTATGCAGTACAGCTAAGATCTGCTTATTTATGGGCACCACTGCAGATATTCTAAATGAATAATGAATGGATAAATGTGGAAACTAATAGTTTGTCTGCTGGAATCTGCACTAGGATGTGTTTGAACATAAAGGCTACCTGTGAATTGCACCCCCTCCCTCACGTCATTGCTGTCTTCCAGAGCCTGTGTGATCCAGTCCATCCCCCCCTTGTTAAAATGTGTTCTCCTTGCTTCCCTTTATTATAAACTACACAATCAGTTTTGCAGTGTTTTTACTTGTTTGCTCACCCACCTTGCACTGCATATTTTTCCTCACGTTGCCCTTTAGTATAACATTGCTCTTCAAATTTCATTAACAATGTTTCTGTATTGTACATCACAGGGCATCTTCATATCCATCACAATAGGGTTATGCTGCCACCTTCAGATGGACACTGACGAAAAGACAGTAATCCCCTCCCAGCTAGGCACAGCCTCAGTTTTTTGCTAATGTGTGCTGTCTCCGCATACACTTTTTTTTTTTTTTTGCGAGCATTTCTCAAGAATTCCTGTTGGTAACCAGAGGCTCTATCTGGATCTGTTGCTTACAACCCTTGGACCAATAGGAATGATGCCAGGAGCCCAAACAATACAGGCTACAAGGAATTGTAAAGTTGCCATTCGGCACCAGACCCTGTGTAATTTTCTATTGCCTGGTTGGACTAGAAGAGTGTGCTATACAGGTCCAGGGTGGTGGGCCTGAGCCAGACATTTGTGTCCTTCAAGACACTAGTGGCATGCTCACCTGGAAGCAGCGTAGCACAGTAAACTTTGTTTACCACGTCCTCTGTTTTTCTCTCTATGCTGTCCTCAAGGGGTTTTTCTCTTACATTGCGTCCGCTGGAAACCTACACTTGCAGAAGTGGTCCATGTGAGGTTGGAAAGCTTTGGCACCATTTGGTGGGACAGGCCTTCTACCCGCTACCTGCTCCCAGCTGGATCTATGGTGCTTGTGCCATGGTAGCATGGTCAGAGCGCTCAAGGCAGCCATTTTGAACTTTCTCTGTGCTTGGCAGAAGATAAGCGGCTGCCCCAAGGGCATAAAGCATTTGATGCAGGCACCCCAGACAGATGGTTCCCTGCTTTCAAGGTGGACCACTGGCTTAGAAGGAAAGCCACCTATTTTCTTTTGGAGGGGTGTGGTTCCACAGCATTGAGGGTAATAGTTTGGCTGGTGTTAATACTTGCCACCTCAGCTGAATGAGATGCTCTTCAAAATCGGAGTTCACTTTTTTTGAACAGTCCATGTGTCAGCAGAGAGGTGGTGAGAAGGTTCTATCGGGTAGGGAGGAACCTAGCCATAGCTTCCCTTGCAAAAATTCCTTTGTTTGTCCGTTCCATGTGATTCTGATTTCGTCTTACTTTAGTCTTTGGGACCAGCGTTCCCCAATTTGTGTTTTCCCTTCTGCCAATCACCTGAAAGTGGCAGCCTAGTCCTATGTTATATACTGTATCTCCTATGAAGATGTCAAGTGATTTACTTCACAATAGGATTTTACACGTAAATAAACCCCCCCCCCCCCAGTGGAATATTTCTAACCTCTAGCTTTATATTTATTTCAGATTGCGGAGTTGGAAGATCTTAGGAGGAAATCTCCATCTGATTTGTGGAAGGGTGATCTTGCAACCTTTATTGAAGAGTTAGACGTAAGTCAAGTTGGATAACCCAAGCAGTTGTAACTACGCTTTTAAAGCATTTCAGAATTTGCAGAAAGCCGTTTACAAAATCCTTTGGGTTATTTTTTGCAAATACAGTAGTATTGTTTTGTTTTATGTATTTATGGGCCCAACTAAAGCAAGTAAGTAAGATGCATTTTCTGCTTACTGGAATTCTCAGCAACTGTTACAAATATACTTTTTTCCCCTTCCAGGTGCTCAAACTGAACAATGCAAACCAAACTTTTGCCTCATTTACACAGAATGTAAAATCCTAATGTACAACAAGCATGCATAGTATTCGGAAAGATTCAAAACTGTTTCTTAAAATGTTTGTAAAGGCTGAAGGTTTTTTACCTTCATTGATTATAGTTATGAGCATGAGAGCCTCGGTTCTCCACGGACTTTCCCTCATTGGCTCCCACTGTCACAGCCAGTGAACTATTGAGGAGAGGGAGTGGGTTGAGCTGCTGTGTGAATGCACACGCGGAGCCTCTGCTTGGATGCCCCCATTGCAAGCTACTTGGGGTGCCCGAGAAGAGGATTGGGGCTGCTCTGTACAAAAACTGGGCCACCTCTTCGCCACTTGACGGGATCCGCCGGCCTCAGATGTTTACCCTGGAGATTTCTGGCAGACCCGATGGTCGCCGGAGTCTCTATGATCGTTCGGAAGCCAGGCGCGATGTTATGACGTCACGCCCGGCCTCTGCATTCAAACAAACTGCGCCGCTTCGGCTGGGAAGCCGAGATCTATATATTTTTTTTTTTTTTTTAATTTTATTTCAGGCTTCCCAGCTTAGAGGTGAGATAGGGGGTCTTATTGACCCCCTATCTCACTGTAAAGAGGACCGATCATGCCATATTCCTATTACAAGGGATGTTTACATTCCTTGTAATAGGAATAAAAGTGATAAAAATATTTATTTATTTTTTTAAAAGTGTCAAACTAAAAAAAAAAGTAAGCGTAACAAAAAACTAAAAGCGCCCCTGTCCCCGTGTGCTTGCACGCAGAAGCGAACACATACGTAAGTCCCGCCCCCATATGGAAACTATGTTCAAACCACCCATGTGAGGTATCGCCACAAATGTTAGAGCGAGACCAATAATTCTAGCCCTAGACCTCTAACGCAAAACCTGTAACTAGTAAAAAAAATTTTAAAGCGACACCTAAGGGGATTTTTAAGTACTGAAGTTTGGTGACATTCCACGAGCGTGTGCAATTTTGACGCGTGACATGTTGGATATCTATTTACTTAGCGTAACTTCATCTTTCACATTATGCAAAAAAAATTGGGTTTATTTTTTTTGGAGGAAAAAAATGTGGTGTTTTTTATATTTTTTTGGGGGGGGGGATATTATAGCAAAAAGTCAAAAATGTAGGGGTTTTTTTTCAAAATTGTCACTATTTTTTTGTTTATAGCGCAATAAATAAAAACTGCAGAGGTGATCAAATACCACCAAAAGAAAGCTCTATTTGTGGGGGAAAAAAAAGGACATCGATTTTTGTTTGGGAGCCACGTCGCACGACCGCGCAATTGTTAGTTAAAGCGACGCAGTGCCGAATTGCAAAAAGTGCTCTGGTCTTTGGCCAGCCAAATGGTCCGGGTCTGAAGTGGTTTACCACTTCAACCCCGGCACCTTTCGGTGGGAACGAGTACCTGTTTTTGATGTGGCCCTGTCTCCCAGAAGTTCAGCCACCTCTGCCGCTGGACCAATTGGAAAGCGCAGCATGTTCAGTAGGGAACCAGCTGTGAAGGAATGGCGGCGGCTGCTCAGTATTTGTAGCTGCCTTTTAATTTTTCATGGGGGGGGCTGGACCTCTTTTTAACATCCCCCTCTTCTTCTTTTTTTTTTTTTTTTTTGGTTTGTTTTGTGGAATTTTTGAAGGAATTGCGATTTGATATTCTAAAGCATAGGCACTCATTCTGTAGGGCAAGATAAGAACTGGGAAGATTCCTTGAAACTCTTATTTTGCTAGGGAGCAAATGAGTAGTTCCTTGTGGTGATATACATACTTTAAAGCCTATTTTATCCTGCTTCATTAGAGGTAAATTAGTTTGCTTCAGTGATTTATTGTTCATTACCTTATATTTTGCTTGGTCAAACACCATGATTTGTCTTTTTTTTTTTTTTTATCTCTAGCGTGTTGAAGAGAAGCAGAGGGAAGATGATGCCTATGCTCTCCAGGGCAAAGCGGTGAAGGGCAAGAGTGGAAGACCACAGGTGAAAAAGCTGCAGCACCAGGAGACTCTTCCATCCCCTCATGGAAGACGTGTCATTCCAAGAGTTACAACCGCTATGAAAGCTGAGGCCACCAGGAAAATAATTAAAAAGAGAATCAAGGTATTATATTTTTTCAAAACATTCCTGTCAGTCTCTCTTTTTGATTCAGTGACTTGATAAAATCCAAGCTTATGGGA
This sequence comes from Aquarana catesbeiana, assembly GCF_042186555.1. Lineage (NCBI taxonomy): Eukaryota > Metazoa > Chordata > Amphibia > Anura > Ranidae > Aquarana > Aquarana catesbeiana. Next base: position 66,695,952 of record NC_133335.1, read on the forward strand.
ACACTTGTCCATTTTTAGCCAGTAATGAAACTACATGATTGAAGTTAGATGCTCAGGAAGTACAAGAAATATGTGGGGCACTGGATCTCTCAAAGCAGTAGATGTTCTAGTGCAGTCTTAAGTCACGTAGAGGGAATGTTTTTTTCATTAGGCAGCTCATCCCTGGTGTGGTGGCCAGCTCTTTGCTTGATGTAAGGACTGGGTGAGCAAGTAGGTAAGTACCAAATGCTGAATGTCTGAAGTCCAGATTCAATTTGAATCAGGTCACAAAAAGCCAATGTGTTGGGTGTTCAAAGGGTCTCCTTTTATCAGGGCTTGGCACTGTTGAACATAGTGTTTACTGGAATGATAAGATACAGTGAGGGAAACAAGTATTTGATCCCCTGCTGATTGTGTACATTTGCCCACTGACAAATGATCAGTCTATAATTTTAATGGTAGGTTTATTTTAACAGCGAGCGACAGAATAAGAACAAAAATATCCTGAAAAACACATTTCAAAAAAGTTATAAATTGATTTGCATTTTAATGGGTGAAATAAGTACTGTATTTATCGGCATATAACACGCACCCCAAGTTTAGGAGGGAATTATAAGGGAAAAAAATGTTTTAAGGAAAAAACTTACATTTAAATGCCCATCAATGCAGCCTTGCACAGCGTCCATCTGCATGCTTGTCCAGTGTCATTTGCAGCCTTGGTGTCATTTGCAGCTTTTCTGTGTCCATTTGCAGCCTTGCCCAGGCTGCAGTTAAACTGCAGTGACTTGTCGGTGTCACTGCAGATTGAAAATGACGCCGAAATACAGAGTCGGTCACCGGCTCTTCTCGGCGGCTCTCGGTCACTTTCGGCTCCATTCGTAGTCCCGCCCGGGATGGGCGTGACTGTGAGCGGGGGCCGAGCGCCGCCCATATACAGATAGCTGAGTGTACTCGGCTAGGTTTGGCAAGCGCCGCTCAGTCACGCCCAGTCCCTGTGTCCATCATAGGGCGGGACTGGGCGTAACGGTCAACGGAACTAGCCGAGTACACTCGGCTATCTGTATATGGGCGGCGCTTGAGTGGAGCCGAAAGTGGCCGAGAAGAGCCGAGGACCGGCTCTGTGTATTTCGGCGTCGCCATTTTCAAATCGGCGATCGCTCCGTTCAGTCAGCAGGGGATCGGCGTATAACACGCACCTGCGATTTTCCCCTGATTTTAAGGGGGGAAAAGTGCGTGTTATACGCCAATAAATACGGTATTTGATCCCCTATCAATCGGCAAGATTTCTTGCTCTCAGGTGTCTTCTATACAGGTAACAAGCTGAGATTACCTGATGAGCACTCTATTAAAGGGAATGCTCCTAATCTCAGCTTATCTGTGTAAAAGACACCTGTCCACAGAAGCAATCAATCAGATTGCAATCTCTCCACCATGGCCAAGACCAAAGAGCTGTTCAAGAATGTCAGGGACAAGAGTGTAGACCTACACAAGGCTTGAATGGGCTACAAGACTATCCCCAAGCAGGTTTTTTTTATTCATTGAAGTGTATTTTTCCTAAAAAAAATTGCGTTTGAAAGACCGCTGGGCAAATAGTGTGACATAAAATATTGCAGCAATTGCCATTTTATTCCCTAGGGTCTCTGCTAAAATATATATGTTTGGGGGTTCCAAGTAAGGATGAGCTCCGGCGTGTTCGCACACCCCCACATGCAGAGCCTGCCAGGAAGTCGGCACTGCACAGCGCTAATCACAGGCAGTGAGACATTTCCCGATGCGCGGCTGCAGAGATCGGGATATGTCTCATTGCCTGCGATTAGCGCAGTGCCGACTTCCTGGCGGGGTGTGCGAACATCCTGGAGCTCATCCTTGGTTCCAAGTAATTTTCTAGCAAAAAAATTGATTTTAACTTGAAGTGTCAGAAAAAGATTTAGACTTTAAGTGGTTAAACTTCCTGCATTTACATGTTAAAAACTTGGCAGACTGCCCAGATTTTTTCTTTTACACACAGAAGTTTATCCCTTTGATCCAAGAAGGAAGTGTTACAATGTTTCATGTTAAAAACTTGGCAGACTGCCCCGATGTTTTCTTTTGACAGCTGAGTGAGCAGATAAGTCTCTCCACTTGTTATATGAAAGAATCAGCGAACTGCAATAGGGATCGTCAGGGGGGGTTGAATAGAGATCACGATTTTTTAACTATTGTGCAGCTCTAATAGAGGCCCTCAAATGTGATACAAAACCGTTAAGTTCATTAAAAAAAAAAACTGCAATGTGTACTTTTAGTGCGAGGACATTGCCAGGAAGATGGAGTTTGGTGATGACGATGATACAAGGGATAGCCCAGGAGTCAGTCCTGAGAACAGTCCTGAAAACATGACCCTTGCTGAGAGACTGTCTAAGAAAGTGAAGAAAGAACCAGGTTTGTGTTATTGCTATAATGTAACATGTTTATATTTAAAACAGAAGTCCTTGCATTTTAATGATTGTTTTTAACAGGTACTAAAGCTAAAGAAACTAAAGGGAAGAAGCAGCTGACTCTCCCATTCAAACCTGTGAAAAAAGAACCTCAGAAACAAATAGACTCTGATAGTGAGTTTGAACCAGAAGTAGTGGTACCACGTGCCGTTCAGCCACGCCGAGCTACTGGTAAGATATTAACCACTTAAGGACCGGAAGGATACGTCCTTTAATGACCAGGCCATTTTTTGCGATGGGGCACTGCGTTAATTTAACTGACAATTGCGCGGTCGTGCAAAGCTGTACCCAAATAAAATTGATGTTCCTTTTTTTTTCCCCACAAATAGTTTTCTTTGGTTTTTGATCACCACTGCGGTTTTTATTTTTTGCGCTATAAACCAAAAAACTATTTTGGAAATAAACTTTCTGCTATAAAACATACCAAAATTTTTTTTTTTTTTTTTTTTTTAAAGCACATTTTATTCTTTTTTTTTTTTTTTTTTTTTTTTTTTTTAGGCCAATATGTATTTTGCTACATATTTTTTGATATAAAAAAAAATCCCAATAAGCATATATTGGTTTGCGCAAAAGTTATAGAGAAAATAAGGGATAGATTTATGGCTTTTTTATATATATATTTTCTAGTAATGGCGGTGATCAGATTGGACAATGTGGAGGACTGATCGGACACACTTGACCTTTTTTTTTTTTTTTTGTTTTTTTTTGTTTTTTGAGGACCAGTGACATTATTACAGTGATCGGTGCTAAAAATATGCACTGATCACTGTTTAAATGACACTGGCAGGGAAGGGGTTAACATCAGGGGTGATAAAAGGGTTAAGTGTGTTTGCGAACTGTATGGGGGACGGTCTGACTGGGACAACAGAGGTCTGTCTTCCTGCATAGCAGGAAGACAAGATCCTGTGTCATCACCTGTCAGAACGAAGATCTGCCTTGTTTACTTTGGCAGATCCCCATTCTGTCTCTGCGGGAACGATAGCGAGCGGCCGGTCGACATCATGCTTGGCTCCCTCGCTGGCCAATCAGCACGACGTACACCTACGGGGATTCGTGCAGCCGAGCCATCTTGCGGCGGGTGGTCGGCAAGCAGTTTAGTGATTTTGTAAAGCTTCCTTTGTTAAAAAAAAGTCTATACTTCTGTATAGTGGTTTTGCAGAGTGGCCCCGCTTTGCCTCTTCTGGGGTCCCCACACGGCACTCCTGACTCCTCCTCGTTGGTGTGCCCCCATGGAGAGCCGCTCTCCTCGGGGGCACTCGTGCAGGCTCGCTTCTGAATCCTGCTGCTGCGTCCATTGACGCAGGACTCAGCCCTGGCTCCCGTGTCACTGGATTTGATTGACAGCACTGGGGGACAATGGCCCCTGCTGCTATCAGTCTATCCAATGAGGACCCGAGACAGCGGCTGGATCTGCTGTGCTCCTCCCTGTCGCTGGAAAGATCGGGGCTCAGGTAAGTAAAGGGGGGCAGCAGCATCACAAAAAGTTTTTACACCTTAATGCATTCTGAGAGAGCTAGTATGCTCTGATTTTCAGTTTAGTCAACCAATGACCACTGATGTGTTTTAATAGGTAGTTTGTATTGTTCATTGGGATCAGCTTTACCAGTAGTTGTATTTTTGGGGGACCTGTCAGGGTGGTAAGGTGTTCATTCCACTGGAAAGCACAAGGAGCATTTTAACTCTTTCAAAGACGCAAAGTCTTCAGTTCAGTCATTTTCCAGGGAGTGTTGTCATGCACAAAGATTGTTAGCTCATGTGACAACAATCTGGTGCCAGCAGACATTCTACACTGATCTACACTGGGGTTGGTTAACTACACAGTTAACCTGGTTTACACTAAAACAGCTACCACCTCATATTTTATGATAGACATGAACCCTTTACAATAATGTAACAAGTATGGTTTGTAAAGAAATGTCGAATACTGGCTGTCAAGCAGGCAGGAATATTTCAGCAATTCATGCTATATTATAGCCCTCTTCAAAAAGGCAGATTCTTTAAAGTCCAACTCCAGCAAACCTAAAAATTCTCTGTTGCAGTGGGGGGCTACTCCTGCACTGCAAGGGTGAATGGCTCATTTCTGTCCTGGGGCAGCAAGAAATACTTTTACCCTACATTATCCTCCTGCTACTCTAGCAGATGGAGGGGTTGGATGGATGCTTCTCTCATGCTCCGGTTGTGGGCTTTCCCACTGGACCCTGCATTGGTCTTGATGACAACAGAAATCCTTAGAGCACCAGAGCATATGGGAGAAGTAGCAGGGACCAGTGTCTGGCAGTGCAAGGGGGAGCATGCAGAAGTAACACACACCATACGTCGGGTAACACACACCATACGTCCTGCATTTTGGGAAGAGAAGCTCAGATTTTCCAAGGCTATTGAGGGCAGAGGACTTGACACACACAGTCGGACACCAAACTGAACATAACCTAACCCCCAAACAGTATTGTAGCGTAGAGGACTAAAGTAGACCTTCAGCTTTTCCACAGTATACTAAAGCTTTCATCAATGGAAATTGTGTTTTCATGTATTTGGTTACCATTATGATTACCGTTATATTGCAGTCTGAAAACCTATGCTATAGACAGTCAGTGCGGGTTTCTGCTACAAGGCTAAGAATAATACTTTCATGTACAGCAATATAACCTATTTATTTCCTTTCTAGCTCAAATAAAATATGTATTGGATTCTGATGAGGAAGAGGCTGTTGGCAGCAACAAAGAAAGTGGTACCAGTGACATTGATAGTGATGCGTTCGACCCATGTGAAGATTCTGATGATGAATCCTTTGTCGTATCTAAACCTGCACGCAAGCCAAAAGCTGCCTCCAAGTGAGTAGTCCATTTCAGAATTTATATATTGTGAAATGATTGGATCATCATTTCATCTTTTTGTGGACATTTATGATTTTGATTGTGTGTGTGTGTATGTATGTATGTGTGTGTGTATGTGTATATATATATATATATATATATATATATATATATATATATATATATATATATATATATATATAATTTTTGGTTTTTTTTTGTTTTTCACAGATAGAAAGTTTGAGCGCCCCATTTATTTACAATCATCATATTTTTGTATGAGGTCACTAATGGTTGCAGCTGTTCACAATCAAGTGTGAATTTATATTTACATAGCCGTGCACAAGTATTATAAAACAAAAATTTTAATGTTTCCCTTGCGGTGTTAAAAATCCTGCTTGCTTTAATTTTGTGCATATTTAGTCAGTTATAAAAAGTACCAAAATTGCACCTCCCTATTGAAAAGGCATTTTTGATGTTTTTTGAGTCGCATGACCTATGAAACTCACCGCAGACGCAGTAAAATCGGGTGTTTGCTTTTGTTTTTTTTTTCTGTGCCTTTTTTTCTATTGGCAAACCGGTGATAACCTATTTTTGGCGGCTGATATATCGGTGGGTCCCTACTTTAACCCTTTCATGACTAAGCCTATTTTTGAAATTTGGTGTTTACAAGTTAAAATCCGTATTTTTTGCTAGAAAATTACTTAGAGTTCCCAAACATTATATATATTTTTTTAGCAGAGAATCTAGAGAATAAAATGGCGATTGTTGCAATATTTTTTATCACACGGTATTTGTGCGGCGGTGTTTTAAACGCAAATTTTTGGAAAAGGGACACTTTCATGAATTTTAAATTTTACAAAATCCAAACAGTAAAGTTACCCCAATTTTTTTGTATAATGTGAAAGATGATGTTACGCCGAGTAAATAGATACCAAACATGTCACCCTTTATAATTGCACGCACTCGTGGAATGGCGACAAACTACAGTACCTATGAATTTCCATAGGCGACGCTTTGAAAATTTTTTACGGTTACCAGGTTTGAGTTACAGAGGAGGTCTAGGGCTAGAATTATTGCTCTCGCTCTGACGATACCTCACATGTGTGATTTGAACATCGTTTACATATGCGGGCGCGATTTCCGTATGCGTTTTCTTCGCTGCGCGAGCTGGCGGGGACAGGGGCACTTTAAAAAAAAATTTTTTTTTTTTAATGTTTTTTTTTTTTTTTTCTTTATAAATTGTGTTTTAAAAATTTTTTTTTTTTTTTTTTACTTTTATTGCTGTCACAAGGAATGTAAACATCCCTTGTGACAGTAATATGTGGTGACAGGTACTCTTTATGGAGGGATGGGGGGGGTCTAAAAGACCCCTCATCCCTCCTTTACACTTCAAAGTATTCAGATCGCCGAAAACGGCGATTCTGAATACTGTGTACTTTTTTTAAATTCGGCGCCATTGGCAGCCGAGTAAACGGGAAGTGACGTCATGACGTCGCTTCCGCGTTTACAACGAGAAAGCTGGAACGAAGCCGCCCACAGCTTCGTTCCAGCCCGCCCCCAGCCACCGAAGGTACCCGATTGGACACCGGGCCTCCCGATCGCACGGGAGGCCCGGTAACAGCGGCGGGGGGGGGTGTCCCCTCCCGATCCTCCGGTATAGCAACCGAGCGGCTTTTAGCCGCATCGGTTGTTATATACGGGTAGCCGATCGCCCGCTGTAAACAACGGTACCGGGATGATGCCTGCAGCTGCGGGCATCATCTTGATATAACCCCGGAAAGCCGAGTACGCATATGTGCTTACGGTCGGCGGGAAGGGGTTAAGGAAAGTGGGGTAGTGTCCTTGAGCGGCAGCTGCTAATCTGTCACCTTGTCGCACAAGTGCCAAGCTCTGCATCCTGCGGGGAAATAAGGGAGGGTTACATGCTTCCCTCATATACTACAAATTACCAGGTAGTTCCTCTTTTCTCTTCAGTGGGTAATCTGAGAAGGGTGTAAAATCTGTTTGCTTTGTTTTTACTGGTGTTCCACAGTGAATTGCTATCAATATTGGTGGAAAATTCATTTTATTTATTGAAAGTTTTGCATTAAGTAAAATTTGGTTTCATCTTATACAGGCGTGTTAAGGGTGCCAGTCAAGACAAAGAGCAACCAGCTAAGACTAGCAAGAAGCCAAAAAGTTCTCCAAAAGAATCAGAAGGGCCTAAAGCAACTACCGAGGAGGATCCCAGTCCTGACAAGAAACCTGAACCATCCCCAACAGGTATGGAAATTTAGGTGAAAAGTGGGATTAAAGTTATCTAGTGCTGGGTTCCCTGTGAAGGTGGTGGGGTTTTTGTAATTTCTTACCTAGAAATAAGCTGTTCGGTAGTTTGAGTAACTAAAAGGTGTTTATTACTCATTGCACATCATTTTCATGAATTGATTCTTATTCTGTCACTCATCAAGATTTCAATATTCAGTTTCTTTATGAGGTATTTAAACCATGTCTTAGCAGGTGCCATTGATACTGATGGTGACGAGGCTTGTCCTGTGTCACTGCCACAAGTCACCACTGCCATCCCAGCTGCCAAGAAACCAGCAAAGGAGAAGCCTGTAAAGGCTGCCAAAGAGAAACCTGCAAAGCCGGCTGGTGAGAAGGCAGCACCCAAGAAACAAGCCAAGAAGAAGGATAGCGCTGCCACCAAGAACGGTATGTGGGGCATCCAGAAGGAATGAAGGGCCTTATCTTTTTCTCCCGTGTAAACTACCCAGTATTTTCCAACACGCTGTAGTATAACTTTGGCTTCAATACTTGGTCACTGATTCATACAAGAATGCCGATTCACAGTTCTAAATTCCGCTCTGATTTTTCCAGTAACATATAAGCTTGTTTCAGGTCATATAATTGTTAGGTTCCACGCTTGGGTCTAGGCTGGGCTGCTGCCTCCCTCAAGGAGCTCCAACCGGAGTACCAAAAGTTATGGGTATAGGGGTGGGTGGCACCTGAAGAGTGCTCCTCTGCAATGGGTCACTCTTTCCAGGTGAATATAAAATAGGTGAAAAAACACTGCCGTCACCTGAAGGGCAATCCTACACAGTGAATCACTCTTTAAAGCATAAGTAGTGAGTGCTAAACTAAAAACAAAATGAGTATCCTAACGGCTGTTCTCACCCTGTGTTCAAGGCAAGGTTATACAGATACAGCCCTAATAATAGTGCTGATTGCAAACTGGTGTATCAGCTTGCAATGTGAGTGTGCTAAGTGCAATAATGAATCAGTCAGCAATTATAAACAAATTTAATCCTAAATGGTTCATCTCAACAGCTATATCATAAATGTACAGCATGAGTTAATTGTTTCCAAATCATTAATAAACAAAAAATACGTGCATTAACATATTCTGTTGAGAGAAAATTTTTGGTATATAAAAAAAAAAAAAAAAAAAAAAGATTAAGTTCAGTCTTTTAGTAGTGCAAAAAAATAGCAGGGTTTCAAGTGACTTTGCTTGTCCAAAAGTGACTTGTGCCTATTTAGGTGACTTCCATGCTCCCCTTCAGTTTCCCACTCACCAGATCCCTGTAGGGCTAAATCGCATGCAGTGAGTGTGGTAGCAGTCCTCAGGGCAATCACCTCCTCCTTGGCTCAGCACGTAACGGAGTATCCAGATCTTGAGCCTCTCTGTGGTAAGCCATTCCCAATAGGTTGGATTTTTGTAGTTACCTCCTCCGATGTAAACCACAGGTCACCCTCATGGACAAAAGAGATGGGTACTCGTAGTGTAAATCCGGATGATTTTGTTAAAGTTTAAAAACGCCACTTGGCATATTCATAAGTGTGTAATTCATAAGTGTGACATAAGTGTGTAAGCTAGCATAGCTTGGTTGCAGTACAAACCGGGCGTGCGTTCCACTGACTGGAGTGCCGTTACCGGAAATGACGTGAGTGCGTACCAAGCTCTGTCTTGCACGTTTCGCCATAGGACGTCGTCTAAGGCGGTGCAATCTTGGTGTACACCTCACGTCTATTAGTGAGTGGTCATGCAGGATCCACCTCCCGTAGGCGGGTTTGCAAATCGGGATATTTAGTTGCCACGTGTGTATTATGCAACCCCTGTGTCGGATTATCATGCACATCCCATAGCATGGCCTTATAGATCCTGGAGAGGACTGTTTTGCCGCATCTCTTCAAACAGTCCACTCTCCATAGAGATATGTATGGTCGAGTTTTATGCCCCCCCGGTGGTCGAATTTGGTATTTACGCCCTGCAGTTGCACTCTCTATTACAATACAAATATTGACAAGTAAAATTTAAAAAAAAAACTTCTAAAAGTTCAAAATCATTCTAAAATCTCGATGTACCCAAGTCAAAGAGGAAAGAGTATTACTGATGGTCCTATTTGTTATAATTCTATATGCATTAGCCCTACCAGACAGCTTAGTGGCACATATCCTGCTTTTATTATTATTGGTAACTAATACTAACAAATACTACAGCTGCTGGCTTTTAATATTAGGACACATATTAAAGTTATTAGTAAATATTAATATAACACTTATTAATATAAGTGTCCTAATATTAACTTATTTAATTAATATATAACACTTAATTTAATATTAGGACGTGTCCAGGAATCCAGCAGTGTTTTTACCCGAGCTGGTTTTTTAATTGGCTATTGGATGCTGCCGCCACCATATTGACTAAGGGAAACCGGCAGTGAAGCCTTGCGGCTGTACAGCCGATTCAATACTGTGCATGTGCCAAGCGTGCTGCATTTTCTGAATGGATCAGTGGGGGGCGTCTGCTCCCCAGCCCTCAAAATGTGCCGACGGAGGGGGAGGCAGACAAAGCAGAGCTCCACCAAAAAGGGGAAGCTCAGCTTAACATGCATTTTGTAGTAAAGCACATGGCAAGTAGATTGAAATATCTGTCAACTGATGTATGATTTTGGGTATTTACAATAAGCAGATCGCTCTTTATAAAATAAATACTATTTGGATCGATAGGAGATGCAATAGGATAGTTGTACCAATTCCTCCGCAAGTGTGGTAATGAGTTTGTCTTGTGATCTCTCTCCAGATAAGCAGCCATCCATCTTTGAAGCTTTGTCCAAGCCCAAAACTTCCAAGAGCACTGCAGCAAGACCTGCAGATAGCACAGATGATGACATTGTTCCTTCTAAAAAGACTGCTAAGCCACGTAAGAGGAAGAACTCCGATTCTGACTCAGACTCTGGTCCAAAGCAGAAAAGCAAAACAGCCAAGGTGAGGTTCAGATTTAAATAGCTAGATAAGAAAAATCAGCCAAACTTGCTGGAAATCCTAATATTCTGATATGCTAAATGTATACTTTTATGAAAATGTAATCAGTAGTTTGCAGCTGGTAAGGGTAAGAATTTTTTAACCTTCACGTACTGTATACACTATATAAACAAAAGTATTGGGACACCTGCCTATACACACACATGAAATGTAATGGCATCCCAGTTTTAGTCTGTAGGGTTCAATATTGAGTTGGCCCATCCTTTGCAGCTATAACAGCTTCTAAACCTTGTGGACAGCCTTCCCAGAAGAGTTGGAGTGTGTCTGGGAAGGTTTGACCATTCTTTCAGAAGCGCATTTGTGAGGTTAGGCACTGATGTGGACATGAAGGCCTGACTCGCAGTCTCCGCTCTAATTCATTCCAATGGTATTTTATCAGGTTGAGGTCAGGACTCTGTGCAGTCCAGTCAAGTTCCTCCACCCTAAACTCTCATCCATGTCTTTATGAACTTTGCTAACTCAATATTGAACCCTACGGGCTAAGACTGGGATGCCATTAAAGTGTAAGTCCACCCTAACACTAAAATCCCTGCATCTACAGACATCCACGATCTAACACTAACCTATCCCTGTAAAGAAGAAATCAGTATACAGTACATTTTTTTTTTAATCCTATCTTGTCTCTAGTGACGAGCTCTGCAGAGGACGCAGCTGACAATGGCTGTAAAATGGGGAATGACGTCACCCATAGTTGCTATGGGGCTTCCGTTGTCAGTTGTGTCCTCTGCACCCGCCTCCACAGTGAAGTTTCGGCTGACAGCTTAGCGTGGGGTTGGATCAGCTTCAAAAAAGGTATCTATACTGAATTTTTCTTTACAGGGCTGGTAATACCTGGACTTTTTTTCTGCCAGAACATCCCAGAAAAATTGCTCTAATGTGTGGCATATGTGTATGGCATTGAGAGTAAATGCAGTCTACTGGCCAGAATATTTATTATGGGCTTTGGAATACATTTACGTGCATAAATTATGCTTTGTGTACAAAAAAAACATGCGCTTGCTCAAAGTAAGGTTAAGCAGCTAACACAACAAATAGAAATTTTGCTATAAACCATATACAGACAAGTGTAGCGCTGAAAGTGATGCAAAAAGTGAAGAAAAAGAAATAATGCAATAATAAAAATGTCATGAAAATAACATTACATGCTAATGAATGTCCATGTTGAATGCATCAAAAGTCCATCATGATATAAACCATTACAGTCACCATGTGAATCGACAAATATATTAGTGACAAGACTGTCCCAAAACTGAATGAAGGTGTGCCAAAAGTACTGGACCCACGATAAGTAATTATTATATGAGACAGGCAAACTTGTTGCAGCATTGATGAACACAAAAAAACAATTGTGGTCGTGGAAGCCTTCAAGAAGATCCAATGTGTGTAGACATACGATTGTGCAAAACCACCACCCGAGTGAATGGAGGCTTACCAGAAAGTTGGCACCCACAGAGCGTATGCTGTATGTGTCAAACAGGCTTAACTTGCCCACTGGCAATGGAGGGGGAACACCGATGATGAACTGAAGGTGGAATCCTAACGGTTCTTTCCCAGGGATATCTTCTCCATATAGAAGTATAAACGTCCTCGGTCATAACCCACATAAAATTAAGAAGGGGCCATATAGTGTAATTCCGTATAAACATAAAAATTTATTCAAAGAGAAACACTTACATCTCAAGGTATAAAAAGCGCTTGTGTGTTAAAATGGCGGCAGTGGAGTCTGCCCGACGCGTTTCGTCACACAGGACTTCGTCTGGGGTACTTACCCACTGCAGCCAAACTCCTTTATATAGGCACAAAGACCCCTGTGATGAGAATCCAGCTCCCTGAATTTTGCAAATTAGCACTTCCGGGGTCCTCCAAAATGGCGGGCCCGAGTGCGTTCCAAGCGCCTCTGTCGTGTAGTCCATCCCCCGGGGCCTCGTGGTGTCATGTCAGCGTATCTCCGCTGATGTGAAACTGCGACCTCACGTCACAGCGTCTGGGATGTACGGCATAATACAGACCGCCGTGCATTCCACGGTACTGCGCACGGCATCGTCACCACGTCGTGACGCATGCGTACAACGCGGCGTGTCTACTGTGTACAATAGGCAGTTCAGAAGAGCTGCACACTGGTCAGGAACTGACGTAAAGGGGAAGAAGGGTGGGAGGCAGACCACACAGGAAATAGCAGTACGCCAACCGGAAACACAACAGAAGTGTACGCAATAGGTGTATGTTAAAATCTCGGTGGAATATTAAAAGGACATCTTAAATATATCCTTATATTACTTTATAGGAAACCCAGTCCGTATGGATGCAAGGACCCAAAAGAAATGGGATAAAAAAGGGTTAAACTTAAATATAGAAAAAAGGAGATGGATTCTCAACCAGTCACATGACTCACTCCTCATCACTATATAGCATATACATCCTGTTATATTTCATACAAATGATAGATCACCTGCACAATTAAAAAAAAATGAATTAATGTAATGATGAAAAAGAGACAAATATAGAAAAGGAATAAAATTACCATATAAGTTTATATAAGGTATCCAGCTACTGAATGTCCCTGAATTTATCAGTTAAGATTCATCTATAAAGGCATTGATATCTTCTTCGACATTCATGCCTTGTGGGAAGAGAGTCTGTAATTCATATGCCCAAAACATTTTGAGACGGGAGACCCCTCTAATTTTGCCCCAACCCCCCCCCCCCCCCATCCAAGGTGGAACATATTTGTCTATAATGACAAACTGTGATCCTGCGGGGTTACTGTTGTGAAATTGTTTGTAATGCCTGGGTACTGTGTGTTTGGGGTCCCTGCTCTTGATTAAGGCTATATGTTCCCCTACTCTAGTTGTAAACGTTCTGGTGGTACGACCTATATATTGCTTGCGACACGGGCACATAATGAGGTACACTATGTATCTTGTGCTGCATGTGCAAAAAGATTTCACAGTGTATCTCTTTCCAGTAACCGTAGATGAAAATTCTATAACTTTGCGCCCTTCAAGTGTGTTATGTAGACAAACCACACACTTTTTACAAGGATAAAAGCCTGTCGTGTTTTGAAAGAAGGACGGACGAGAAGGTGGATTAATCACATTGGGGGCTATCCGACCCTGTAGGGATGGTGCTCCCCTAAATATGACCTTGGCTTCCGCTGGCAATAGTGTGCCTAGAATGTTATCATGTCTCAAAACATCCTAATGTGTTTTCACAATGTTTTTAATTTGTGCTGAGTTAAAAAGGATGTTAACATAGCCCATTTAAGTTTTTGTCAGGTTCCTTCTTTGGCTTTATCTCAAGCAAAGTTTTCCTCTCAGCATTCATAGCTCTCTGGATCTCGAAATCTAAGTTGGCATTATCATATCCCTTAATCGGTAAATTTTTGTTTTAAGACGCTTTCTTGTGTGATGAATAGTTCAGTGTCTGTACAGTTCCTACGGAGCCTGAGGAATTGGCTACGTGGGACTGCACTTAACCAGGATCTATGATGGCAACTATTAACAGGAATGAAGCCATTGCGATCGGTGGGCTTAAAATAGGTATTAAATCTAAATCTTTTTTCCACTATTTCTATCTGCAAGTCGAGGAAATGTATCTTGGTTTCCTATAAAGTAATATAAGGATATATTTAAGATGTCCTTTTAATATTCCACCAAGATTTTAACATACACCTATTGCGTACACTTCTGTTGTGTTTCCGGTTGGCCTACTGCTATTTCCTGTGTAGTCCGCCTCCCCCCCTTCTTCCCCTTTTACGTCAGTTCCTGACCAGTGTGCAGCTCTTCTGAACTGCCTATTGTATACACAGTAGACACGCCGCGTTGTACGCATGCGTCATGACGTGGTGACGATGCCACGCCATGCGCAGTAGGCGGTATTGTGGCATGCACGGTGGTCTGTATTATGCAGTACATCCCGGACGCTGTGACGTGAGGTCGCAGTTTCACATCAGCGGAGATACGCTGACATGACACCACGAGGCCCAGTGGGTTGGACTGCACGACAGAGAGGCTTGGAACGCACTCGGGCCCGCCATTTTGGAGGACCCCGGAAATGCTAATTTGCAAAATTCAGGGAGCTGGATTCTCATCACAGGGGTCTTTGTCCCTATATAAAGGAGTTTGGCTGCAGTGGGTAAGTACCCCAGATGAAGTCCTGTGTGACGAAACGCGTCCGGAAAACTCCACTGCCACCATTTTAACACACAAGCGCTTTTTATACCTTGAGATGTAAGTGTTTCTCTTTTAATAAATTTTTATGTTTATACGGAATTACACTATATGGCCCCTTCATTTTATGTGGGTTATGTCCAAGAACGTTTATACTTCTATATGGAGAAGATATCCCTGGGAAAGAACCGTTAGGATTCCACCTTCAGTTCATCTTCGGTGTTCCCCCTCCATTGCCAGTGGGCAATTTAATCCTGTTTGACACATACAGCATACGCTCTGTGGGTCCCAACTTTCTGGTAAGCCTCCATTCACTCGGGTGGTGGTTTTGCACAATCGTATGTCTACACACATTGGATCTTCTTGAAGGCTTCCACGACCACATAATTGTTTTTTTGTGTTCATCAATGCTGCAACAAGTTTGCCTGTCTCATATAATAATTACTTATCGTGGGTCCAGTACATTTGGCACACCTTCATTCAGTTTTGGGACAGTCTTGTCACTCATATATTTGTCGATTCACATGGTGACTGTAATGGTTTATATCATGATGGACTTTTGATGCATTCAACATGGACATTCATTAGCATGTAATGTTATTTTCATGACATTTTTATTATTGCATTATTTCTTTATCTTCACTTTTTGCATCACTTTCAGCGCTACACTTGTCTGTATATAAATTATGCTTTGAAGTTCCTCTCTGCACGCACCTTTTGGGGTGTGGTGTTTTTGGTTTTTTTTGTTTTTTTTTTTTCTTTTAAATGCTCCCCTTCAAATATACCTTTAAAACGCATGTGTGCGCATGGCCTCAGTGAGAGAAAGTATTTGCTCCCCTGCTGATTTTGTATGTTTGCCCACTGACAAAGAAATGATCAGTCTATAATTTTAATGTTGGGTTTATTTTAAAGGGGTTGTAAACCTTCGTGGTTTTTTCACCTCTCCCCCACTTGGGGTTCTCGGCTCTTGATTGGATAGATTGATAGCGCAGCCATTTGCTGCCGCTGCTGTCAATCAAATCCAGTGATGCAAGCGCCAGGGGGCGGGGCAAAGTTCTGCATTCGGCCTCTATGGACGCCAAATGCTGGACTCTGGAGCGCGCCCGCAAGGTAACCCCCCCCTCGGGGAAGCGCTTCTCTGAGGGGGTTATCAGATGTGGGGAGGAGCCGCGAGAGCCACCGGGGGACCCCAGAAGAGCAGGTTTCAAAAAAAAAAAATTACCTTTACAATCACATTAACATTGTGAGACAGAACAACAACAAATATCCAGAAAAATGCATTTCAAAAAATTATAAATTGATTTGCATTTTAATGAGTGAAATAAGTATTTTGCCTTGAGATCATTGACAAGATTCTCCAGTGTAGTTCTGGGTTCTCATGATCATTGAAACTCCACGAGGTGAGATCTAGCATGGAGCCCCAGACTGAGGGAGATTGACAGTTATATTTTGTGTTTCTTCCATTTGCGAATAATCGCACCAACTGTTGTCACCCTCTCACCAAGCAGCTTGGTGATGGTCTTGTAGCCCATTTCAGCCTTGTGTAGGTCTACAATCTTGCCCCCGACATCCTTGGACAGCTCTTAGGTCTTGAGCATGGTGGAGAGATTGTAATCTGATTGCTTCTGTGGACAGGCGTCTTATACAGGTAACAAGCTGAGATTAGGAGCACTTCCTTTAAGAGTGCCCCCAATCTCGGCTCGTTACCTGTATAGAAGACACCTGGGAGTAGGAAATTTTGCTGCTAGGGGATCAAATAATTATTTCACTCATTAAAATGTTAATCAATTTATAACTTTTTTGAAATGTGTTTTTCTGGATATTTTTGTTCTGTCTCTCTCTGTTAAAATAAACCTACCATTAAAATTATAGACTGATCGTTTTTGTCAGTGGGCAAATGTACAAAATCAGCAGGGGATCAAATACTTTTCCCCCTCATTGTAGGCTAATAAAGGTCTATTTACAGGCTTAGAAAAAAAAAAGTCTGAATAAGTTGTGGTTTTTGAGCCCACCATGCGGTGCCTGCATTAGTTTTATTTTTTCGGGCCATGTACATTTTTCTGAAAGAAGTGAACAAAATACCTGTTGATCGTGCCGGTGTCTTGCCGAATAAGTTCCTTCGGCGGATAGGTTCCCCCCCCTGTACTGCGCAGGCGCAGCGCCTGCGCAGTACGAGCAATTAACAGCCACCGGAGATAGCCGAAGCTCAAGATCGACAATCAGCTGTACACGGCGCCTGCGCTCTGGGTCCAGGTTCCTTCCCCACCATCCAAGTGGACCTAGAGGGGGAATCTAAAAGAGCCGAGCGAAGCGAGGCCGTGCCCGAAGCGTGGCGAGCGGCCCTCTAACAGGCACCATGTACAGCTGATTTTCGGCTATTTCCGCCGGATCCTACTGCGCAGGCGCAGCGCCTGTGCAGTAGAGGGGGAACTTATCAGCCGAGCGGAACTTTCTCGGCAGAACACCGGAATTGGTGTCCTTGTACCCTATATTGATTAAACTATTTCAAACATCTTCTGTGAACTACAAAACACGTTCTTCCTACGTAATGGAGGTGAGAATGTATTTGTAGTCTAGAGTACACTGGGGTGACAACATCGCTTCCCCATACATAAAGTAACGGGGTGTGGATGAGAAAGTGTTATTGGCAGGATCACCAAGTCAATAGAAAAAGACCAATTCTATCTAGTACATTTACATTCTAGTTTTTATGACTGAAATGAGGTTCAACATTTGGAGATGACTATTGATTTGTCTTTTTTGTCCTTGTTCTAGAAACCAAAGGGAATGGATGACAGCTTCCATATAGACCTCACAGGTTCAGATTCAGATGTTGGCAGCGCACCTGTGCGTTCCCGGACAGCCCGTGCCAAGAAAGCTGTCACATACCTAGAAGACTCCGATGATGAAATGTAATAAGTACTGTTCTCCCCATCAGAAACACTGTTTATTGGGTCATACATTTCTTGATCCAAGGTGAAGGCAGCTATGTTAAAAAAAAAAAAATTATTTTACTATTGAGGAAAGAGATCTGATCAGCTTTTTGCAAGACTTTCCAATAAACAAGACATTTTGTGTATCTTAAAACTAAAATATTTTTAGGCTTGGTTTTAGCAATTGCTATTTATTCTTACTCCTATCAGGATGACAAAGTCCATGTAGGTGTTAAAACACATTTAAAAGTATTTTAAATCCTAGTAAAAGAATTTTGTAAGAATACAAAACTATGTACATTTTTCAAGGTCCACTTACCCAGGCCTGATATTTTAGGTAGATGCTGGTTGGTTTATTCAACCTCTCAGCTTGCCTCTTAGGCTGTATTACTTTTCTCTTACTTTACAATGAGCAGTAGGAGGGAAGAGGCCTTACAGGAATGAGCAGCGGTAATGTTCGCAGGAGAGTAACAGGTCAGGTGTGTGGATCAGTCTAGTGATTCCCTTTTCAGAATTAATAGATGTACTCACCCCTTTAAGCTTTTTAAGATCTGTTATGCAGATGTCTCTAATTCCTATTTTAGAGATTTGGTGATCACCTATGCTTTTTGTGTAATCCTGCATTTATCTAGCTGGCCAGTCCCCATCTAATACTACTGTATATACTCTGTGTTGTCTGTGAACATTGTACATATTATTGCTGTTGTCTGTCAGTTTATTTTCTTTACAGTTTGGAATAAATATCTTGAAACAAATTGTGTTTTAGTGCAATTTTATTGCTGGTGATTAAGCTGTCAAATCTCAATGAAGCTCTGACTGAGCTATCCTGCCTATATAGATGGTAATGTAACCCCTTCCAGTACTAGCCTGTAATGCCCCTTCATTACCAGGCCATTTTTCAATGCTGTGATAGGTGACCATTACTCATTCAAATGTTTTTTGATGGGTATGGCGAGGCGATTTTTCGAATTAGGTAATTTTTATTTATATTAAAAAAAAAATACATTTATTAATCCAACATTTAACGCGCACCCCCCCTAAGTATTCATAATACACTTCAGTTCACCTTTTACTTTGATCTCCAATTTGTTATAATATATCCATTTGTCACATTTCAAACAGCAAAAAAGAGAAACAAAAAAAAAGCCCACAAAAAACAATTCTTGGCATCCGTAGGGGATGGGGACCCCTTTGCCCTTCTGTAACATTTCTCCTCTCATCTAACTTTCCCATATTTTCTGAAACATTTTGGCATTTCCCCTTTTATTATAGACAAGTCTTTCCATTCTTATTGTTTTATTAACCTCCCCCTCCCATTCTACCTGGGTTAGTGGGCTCGCCGCCAGCCACCTTCTTGCTATCAATTTTCGTGCAAGAAAAAGACTTCTAATTATGGCTATTTGCTTCCCACCTATACTTCTATTTTTCTCCATACAGCTCAATAAACCCATTTTAGGGCCCAAACCAAGATGTCTTATTTATTTTATCCATAGCTTCGCTCCAGTATCTATTCACTTTTGGGGCACCTCCACATCATGTTAATTAAATCACCCTTTGGATCCCTGCATCTTGGACATCTATCCTCCACCCATAAAGAAATAATTTCTGAGGTGTTTTGTATTCTCTATGTAGTAACATCAGGTAAGACACTGATTGTGATGACAGAGTGCTTAAGGGGCCCATCTCCAAGATATACCATATTTATTGGCGTATAACATGCACCCCAAGTTTAGGAGGGAACTTTAAAGAATAAAACTTACATTTAAATGCCCATCAATGCAGCCTTATCAGTGTCCATCTGCAGCCTTGCCCAGTGTCCATCTGCAGCCTTGCCAGTCTCTTTGCAGTATTACTCAGCCGCTGATTATTTTAAAATTGGCGCCGATCTCCGCTGACTGTGAGCGGAGCGAGTGCCGGCGAGATACACAAAGCCGAATGTACTCGGCTCCTCTCACAGTCCCGCCCATCTCCACTGATTGCGAGAGGAGAGGAGCGAGTGGTGCCGACAAACTTAAAGCGGAGTGTACTTCGGCTCCTCTTGCAGTCCTGCCCCTGACTGTGAGTAGAGCCAAGAGTAGCTGAGTACACTCGGCTATGTGTATATCGCTGGCGCTCGCTCCGCTCTGCTCACAATCAGCGGGGATCGGCGTATAACACACCCACGATTTTCCCAATTTTAAGGGGAAAAAAGTGCGTGTTATACGCCGATAAATACAGTACTTCCATTGTTCATTGGATATATCTCCCAGGTCTTCCTCCCAGCCCCCCCCCCCCCCCTACAAGGGAGCTCCACGTTTCTCTTTATCACTCTGTCGCAAATACCGTCATATATAAATGAGATTAGACCTCTAGATACATCAGCATCGATTATCTTCCAAAGAAAATTTGCCTCACTCCATTCTGGTGGTTTCTCTTTAAATTCTCAGGGCATGTCTAACTTGAATATATTTAAAAAAGGACTTATTTGATATACCATAATCCTCCCTTAACGCCAACAAAGACTTGACTACACCCAACCTGTATAATTGGGAGAGGCGGGTAAGTCCACATCTCTCCCAATCCCTGCTCTTCTCTACGTTGGACAATTCCTGCAAATGCCTATTGTTCCATAATGGTGAGAGATCTGTAAATCCCTGGTACTTTAATATTCCTTTAACCACTTTCCATAATTTCTTTAATATTAATAAGGTAGGATATTTAAATGAGAAGAACTCGGCCTCCAAAACCTCTGTCAAACTGTCATGACACGTGCCCAGTAACAACAGATCCCTCGTTGGGTTATATTCAGACAAATTATTACATCCTTTCAAATGCTGCAACTGTGATGCCAAAAAAATAGCACCATGGATGCGGAACTGCCAATCCCTCCCCCCAACTGTAAAGTGCGTAGCCGTATCCTTGACTGTTTTTTACAAATCCGTTCTCTAAATATAATATCAATCTTCTGAAACCATTGTCTATCCAAATTGGAGAATTGTGTAGAGCATATAAGAGCTGAGGCATCCATGTCATCTTAATTAAGTTGCACCTTCCTGCCACTGACGGGTGCCGTGACGAGGCCTTGCAACTTTCACATGCGTTAGCACACATTTGCAAACTAAACCCCTGTCTAACCCGGCTAGACAGGTTAATTTGGTTGGTCAGCAGACTGGTTGGTGAGTTGAGCTATGGAATTGTTTTTCTTACATGTATGTGGCCCTCCATGTGCTCCTTGCTGTGAAGGCCAGTTATAGGTGGGGGCAGTGGCCAGTTTTTTGTTACCGTTTGTATATACGGTCCGGGGACACACTGGGCACCTTTGCTGCCATTGTGCTCTTGCTCGGTGTCCAGTGTGCTCCTGTTTCTTTAAGGGGGGCTGGGCTGCCTCCAGGCTCCCCTGCCCCACATCTATCTATTCCATGCATGTGCTTCCACTGTTGGGCCCCTTTTAAATTTGTAGTGTTAGGACTGCAAGCAACACAGGGTGCCGTGACGAGGCTTTGCAGCTTTCACATGCGTTTGCAAATGTGTGCTAACTAAACCCCTGCTTTTAACAGACAGTTAGACAGGTTAATTTGGTTGGTCAGCAGACTGGTTGGTGAGTTGAGCTATGGAATTGTTTTTGTCTTACAGGGGTAGTTGTCTCCACACCTTCCCTTTACACCTAAGTCTATCCAAAAGTGGGACAATGTTGTTGTTTATTATATACTCTTTGGGATTTAACCTTATATATATTCCTAGGCATTTTTGAGCCTACTGACTGTTTCCACCTATGGAAGCTCCGTTGGCAAGGCCTTTTTCAGCGGGTCAACTGGAAGCAGTATTTATCCCAATTTATATTTAGGCCCGATATCTGCCCAAAATCTGTAATTATATTCATTGCTGCTGCCAGGAACCCCTGCGTATCCCCCAAAAATAGCAACACATAATCAGCATATAATGCTATTTTCTCCACTCCTGAAATCCCTGTACCCCAACAGATGACCTGATGGATATAGCCAAGGGCTCCATTGCCAAAGTGAATAACGGGGAGACAAGGGGCACCCCTGTCTCATCCCCTGGGTCAAAGAGAACGCCTCAGAACGTATATTGTTTATCTTCACTTTTGTTCTAGGCCTGCCTTGTAAAAGTCTTACCCATCCCACGTATTTTGGACCAAATTGGAAGGCAGCCAAGGTTTGCCACAGATAATGCCACTCCAGGCTGTCTAAGGCCTTGGCTGCGTCCAAAGACAGTATTGCCCTTGACCCTACATTAATTGTCGGTGCTTGCAGGTTTAACCACACCCTCCTTATATTAATACTGGTTGATCCATTTGGTATAAACCCCGGTAGGTCTATATTTGGTCTAAATTTTATCATCTTTAACCTCTCAGCTAATATTTTTGCCAGAATTTTCACATCTGTACCCAGCAGTGTTATTGGCCTCTAGGAGGATGGATCCAGTAGATCCTTCCCCTCTTTTGAAAGGACTAATAATGGTGGAGTCTCTCGGACAAAGGCAACACACTCTCCTCTAATGCGTTATTAAATGTCTGGTAGCAAAATCTCTTAATATTTTTTATATTATCTGCAGGCAATTTTCTGGTTTGCCAAGGTTGACACTGCTTGTCTTACTTTGCAAGAGTTCACTGCCAGGAATACTTCTTTTAATGAGGGATCATTCCCACTCCTAGCACCCTCCTCCAAAGCTGATACTGGATCCGCCATTATTGATGGTATTGCTATATTTATATCCATCTTTTGCTGGCCCTGACTTTTTCTAGTACCTGGGCCCCCTCCCCCCTGATTTTTAACTTGTAAGGAGGTTTGAAGATCTTTGACCGCTGTGTGTGCATATTTTTCTAATTTTGCTGCTGCTTCTCTGCCTTATTTTACTGTGCGCTGTCCACTCCTTTAGGCACTAGTATCCTCAGATAATTTCAGCCAAAATGATTATATATATACACGCACACATATACTTTTTCTCCTTTCTCTAGAATTACCAAAGTTGTATTTTTGTGCGTTTTAAACACAGCATAGAGTCCTCAAAGCTTTCCATCTGTTTCCACCCGTGTCCTCCATTGGAGTTCAGGCCCAACTCTCCTCCTTTTATCATCCATGGCTTTTGCAAGCTGCACACATAGTTTCTTAACCACTTCCCGTCCGGCCTATAGCAGAATGACAGCTGGGCGGTGGTTCAGTTATCCTAACTGGGCATCATATGATGTCCTGCAGGATAACGCGGCGATCAGAGGTGCCGTGTGTCAGTCTGACACACTGCTACACCAATCTCAGTAAAGAGCCTCCGGCGGAGGCGGTTTACCACGTGATCAGCCATGTCCAATCACGGCTGATCACAATGTAAACAGGAAGAGCCGTTGATCGGCTTTTCCTCACTCGCATCTGACAGATGCGAGTAGAGCAGAGCCGATCGGCGGCTCTCCTGACGGGGGCTGTGCTGATTGTTTATCAGCGCAGCCCCCCCCCCCCCTCGGCTGCCCACACTGGACCACCAGGGAAGCCCCTAACATGGATGGACAGGTACGTCCCCTATGGCCATCCACATGTGCCAACATATGCCCAGTATATGCCAATCAGTGCCCACAAATGACTGCCACCATTATGGAACAAAGAATCAGTGATGCCCATCAGTGCCACCTCATTAGTGCCCATCATTGAAGAAGAAAACATACTTTTTTACAAAAAATTTTAACAGAAACAAAAATTTTTTTTTTTCAAAATTTTCTGTCTTTTTTTTTTTTTTATTTGTTACGCAAAAAATAAAAATCGCAGAGGTAATCAAATACCACCAAAATAGAGCTCTATTTGTGGGTACAAAATGAGAAAAAAAAATTTGGGTACAGTGCAGCATGACCGCGCAATTTTCATTGAAATTGCGACAACAGTTCCACACAGCCAGCATATCGGTAAAGGGCACAGTTCAAACTGCATCCAAAATACATGAGGTGATCCTCAAAGACACTATTCTGCTGTTTTTACTGCTATCAAGATTGTCCCATGAGCCAGCTCTTTCAGTCTCCCACACTGATTTTGGAGCTGATTTTGTGTTTTAAACATAAAGTCCTTAGAACTAGCAGTACCTCGTGTCTTGTGTTAAGGATCAAACTCAATTTAAATTGTTGGTACAACAGAGAGGAGCAGGAAACAGAAAACAAACTTTCACCTATCATCCAGTGCTGCAGGAGTTAATCCTCCAAATCTCAACTCTCTATAATACTTTGTATTGCAATTAGGACTGTCCCATGAGCAGCTCCCTGCCAGCCTCTTGCACTGTTTCAATGCTTGGTGCAAAAAAATAAAATGAATGCTTCTCCTTTAGCACATCAACATTTCGACACAGCCAGCATTTTCATAGTAAATTCAGTCCAGGCTAGCAACTTGGAAAAAAAAAGTCAGGTGGAGCAGAAAGAGAGAGAGAGGAGGAAGGGCTTTCACCTGTATCCAGTGTCCACAAGTTCATCCTCAGTTATGGTTCACTGCATGGCGGTTTCCTGCCAGACACACATACCACTGCTGCTGGAACTGATTTCATCACTAACTGCTGACAAGCAAGGGGGGCCCTCTCATGCCACCACGGTGCACGAGCACCTGAATAGTGCAGGAGAGCGGAGCAATTGGGGCCATTCAACTCAGCCCGGCGGCTCTCACCCATCACCGGCCAGCCTGCATGCCCTCAATCAGCGTCCCAGCTGTTCAGAGCAGAGGGAGGGGGAGCCGCACACACGTCCTCTCACTTCCACATCCAGTCACGCCCCCGGTGAGGGGATTTTTGAGGTGCCAAAGACATTAATGTCACATAAGTAAAATCAAGAATTTTTATTAATACATTATAAAATCATTATTTTAGCAGAACAAGAAAATATTTTTGTAAAATCAAGTACAGTTCCATACAATCATCATGTAAGTAGTGGTTTCCGCTCTACATGTTTCACCAAGACAGAGTGGCTTCTTCAGGAATCTTATGAAGCCATGTATATTACTGTCACTAGTTATAAGGAAACTAGTGGGAACAGATAGGAATATTTTCCTGCTGCATAATATTATTATACAGGATTTATATCGTGCCAACAGTTTGCACAGAGCTTAACAAAATGAAGACAGACATTAGTTACATTACAATTTGGTACAAGAGGAATCGGAGGGCCCTGCTCATTAGAGCTTACAATCTAGGAGGGAGGGTCATCTGATACAAAAGGTAATAGCTGTGGGAATGAGCTGATGGAGAAAGTAAAACAGTGTATTAGAAGCAGGATAAAGAGAAGGGTTTTCAGGGATAATCTAAAGATGGATAGATTAGGGGACAGTCTGACAGATTGGGGTAGGGAGTTCCAAAGGAAGGGAGAAGCTCTGGAGAAATCCTGGAGGCGAGCATGGGAGGAGGTGACAAGGGAGCTAGAGAGCAGGAGGTCTTAGGAAGACCGAAGAGAGTGGCTTGTTTGGTATTTTGAGACTAGGTTAGTGATGTAGCTGGGGGCAGAGTTGTGGACGGCTTTGTAAATCATTGTTAGTACTTTGAATTTTATTCGTTGGCTGAGTGGAAGCCAGTGCAGGGATTGGCAGAGAGGGGTGAAGGAAGCTAAACGGTTCGTTAGGTGGATGAGTCTTGCAGCAGCATTCATTATGGACTGAAGGGGGGATAGTGTATGTAGAGGTAGTCCAATGAGGAGTGAGTTGCAGTAGTCAAGGTGAGAGATGACCAGGGAGTGAATTAGAAGCTTGGTGGTATCATTGGTTAAAAAGGGGCGTATTCTAGAGATGTTGAGGAGGCTTAGGCGGCATGATTTGGACAGGGATTGGATGTGGGCCTGAAAGGACAATTCAGAGTCTAGGGTTACCCCTAGCACCCTGGCATATGGGGACGGACTGATAGTTGTGCCATCGATCTTGACAGAGAAGTCAGGGGAAGGGGCACGTGGGGGAGGAAATATGAGCTCGGTTTTAGACTCAGTTTGAGGAAGTGGTGCGACATCCAGGCTGATATGTCTGTTAGTAAATCAGTGATGTGTGAGGAGACTGATGAGGTGAGCTGACAGGTAGAGAGATAGATTTGGGTGTCATCAGCATATAAATGGTAGTAGAAGCCATGGGAAACTATCAGCTGATCCAGGGAGGATATGTAGATAGAGAATAGTAGAGGTCCAGGGACAGAACCCCAAACTGGACGCTGCCTTCTCCCAGGTCTCCAGCCATACAGATCTGGCCTTTGAGGATATGGGAGCTCTTGCAGATATTATGGATAAGAGATTAGATTCCCTCCTAAAGAAGACCTGGGAATCAACTATATGGAGTCTGAAACCGGAAATGGCTGTCGCAGTAGTGGCCCGTAACCTGGAGCATTGGCTTTCCCAAAGTCAGGCTCATATTGAAGCGGGAACTGCTAAGGAAACTATATTGTCATCTTTTCCTACTATTTTGCGACGAGTGGCATATATAGCGGATGCGTCCGCAGAGTCTGTCCGCATGCCGGCCAGAACCGCAGCTCTAGCCAACTCGGCCAGAAGAGCCCTCTGGCTAAAAACGTGGCCGGGTGAAAGTGCCTCTAAGGTTAAACTGTGCGGGATGCCACTGACGGGAGATCTACTCTTTGGCCCAGGTCTAGAAGCTGTGCTAGACCGCACAGCGGAGAAGTAGTCCTTCCCGGTCAAACGTACCCTAGTTCAAACAAAGAAAGGGCTTCGTTTACAGAAACAAAGGGGGGCCCCCAAGCCAGAGGGGGGAAAAGAAAACTTTGGGCCAAAGGGGCAAGGGCAGAGGAGGCGAGATTTTTCATCCTGAACATCCCCGAAAAAGTCAATGACCCTCCAAACACGGTGAGAGGAAGACTGGGGGCCTTCCTCCCACAGTGGGAGGCGGTTTCCCCCAGTCAATTTATCCTGGGGATCGTAAAGAGGGGGGTACTGCATGGAATTTACAAGTCCACCCCCACGAAGACTCCTCGTCACGCACCTTTCCAGGTGTGCGGTGAAGGCCGAGGCCCAACTGGGGGCATTAAAGGATCTAGAGGAACAAAACATGGTTCTCAAAGTTCCAAGAGGGGGGGGAGTTTACTCACACATTTTTGTAGTGAAAAAACCCTCTGGAAAATACAGATTGATCCTGAATTTAAAACCCCTGAACCAGTCGATGTCCTACAAGAGGTTCTCTATGGAATCGATCTTTACTGTCAGAGCCTTGCTACCCCAGAATTGTTACATGGTGTCACTAGATCTCAAGGATGCCTACCTGCACGTCCCTATTGCAGAAGCTTTTCAGAAGTTTCTCCGTCTAGCGGTGAACATAGGAGAAACAATCCATCTACAGTTTCAGGTGCTTCCATTCGGCCTATCCTCCTCACCCCGAATATTTACAAAGGTCATGGCAGAAACCATGGCTTTTCTGTGACTCAAAGGAGTCTCAATAATTGCATATCTGGACGACCTGCTTCTCTTCGCAGTATCTCCAGAATAGCTAACCAGAAATCTGAAACTGACAAAGAAAACCCTGACAGGGCTGGGGTGGCTGCTGAACTTGTAAAAGTCCAGCTTGATTCCATCTTAGCGCATTACCTACCTAGGGTACCTGCTAGACTCCACTCAGTTGAGAGTTTTTCTCCCGGCAGAAAAATTACAGAAATTGGACAAGGCAATAGCCTCTCTCCAAAGTAACCAGCAGGTCAGCAATGTCAGGTCTCTAAGGTCAGCAATGTCAACTCTGGGGGGGGGGTGATTTACGAAAGCCGTGCGCCATCATAAGAGGCACGAGGCGCGACGCACATTTCCATATTTAGGCAATGGTGCACCGGTAACAGAGAGCGAATCCCCCATTTACTTTAGCGAACTTGGCGCACGGGAGAATGCAATCTGTGCGCCTCTATGGACATGGCGCACAGCACCTCCAAATCAATATTGACAGAAGATGGAGGTGCCAATATTATGGGGTGATGTGAGGAAGTTTAGTAACAACTGCCCAAGTAACAAATATGCCCAAAATAGAATGAGAAAGTAACTTTTTCAGAGAAAGCCTGCTGTGCCCGCAAGTATGTTTAGAACTGTGTGAGATCAATGTATGCAGTGCGCAAGTGGCTGTTGCGTTCGTTCACATGAGTTTGTTCAATGCGCAGCCAAAATCTTAGTAAATTTTTACGCTGGTTCACCTTTATGTATTTTTTTAAGGAGATTTGCACAGAGGTCATGTTAGCATGTTACGTTGCCAAAATGTGACATCCACCTTGTTAAAATTATGTTAAAAAGACTCTCGCTCCTCTAGCTCCTCCTAAAAGGGCATTTAACCTTCCCCCTCTAATGCATATGATTTCCTTGGGCTAGCTTTTGCTTTTAAAGGGGAACTCCACACTCCATTTCTCCAATGCTCTTGTCTCCCCCCTCTAATCCCTTGGATTTCCATGGGCTAACTTTTGCTTTTAAAGGGGAACTCCACACTCCACTCTATTCTCAAAAGGCTGTGAGCTGCCTTCATCCAACCACATCCTTTTTCAGAGCATACAACAGGGCCAGCTAGGAAAGGGGCGAGAAGAGCGATCACCCAACCCCCTCCCGAACCATACAAGGCCACATGCACTCAACATAGCTGGCTGCCTTTGGGGCATGTTGGGCTCAGCCCAATACCAACCACAAAGCACCTTCTACTCATTAGTTTAAAGGGGTTTTCCACATTCCGTAAAGCCCCCTGTCTGCAGCCCCCCACAACCCCAGCCTAGGGTTGTGTGGAAGAGGCCATTGTCCCCCTGAATATGGAAACAAGGTGGTTGACTTTTGGGGTGCCCAAGCCCCTCCTGCCCCCAAGCATCCACCCCCTTTCATGGGCTGGCTTGCTGTGTGTTTGGCTAGGGGTTTGTTAGTGTGTGGAAGGGGCACAATAGTTTAGTTTGGGGTGGTATTTTTCACGTGGGGGTTCTCATTTTAAGCCATAACAGACCTAAATGGCCTTGTATGTATTGGGGGGGCTGGCTATTTTTTATGTTGGGTTAAAATCTTGCAGCTGCATTGTAGATTTGTAAGTTTTCTCTAAAGCCGTACATCTTTGAAGCAGCATTTTGGATACATGCTACAGACGCACCACTTTACAGGCAGAGTAAGCCCCCCCCAATTACTAGCTTTAAGCAATTTTGCATTTTTTAAGGCACTTCTCCTTTTCGTTTTTGGGGTTGTCCAAATTGGTGACATTGATGTATGTCCCTCGGGGTGGGACCTGGGCTCCCATACCCATTTTTAGGCCAATAACTAGAATATAAGGCAGCCAAGTGGGGACTCCGAAAATTATAAGTCAGTTCCCATAGACTGCAATGGTATTTGTTATATAACTTTTGCCTATGTTAGGCTCTTTGTTTGCCCCCCTGGACCGAGGGGTGTTTGTCCCATCTGTAATTTTGTAGCATGCTGGATGATGTGCTTAATTTTGGACAGGGGGGTGGCTTATTTTGTGCTAGCTGCATTTGGGTTGTTCTGGGCATGCTCAGGGACTTTGGATTTTTTCCTATGGCTTTTGGTGTGTGAAATGCATTTGTGTTGGTGTGAACAGCACTTGGATTTTTGTGGGCATGCTCAGAGAGTGTGTTTTTTTGGGTTAGTAATTTACGGACATCCTTAACAGGTGTACCCACTTTGAAGTTCTGTCTCTACATTGGGTGAACTTGCATTTTGTGTGTTTCATGGACTGTGCGTGTATTTTCAATTGCCTCAGAGTGTATGTGTGTGTCGAGAACCCCGGGCAGAGGGACAGCGCGTCCCCGCCGGATGAAGCTCCAGGGCTCAGGTAAGTAAAATGGAGAGGATGCATTAAGGTGAAAAAACACAAGGGTTTACAACCCCTTTAAAGCACCTGTGCAAGATAAAGGTAAACCTGCAAACATAGCCTGTTGGGGGTACTTGAGGACAGGGTTGAGAACCACTGATTTAGAACACTGAGCTAAAATATAGCTCAAGACAATCCTATTCTAATTGTGGGCATTTGAGGGAAACCAAGTGAGTGTTAGAACCCCTGCTTGTCTTTTTTAGGTTGGACTTTGAGTCCCTTTTCTGAAAATTGGCTTCACTTCCTGTCACTTAAGGGGGTAAAACCCTACCAATGTCTTTCCTTGGGGACACACAGGTCAATCTAACTAGTGTCCCCATTAGGCAAATTACATTCTAGCACTTTGTTGTGTACACCCCAAATTATTAGGTACAGTCAGGTCCATAAATATTGGGACGTCAACACAATTCTAATCTTTTTGGCTCTATACACCACCACAATGGATTTGAAATGAAACGAACAAGATGTGCTTTAACTGCAGACTTTCAGCTTTAATTTGAGGGTATTTACATCCAAATCAGGTGAACAGTGTAGGAATTACAACAGTTTGTATATGTGTCTCCCACTTTTTAAGGGACCAAAAGTAATGGGACAATTGGCTGCTCAGCTGTTCCATGGCCAGGTGTGTGTTATTCCCTCATTATCCCATTTACAAGGAACAGATAAAAGGTCCAGAGTTCATTTCAAGTGTGCTATTTGCATTTGGAATCTGTTGCTGTCAACTCTCAATATGAGATCCAAAGAGCTGTCACTATCAGTGAAGCAAGCTATCATTAGGCTGAAAAAACAAAACAAACCCATCAGAGAGATAGCAAAAACATTAGGTGTGGCCAAATCAACTGTTTGGAACATCCTTAAAAAGAAAGAACACATCGGTGAGCTCAGTAACACCAAAAGACCCGGAAGACCACGGAAAACAACTGTGGTGAATGACCGAAGAATTCTTTCCCTGGTGAAGAAAACACCCTTCACAACAGTTGGCCAGATCAAGAACACTCTCCAGGAGGTAGGTGTATGTGTGTCAAAGTCAAAATTCAAGAGAAGACTTCACCTGAGTGCATACAGAGGGTTCACCACAAGATGTAAACCAGAGGCGGCTCTCTAATTAGGCAAATTAGGCGGTCGCCTTAGGCCTCGCCCCCAAAGGGTCCTCGCGGCCGCCTAATTTGCCCATACCGCAACCTCGATGATTCGCCGGGACTGCCCTGCATTCTCGATCCGGAGTCCCGGCAAATCAGATTTCCACAATGCCCGCGGCTTGTACGGGGTGTCTCCGCTCCCGCACACTGCAAGCTCCACTCCACTGTGCATTGCAGCCGGCATCTCTCCCCAGCTGCCTGACACACACAGTGCACTGTGGAACGAAGCAAACTGAATCCGCCCCTCCTCCTCCTGTGCTGTGATGTTTTCCTGTGCACGGAGGAGGAGGAGGGAAGGAGTCACACCACTGTACCGAGAGGCACGCTGGTCTGAGGTCTGTGTCATCTAAAAGTGAGTCTTGGAGGGGAGGAGGGCATGAAGAGGAGGGCGAGGGAGGGGGAACAAGCAAAGAGTTCACGGAGTGATTTGGGGGAGAGGATATCCATCCATCCCCCATACCATCCTGGCTCCATCCACCCCATCCCAATCCCAGCTCCATCCATCCCACCCCCATCCCCCCGGCTCCATCCATCCCACCCCAATCCCATCCTGGCTCCATCCATCCCCCGATCCAATCCCAGCTCCATCCATCCCCCCGATCCAATCCCAGCTCCATCCACCCCACCCCAATCCCATCCCGGCTCCATCCATCCCACCCCAATCCCATCCCGGGTCCATCCATCCCCGATCCAATCCCAGCTCCATCCATCCCCCCATACCATCCCGGCTCCATCCACCCCACCCCAATCCAATTCCGGATCAATCCATCCCCCGATCCAATCCCAGCTCCATCCGTCCCCCCATACCATCCCAGCTCCATCCACCCCACCCCAATCCCATCCCGGCTCCATCCATCCCCCCGATCCCATACCAGCTCCATCCATCCCCCCATATCATCCCGGCTCCATCCACCCCAATCCCATCCCAGCTCCATCCATCCCATCCCGGCTCCATCTATCCCCCCGATCCAATCCCAGCTCCATCCATCCCCCATACCATCCCAGCTCCATTCACCCCAATCCCATCCCGGCTCCATCCATCCCCCCTAAACAATACGATTCCCATCCCATCCCCCCATACCATCCCAACTCCATCCACCCCCCATACCATCCCAGCTCCATCCACCCCACCCCAATCCAATCCTGGCTCCATCCATCCTCCCGATCCCATCCCAGCTCCATCTATTCCCCCAATCCCATCCCGGCTCCATCCATTCCCCCCTGATCCCATCCTGGCCCCATCCACCCACCAATCCAATCCTAGCTCCATCCATTCCCCCGATCTCATCCCGGCTCCATCCATTCCCTCGATCCCATCCATTCCCCCCAACCCATCCTGGCTCCATCCATCCCCCAAACCATCCCGGCTCCATCCATCCCCGATCCCATCCTGGCTCCATCCATCCCCCCATTCCATCCCGGCTCCCTCCATCCCCCCCATTCCATCTCGGCTCCCTCCATCCCCTCGATCCCATCCTGGCTCCCACCATCCCCCCAATCCTTTCCCGGCTCCATCTACCACCCCGATCCCATCCCAGCTCTATCCATCCCCCAATCCCATTCTGGCTCCTTCCATTCCCCCGATCCCATTCCGGCTCTATCCCCCCAGAACATATCTTTTCCCCTCCCAAAGCCCCCCTAGCACATATCCTCCCCCAATCAAACAGATGCTGTCTGCCACAAAGGGGGTGGCATCCATTTGATGAGCACAGTGGCTGCACTTCATGGGTACAGTGGCTGCATTTGATGGGCACAGTGGCTGCTTTTGATGGGCACAGTGGCTGCTTTTGATGGGCACAGTGGCTGCTTTTGATGGGCACAGTGGCTCCATTTGATGGAACAGTGGCTGCATTTTATGGGCACAGTGGCTGCAATTGATGGCACAGTGGCTGCATTTGAGGGCACAGTGGCTGCATTTGATGGGGACAGTGGCTGCATTTGATGGCACAGTGGGTGCACTTGATGGAACAGTGGTTGCATTTGATGGACACAGTGGGTGCACTTCATGGGCACAGTGGGTGCACTTCATTAGCACAGTGGTTGCATTTGATGGACACAGTGGCTGCACTTGATAGACACGGTGGCTGCACTTGATTGACACGGTGGCTGCACTTGATGGGCACAGTGGCTGCAATTGATGGCACAGTGGCTGCAATTGATGGCACAGTGGCTGCATTTATGGTCACAGTGGCTGCATTTGATGGTCACAGTGGCTGCATTTGATGGTCACAGTGGCTGCATTTGATGGTCACAGTGCCCCCCCCCCCTAAGAATTGTGAGCACCAGCCACCACTGATCTTTGTATCATGTCTGCAGCCTCTGACCATCTCTTGTATCATCTCTGCAGTCTCTGACCATCTCCTGTATCATGTCTGCACAGTCTCTTACCATCTCCTGTATCACGTCTGCAGTCTCTGATCATCTCCTGTAGTATGTCTGCAGTCTCTGATCATCTCCTGTAGTATGTCTGCTGTCTCTGATCATCTCCTGTAGTATGTCAGCACAGTCTCTGACCATCTCTTGTACCATGTCTGCAGTCTCTGACCATCTCTTGTATCATGTCTGCAGTCTCTGATCATCTCCTATATCATGTCTGCAGTCTCTGATCATCTCCTGTATCATGTCTGCAGTGTCTAATCATCTCCTGTATCATGTCTGCAGTCTCTGATCATCTCTTGTATCATGTCTGCAGTCTCTGATCATCTCCTGTATCATGTCTGCAGTCTCTGACCATCTCCTGTACTATGACTGCCGTCTCTGATCATCTCCTGTATCATGTCTGCAGTCTCTAACCATCTCTTATACTATGTCTGTAGTCTCTGATCATCTCCTGTATCATGTCTGCAGTCTCTGACCATCTCTTGTATCATGTCTGCAGTCTCTGACCATCTCTTGTACCATGTCTGTAATCTCTGATCATCTCCTGTATCATGTCTGCAGTCTCTGATCGTCTCTTTTATCATGTGACCTTCATGTAAATCAGGGGTCTCAAACAGACGGCCCTCCAGCTGTTTTAAAACTACAAGCCCCATGGATAAATATGCGTGTAATATATAATATATATGTAATATATATATTTGATTAAAGAAGAATTGTTAAGAGAAAATTCTATAAACGGTGAATTCATAGTTCATAGAATTTAAAACTCTTAATATATGCAATTTATACAGTTAATTTTTATTGCTTTAATTATTTTTCCCATTATGGATATGAATGGGGCCTCATGTCTTAGATTTGCCTAGGGCCTCACAAAGCCTAGAGCCGCCTCTGATGTAAACCATTGGTGAGCCTCAAAAACAGGAAGGCCAGATTAGAGTTTGCCAAACAACATCTAAAGAGTATGGAGTGTCCCCTTGTGTGTCCCCAAGGAAAGACATTGGTAGGGTTTTACCCTCACTTCCTGTTTGACTATGTGACAAGAAGTGAATAAATTTGAAGGAGAAACTGGCAAAATTGGTGAGGTGTCTTCACCCTATCAGGGGTGCAGACATCCACAAAAACTCACAAGACTTCTAATCCCTCTGCACTCTATCCCCAAGCAAAAATAAGAAAGGATTTCATTTAGTTTAACTTTGCAAAGACACATTCCTAAGTTCAAATGTGATGCATGTCAATGGCCCATTTAGACCTTGTTTAATAGAAAACACCAGTTGCTTTTCACTATAAACATTTGTTAGTCCAGTCCTGGAAATCTGCATCTGCTTTACTATAAATTTTCATAAAAATTGGGTTTCTGCATCTAGATGCACGACCGCTGTGTATGTGAGATGCGCAACTGCTGTGTGCGCGGAGGTATGTACCCGTGGCGCATATCTGGTTCCTGCACCAGTTGCAGTTTACATACGCGGGTATTTAATATCGTTATTTGCACTTCAATGTGCGCCAGTTAACACGTTCAATTAATGACTTTCCGGTGCACCAATTAATGTATGAACTGGTGCAGTGCCCTTTTCTTAGTAAATCACCCCCTGGGTCTGCTAACTTCAACCATCCCAGCAGTTCAGTGGGCAGGGTTACATTTTCATGCCCTGCAATGCTTTGTCCTAAAAGTATGGGACCACAGCCAGGAGTCGTTAGGCACCTTAGTATAGGTTCCACCTCAGGTAAAAAGATCCCTCTGGTGGTGGAGGAAAATGGTAAACCTGTTGCAGGGGCATCTGTGACTCATCCCGGTCTCCAGGGTGGTAACCACGGATGCAAGCGGCAAAGGCTGGGGCGCACACTTGGGAACCCTACTGGCACAGGGCACTTGAATGACTTGTATAGCGCTACCTATGCGAACTGAATCGCCTCAGGGCGCTTTTTCCACCGGTGTCCATCTGCAGTACAGCGCGGTCTTTTGCCCCATGGGGTCCCGACACGCTTATAATTTTTTCGACAGGATCTAATTAACCTACCAGCATGTCTTTGGAGTGTGGGAGGAAACCGGAGTACCCAGAGTAAACCCACAGAGACACAGGGAGAACATGCAAACCCCAGGCAGATGGTGTCGTGGTTGGGATTTGAACTAGCAACCCTATTGCTGCTAGGTGAAGTGCTATCCACTACACCATTGTGCTGCCCTGGTGGGGTGAGGAACTCAAAGTTCGTCCAATCGGCAGGAACTGAAAGCCGTCGGGTTGGCACTCAGGTCCTTCAGGAGGGAACTCCAAGGCCACCACATTCATGTGCGCGCAGACAACCCCTCGGTCGTCACTTATGTAAACAAGCAAGGTTGCACTAAGAGCGGAATTCTGTTGGCCCTAGCAACGAAAGTCCTGAGCTGGGCCTAGACCAGGGGTCAGGAACCTTTTTGGCTGAGAGAGCCATGAACGCCACATATTTTAAAATGTAATTCCTTGAGAGCCATACAATATGTTTAAAACTAAATACAAGTAAATGTGTGCATTTTATGTAAGACCAACACTTTTAAAGTACAATAAGTCTCTGAATTAGTTTTGATAAGGTTGTTATGCTGTTGCTAACCAATGATGAATAAAGTACTTCTTACCATTAATGCGACTTCTGGTGCTGCATGGTT
This sequence comes from Aquarana catesbeiana, assembly GCF_042186555.1. NCBI lineage: Eukaryota > Metazoa > Chordata > Amphibia > Anura > Ranidae > Aquarana > Aquarana catesbeiana. The sequence goes on from NC_133335.1 coordinate 66,731,554, forward strand.
TTGCTGATGGCTTTGTAGTCTGGTTGATACATGGTGAGGTTAAGCTTCATGCAGGCGTTGAGACTTCCATCCGTTAAACGTGATCGATTTTTTTTTAATCGATTAATCGACTAATTTCGATTAATTATAACTGTGATGTCGTCATCTCCCCCACTGTAATATCCACGTCATCTCCCCCACTGTAATATCCACATCTCCCCCACTGTAATATCCACATCTTCCACACTGTAATATCCACATCTCCCCTCACTATAATATCCACATCTCCCCCACTGTAATATCCACATCTACCCCCACTGTAATATCCACATCTCCCCACATCTCCCCCACTGTAATATCCACATCTCCCCCACTGTCATATCCACATCTCCCCCACTGTCATATCCACATCTCCCCCACTGTAATATCCACATCTCCCCCCATTGTAATATCCACATCTCCCCCCACTGTAATATCCACATCTCCCCACATCTCCCCCACTGTAATATCCACATCTCCCCCACTGTAATATTCACATCTCCCCACATCTCCCCCACTGTAATATCCAAATCTCCCCCACTGTAATATCCACATCTCCCCCACTGTAATATCCACATCTCCCCACATCTCCCCCCACTGTAATATCCACATCTCCCCCCACTGTAATATCCACATCTCCCCCACTGTAATATCCACATCTCTCCACATCTCCCCCACTGTAATATCCACATCTCCCCACATCTCCCCTACTGTAATATCCACATCTCCCCTACGATTGTCTGCTTGCTTACCACTACACAAGCAGATCCAGGAGCAGTTGAGGCAGGTGATAATGACGTCAGCGCGCCGTTCACCTAGGCCGCCGCCGGGTGTACCAAGATGACCGCCACTCTGGAGCTAGGCCGAGGCCGCGGTCTTTCCTATGGGCTCAATCCGCGGATCGGCACACCACGCGATCCGCGGATTGAGAGGCGAGAGCCAGATGCGGCCATCAAAAGAGCCACATCTGGCTGGCGAGCCATAGGTTCACGACCCCTGGCCAATGCACTCTCCCTATTGGCGGTTTTTCTAAAAGGGGAAAAGAATGTGGTGGTGCAGCAGAAAGCGGCTGAGAGAGGGCAATTGGGTCCTCAACCAGGAAGTCTTCAGCCTTATATCCAAAAGATGGGGACCCCCAGAGGTGGACCTCTTTGCATCAAAGGACAATGCAAAAACCCTGATTCTTCTCACTAAACAGGTGGGAAGACGCACTAGGGGTGGATGCGCTAACGCAGAGCTGGTGTTTCAAGAGATTCTATGCCTTCCCACCTCAGGTCTTGCTACCCGCTGTGCTGAGAAAATTTCAAACAGAGAACACCTCTCTGATCTTCTTGGCACCACATTGGTCCAAAAGGGCCTGGTTCTCGATCCTCAAACAGTAGTAGAACCTCCTTGGTTCTTACCACTTCGGGAGGATCTCCTTTCACAGGGCCCGGTCCTCTGTCCCCAAGTACACCAATGGAACCTAACGGCCTGGCTACTGAGGAAGGTATATTAAAACCAAGGGATTTTAAGAAAGGCTGATATCCACTCTCCTCAATAGCAGAAAGCAGACGCTCCGGATCTACAAAAAGGTCTGGGTTTGCATTAACGAATGGTGCGCAGGAAACTCCTTCAAGGTGCAGAGCCCCATAGCAGTTTTGGCGTTTTTGCAGTGTGGGGCAGATAAAGGGTTAGCCATAAGTATCTTTAAGAGCCAGGTATCAGCGCTTAGTGCATATTTGGAAAAACCCCTGGCCACCAAAACTTGGGTGGTCAGATTTTTCAGAGCTCTAGCAAGACAGAGACCAGTTCAATGCCCACCCTTCCCTAAGTGGGACCTATCTTTGGTCTTACGGGCCCTAACGGAGCCACTATTCGAACCTTTATAAAATTGTTCACTAAAGGATCTTACTTTCAAAACAGTATTTTTGGTTGTAGTGACAACTGCCAGGATGGTCAGCGAAATAGAGGCTTTATCAGTCAGACCCCGTTTTTTTGTTTTTTCAGATCGGGTAGTTTTCAAAACCGATCCGGCATTCTTATCTAAAGTGGCTTTGAAGTTTCTTAGAAGCTAGGAGATAGTCTTACCCACTTTCTGCCCTCATTCCTCAGGAGAAAGGGAGTTTAAATTTCATACCTTAGATGTAAGATGTATCCTGCAGTACTTAGGGCTGACGAAAGAAGTAAGGAAGTCAGTTCTTTGTTTATGTTATTTTCTGGGGCAAGAAAAGAGGAGTAAAGCGTCTTGACGCACTATTGCCAGATGGCTCAAGGTAACCATTGGCCAGGCCTATATGTTAGCAGGAAAAGAAGTTCCTGTTGGTATAAAAGCACACTCTACTAGGGCTATGGCGGTTTCTTAAGCGGAAAGGGCTGACGCAAAGCCAGAGCAAATTTGCAAAGCAGCAATGTGGTCCAGTTTCGCCACCTTCATAAAACATTACAGTGTGGACCTGGTGTCGGCGAATTAGCAAGCCGATGGGCCAAAGGTTTTGCAAGCCGTAGTGCCACCCTAAGTAGTAAGTGCTCGTCTATCCTCTCATTGTGGCTGTCCTGAAAGAGGGTGAGGGAAAATTAAAGTTACGCTTACTGGTAACGTCTTTTCCAGTAGTCTTTCAAGACAGCACTAGTCACCCACCCAAATTTATCGGGGGTTTTGAGGAAGACCTGAACATAGGCACGATAGTAATATGTGATGGTATGTTATTAACGTATTCTCTTGTCTCCCCAGCTGGCCGGAGGTTCTCTTAAAAAAGCTGAAGTCCGGCAGGGGGAAGTGAAAATTTATTGGCTGGCACAGTGTTTCCTATGGAAGGGGAGGAGCCAAGTTCTCTCATTGTGGCTGTCCTGAAAAACTACTGGAAAAGACGTTACTGGTAAGCGTAACTTTAATTTTTGTTCTGCTAAAGTAATAATTTTATAATGTATTAATAAATTCTTGATTTTACTTATGTGACATTGTCTTTGGCACCTCAAAAATCCCCTCTCCATAGCTATCAAAAAACTTAATTTATTAGGGGTGTGATTCGATATATTCTCATATCTCCAGAAATTACCTTTCTAAAAACATTACTCATTCAATCTTTACCCAAAAAATCATATTGTTGTAGATAGAGCTTTCTGTCGGCGGTATTAACAGAACCACTGGTGTTTTTATAAATAGTAAAAAAAAAAGACCCAAACTATGAGAGAAACTGTACTTTTTTGACTATCAAAAATGCCAGGACAGTATGACCCCCTCCCCCCCATGGCTCTTTCAGCAACTTTCTGGATTCCCTGCATGCTTTGCAGCTTTTCTGCGGTTTACTTTTAAATGTATAGGGAAGAGGTGAAAGGGTTAATGTACAGGTCACATACAGTGGGAGGCTTAATATGCATGTCACTGCGGCAGATATTGGGCTCAGATGTACTGGAGAAGATGGTGGGAGTGGTGAAATAGTTCAAGATTACATCACCCAAGGTTGTGGGACTGTTTATAACCAACAAACCAATCATTAGTTCCTTCTTCATCCCCTTTCTTTGTTGTAAGATGAAGAGGCAGGCTTTGTGACCACATGGTACAGCTTGGACCTGCTGTCTGTGAACCAAGCTGTCAATCAACAGGCAAGCTTGCCATTGGGGGTGATTTCTATAGTTTGTTGATAGAAATGATACTGCAGAAATAATTAAGCTGCAATATATTACATTTCTTTTTCATACTTCATGGGACACAGAGTTAGGCTAATATTCATTACCTACTGGGTTATACTCCATCTCTAGGTGAATGAACAATGGTAGACAAAGTCTTAGACAGGAAGTGATCCCCTATATAACCCCTCCCATACAGGAAGTACTTCAGTTTTTTTACCAGTGTCTGCAAGGTAGATGGGCACGTTTGTTTGAGCTCTCTGAGCTCTAGGTCTCTAGTCCCACAAATGATTCTTAAATGAATCAAGGGATTGACCGATTGGATCCATTTGACACAGGCTCTACTGTATATGCTTCGATAAATGGTACCCCAGTCTCACAAAGAAGACTCAAGATTCTGCAAGGTTTTGCCTGTAATGTGACCTCTGGGCGCTGGACCTTGCAAAGTGGAATCCTGGACACCACAGCACTAAGGCATTACTGCAGGGTGCTGTACAGGTCCAAGGGAGTGGACCCCAAACATGAAAAGGGTACCCAGTCCTTGAAGGTCCTCAAGTGACAGGAACCCGCCGTGATGGGTGAAGATTGGGGTCTTAGTTTCCAAGCTGCCCTGCGCCTGGACAGGTAAGTGAAACCCCTTTACTTATTATGGGGTGTCCCAGTAATTACATAGTTACATAGTAGGTGAGGTTGAAAAAAGTCCATCAAGTCCAACCTATGTGTGTGATTATGTGTCAGTATTACATTATATATCCCTGTATGTTGCGGTCATTCAGGTGATTATCTAATCTTGTTATTGTAATTGTTACAATCAGTCAAGCTAGCTAGAGGCTGGACACCTGTGTGCGGTGATTATATGGGGGAGTTTTGGGCTAGCTGTGGGTATTTTCAAAGTGTACTTTTTTTTGCTTGTGTCTGGTTGTTTTTTACCTGTATGATGGCACACGACGGTGCGCCATTTCACCTTGGTTCACCATGACGCACGTGCATTTGCAAGAGCGCTGCTGTGCTCAGCAGTTTGTTTGGGGGCCATGGCGCACATGGCGGAGCCGCACATGCGCCGTAGCCTTTATCTGAGCGCACAAACATTAGGTTCATATGCGACTACGGCCGCGCCCCTTCACCGGGACCACGTGCGTGCGCACGCATGCGCAGAATGTTACGGCGCACAGCCAGATTATTTAAGCTGTGTATGCCAAGCATGCAGTGCTTCTAGAAGGCAGCTGTGGGAAACAGAACAGGCTCTGAACCAGGCTTTTGTAGCGGTTCATTTCTCCTTATCCGGGTCACGTGAGTCACCAGGTGTTGCTTGGCAGGCTATAGGTGCTTAGAAGAATTGTTGCATAGGGGCTTGGTGAACCCTATTAAAGGGTCTCCCTTCTGAGGTGTGTTAATACTACACCCAGGTACTCTCTTTTTGTGACTTGTAAATGTCTTCAAAAAAGAGGAGCGGGACTAACACTACAGGGAAGGGCACACCTATGTTGTCAGTAGTTCCTGATGAACCTAGTCGTATCCCTAGTGTTGTATCCTCTGAAAGACCAGAGGCTTCCGGGAAATCTGAGCCGCTGCGCCTATCTAGGATTGTGCCTACAGTCAATGCTGCTGCTTCACCCTTTATTACCAAGGATGAACTGTCCTTGGCCCTAGCCAGGTTAGAGCACAGGATTGCTGGCATGATTGCCTCCATCCCGCAGGGTGGCAAGAAGCGTGACATACCCCCCCTCCCCGGGGTCTTCTAGTTTGGAGCAGGAATGGGTTGAGGATGGGGAAGAGCTAGAAGCTCAGGATTAGGTGGAGGGCCTGGCGGTTGAGTCTGCTTCCGAGCAATCTAGACAAGAAGATATGCAGTTGATATTTGCCTCTCAGTTGCAGTGGCTTTTGATCCAGACTCTTACTGCGATGGTTCATTCTGCCTTTAAGTTGCCTCTTACAGAGGTTACTGAGCCCCCTTGGTCCTCTTTGGGGTCCCTGAGGCCTCTTCAGGCCGCACAGGCTTTCCCCTTACACCCTCTGTTGGAACAGGCGGTGTATGCTGATGGGGAACATCCTGACAGGATTTTTGTTCCTCCTAAGAGGTTTTCCCTTTTATATCCCATGGATGAAAGGTTTGTTAAGAAGCAGAACATGCCAGCCGTAGATGCAGCAGTCTCCTCCTTAAACAAGAACTTAACTTGTCCGGTAGATAACAAACAGTGGTTGAAAGACCCTGTTGACAAGAAATTGGAGTCATTATTAAAGGCTTCCTTTTCTTTGGCCAGTTCAGCTATTCAGCCAGCTCTTGCAGCAATTGGTATCTGCCAGTCCATAAATGATCAGGTCAGACGGCCTGACAGGCCTAACCGGGAGGATGATCTGGCTGAAAATAAGACAGATATTCCTTGAGCACTGTATTTTGCTGTTGACATTTTAAAGGATTCAAGGACCAACAAGGAATCAACAAGGATTTATACAGCAGGTTTCTCTTTTGGCTCTCTTGTCTGTACATATGCGCAGACTTTTCTGGCTTAAGAACTGGTCAGCAGAGCTTTCTTGTAAAAAGTTATTGACAGGTTTCCCCTTTCATGGGGAACGTTTATTTGGTGATCATTTGGACAAATATATCCAAAAAATTTCTTGAGGGAAGCGTTCTCTACTTCCTGTGAAGAAAAGCACCAGGCATCCCTCGTTTAAAACCTCAGGGATGGCTTCCTCAGGTGTCCCAGCGCAAAGGCAGTTCCGCCGCCAACGGGGCGCTAGAGCCAGGGGCAAGCCCCAAGGCCAGGGCCAGAAAAAGCCCTGGGTCCAAAACTCTTCTAAATCCAGCACCAAACCCTTCTTTTGAGGGGATGCCCCCACTCTATCAGGTGGGGGGAAGGACTTTGCCGACATTTGGAGAACAATGGTTCAGGACGAGTGGGTTACCTCAACTATATCCCGTGGTTACAAGCTGGAGTTGCGGGGGGTTCCCCCTCAGAGGTTTCTAAGATCCATGGTTCCTTTGGATCTTTCAAAAAGAAACTTATTGTTTCAGGCACTACATCATTTAGTGCATCAAGGAATGATTGTACAGGTTCCTGTATCCGAAAGAGGTGCAGGGTTTTACTCAAACCTTTTTACGGTTCAAAAACCAAACGGGGACACAAGGCCCATTTTGGATCTAAGATCCCTGAACCAGTATCTACTAATCCAGTCCTTTCGAATGGAGTCTGTTTGCTCAGTAGTAGCCTCACTCCAGAAGGGAGACTTTCTAGCTTCCATCGATATAAAGGACGCGTATTTACACATACCTATCTTTCAGCCTCATCAGAGATTCCTGCGATTTGCAATAGAGGAAGGTTATTTTCAGTTTGTGGCTCTACCCTTGGGGCTTACCACAGCTCCCCGGGTGTTCACAAAGGTCCTAGCACCAGTACTGGATCTTTTAAGGGCCCAAGGTGTCTTGGTATTCGGGTATCTGGACGGCCTCATGCTCAGAGATCACTCAATACTGGCTCTAAAACAGAGCATAACCTGCACAATGCAGTATTTGGAAAGCTTAGGCTGGATCATAAATACCGAAAAGTCAGTCTTGAGACCAGCTCAAAGTCTGAAGTATTTAGGTCTGATCCTAGATACGGTCCAAGCAAGGGTATTTTCTCATTCTTTCATTGACAGACACAGCGCTTCCTTATTCAGAACCATAGGGTTATATCTCCCCCCTACAGGATTAGGACACTTGGCATAAAAAAGACTTGGCTATGCCTATGGGCAGTCCTAGGTGATATACACCCCCTCTGCTATAGGCCTTCAGTTTTTTTTCTGCTTTGGGGGCTCCAGGTATGGATCCAGTCGGACGATTCCACGGCGGTGGTCTATGTCAATCACCAGGGTGGAACGAAGAGTGTGTTGGAAGCCCTGACAGTAGCCAGCATTATCCAGTGGGCAGAACGCCTTGTTCCGGCCCTCTCCGCCGTATGCATTCTAGGAGTAGAAAAATGGCAGGCGGTTGCCTCAGTCGGCTAGCGTTGGTCCACGGGCTGGTCCTTTCACCAGGACATGTTTCATCGGATATGTCTCCGATGGGGCACTTCCGAGGTAGAGTTGTTGGTGTCCCGGCTTAACGGAATGGTACTGAGGTTTCTGGCAAGGTCACGGGCTCCTCTGGTGGACACTGCAGAAGCTCTGGTGGCCCCATAGGGCTGGTATAGTCGAATCTACGCCTCTCCTCCTCTCAAGATTCTGACCTCAGTCATTCTAGTGGGCCCGGATGGTCTTGGTACGCCTACCTGGTGCGCTTGGTCGCTGACGTCCCTTGGTGACTGCCTCTCAGGGAGGTTCTACTGTCCCAAGGGCTGATCTTCCATCCTGCTTCAGTCGCTGGTTTTTGAAGGCCTGGCTGTTATGAGCCAGGTGCTGAAGTTACGACACTGCTCAAGGCTAGGAAGCCTTCCTCTGGGAAGATTTACCACCGGACATGGATAGCATAAATATCCTGGTGTGAGGCGCATGCCATTTACCCTGGTTGTTTCTTGGTGGCTCGGATTTCGACCTTTTTTCATGGGGGGGGGGGAATTGAGCAGAACTTGGCCTCAAGGGCCAGGTGTCAGCCTTGGCTGTTTTTTTCGGCGTCCCCTGGTCTCGCACTCCCTGGAGCGTATCTTAATCAAGGGGTTCGACATCTGCCTCCACCGGTGCGGTCGCTTCTACCGCCGTGGGATCTACTCTTGGTGAGTTTGGTTCTACAGGAGCCTCCCTTTGAAAATATTCAGGATGTTCTTCTGCTTGCTCTGTGCCAGAGGGTGGCTTTTTTGGTTGCTATCACCTCTGCTTGCAGAGTGTCGGAACTGTAGGCGTTACCATGTCATACTTCTTACCTGGTGATCCACAAAGATAATGTGTTTCTTCGCCCTTGTCTGTGGTTCCCTCCTCTGATTCCTTTTGATTAAGGACGTTGTCTTGCCTTCCCTGTGTCCCAGCTCAAAATGTCCTAAGGGGATTACCTTACATGCCCTGGATGTGTTTGGAAGATTCGGGTGTATTTGGCAGTCACAGGGCCTTTTAAGTGATCAGACTCACTTTGTGATTACAGACAGGCCAAAAAGGGGGCTGTCTGCTTCTTCTGCAACCCTTCTAGATGGCTCAGACAGACGATGACTCTGGTCTATTCTATTAGGGGTTGGGTTCCTCCTTTCCCTGTTACGGCGCATTCTACTTAGCTGCTTATTGCTTCTGGGGCCTTCCATCATCAGGCATCAGCTGTGCTGGTTTGCAAGGCGGCCACTTGGTCGTCGGTGTACACTTTTACAAAATTCTACAACGTGGCTGCTGCTTAGAGGGTCTATTCCCTCTTGAAGGGGTATTGTTCAGGTTGGGCTCCAGTTTGTTTCTGTGTTGAGCTCCTGTTACCTGGATGGCTCGGGGGTTAGCCTTGGGATTTGGCACTGCTTTGGGACGTCCCTTTGGTTCTGAAAAAGTAAGCGCTGTGTCTGTCAATGAACGAATGAGAAAATAGGATTTTTGAGTTATCGTAAAATCTGTTTCTCTGAGTTCATTGACAGACACAGCACTCACCTCTCTATGGAGTTTTTAATGCTTCTGACACTGCTTGGGACAAAACTGATGGCCTATAGCAGAGGGGCTGTATATCCCCTAGGACTGCCCATGGACGTAACCAAGTCTTTTTTCTGCCTAGTGTCCTACTCCCTGTAGGGGGCGATATAACCCTATGGTTCTGAATAAAGAAGCGCTGTGTCTGTCAATGAACTCAGAGAAACGGATTTTACAGTAAGTCAAAAATCCTATTTTTGCCACCCGTAAGGATCTGTGCCCTGAAGGATCAGGTGCGTCAGATAAGGTGCACCAGACAATCTTCCATTCGGCTCTGTATGAGTCTTCTAGGAAGGATGGTGTCCTCCTTCGAGGCAGTGCCGTATGCCCAGTTCCATTCCAGGTAGAGCTGCATGATTCTGGCTAAAATGAGAATCGCGTTTTTTTTGCTTAGAAGATAGATCACGATTCTCTCACAATTCTCACGGTGTAACATCTTTCACATTAAAACAAAAAAATTGGGCTAGCTTTACTGTTTCGTTTTTTTTTTATTCATTGAAGTGTATTTTTTCCCAAAAAAATGCGTTTGAAAGACCACTGGGCAAATGGAGTGTGACATAAAATATTGCAGCAATTGCCATTTTATTCCCTAGGGTCTCTGCTAAAATATATATAATGTTTGGGGGTTCCAAGTAATTTTCTAGCAAAAAATATTGATTTTAACACAAGAAAGAAGTGTCAGAAAAAGATTTAGACTTTAAGTGGTTAAACTGCCTGCATTTACACGTTGTTAAAAACTTGGTAGACTGCCAGGATTTTTTCTTAACACACAGTTTATCCCTTTGATCTAAGAAGGAAGCATTAGTTACAATGTTTCATGTTAAAAACTTAAAGAAACAAAAAAAAAAAAAGAAGGAGGGCGCACCGACCTAGTGCATTACCACTGGTAAACTTTATTACAGCATAAAAACAGCAAAAAATATACTCACAAACGAGCTATCAAAAACGGCTTTGACAGGGGCGCAAATGCGCTGTTCTGCGGATCGACACACCAGGACCTATTGTCAAGAGGGTCAGACCTGTACGCATGGTCAATGGCTAATGCGTTTCGGGGGAGCACCCCTTTCTTCAGAGCCTGAGCGGGCAATGCTGCCCGGATGTTTTCTTTTGACAGCTGAGTGAGCAGATAAATCTCTCCAGCAGATAAGTCTATCCACTTGTTATATGAAAGAATCGGCAAACTCTGCAATAGAGATCGTCAGTGGAGTTGAATCAAGATCACGATTTTTTAACGATTAATTGTGCAGCTCTAATTCCAGGCCTATACAACAAGACATCTTGTTGGCTTGGAACAGGAGAGAATAAGCCCTGCATTATCCAACGTTCTTTGAGTAAATCATGGGACACAGATCCCTACCCTCTTTTTTGAGGCTTATGTGCTTGCTACAAAACTGAAGTACTTCCTGTATGGGAGGGGTTATATAGAGGATCACTTCCTGTCCAAGACTTTGTCTACCAGTGTCCATTTACCTAGAGATGGCGTATAACCCAGTAGGTAATGAAGATTAGCCTAACTCTGTGTCCCATGATTTACTCAAAGAAAAGGATTTTATAGGTAAGTGTGACGAAAAAAATCCTATTTTTTGGATTTAAAAATACTTAAAGTGGTGGTTCACTCACCGCTGCAAAAATTAAAAGCCAGTAGCTACACATACTGCAGCTGCTGACTTTTAATAATCAGTATTGGGGGAAGGTGCTGGTTTGGCCAAAAAGGGTGAGATTTACCCACATCCCAAAATTTTAGTATACACAGGAAAAAGTTATTCCTCTTGTGGGACTTTAAAAGGTAAACTCCTCTATAAGTAAGGGTGTAGAGTATGAGTATAAGATATTTATTGAAGTGATAGTAGATGAACACAATCTACATATGGACAAGTGAAAAATACAAATAACGTGGGTATACTGGATGCACAAGATATGATCAATTATATGCATACAATTATAAGGTACAATCATTACTCCATTTTACATGTCACACAAACAGAGAGAACCCAACGTTTTGAGTTTAGAACAGATATTACTCTTCTTCAGAGATATGCGATTGTAACCAGGACAAAAGATACGTCTATAAATTAAAAAGACATTTGTAAACATAAAATATAATGGCAAGGTAAGATATCATGCATACTTGTGTCATTTAGAAAATTCTATTTACACTGACCATAGAGTATTGCTTGAAAAATCAAATATTGCTGCATCCACTTTAAAAACAGACAGAAGGGGATATAGTGCTACTGTCCTGAGCAATGCTAATTCCGAGATGGCCAAGCCGGGCGTAGCTAGCGAGAGCCCGTAGGGAGGATTGCCCACAGAGGGCGGCAGGACCCAATCCGTATGGCCTTGGTCCAAGAGGCGAGGAGTAGTCGCTGCGGGGACAAAGGGAAGTACATGAGGGTGTACCAAGCTTTGTGTAGGGCCAGAGGTACATAGGGGTAGCCCATGCACCCCCAGTTTGTACACCATACTTGAAATAGTATATGCCACAGTAATGGGGTAATAAAGAATATTGGGGGTGGTCGTACCTGAAAAAGAGCAGTTATCCAATGCCACAGCTGTAACCAGGGTGTTGTAGATAAAGAGGTCAGCAAACCCCATGAATGTATCACAGATAGGGTAGAAAGCAGGGAGTGGGGTGGAACTACCTGCATATGCACACACTCAGTGGAGTGTACTGTGGTGTCATGCCCTATAAGAGAGGGACATTAATTAGAAGAGATAACCCTCCTTTACACTCATAGCTGCCCAGTCCCGCCCACCCCTGACCTCACCGCTTCATTTTGACACTGAGCAGCTCTCACTGCTGCACGTAATCTCCCCCTCCCCTGTCAGTGCCCACAAGTGCCGCCAATCAGTACTGACTATCTGTGCACTGAGTACAGGGATAGTAAGAGACGCTCAGCAGCCAGGCACATTTTCCATGGGGGGCGGCCTGGTGGGGGACAACTGAAATCTGTTTATGTTAATGCAAAAAAAAAAAAAAAAAAGTGCAGCGCTAACTTACTAATCTATAACACAATAATGGTGGAACCCTCTAATGTTTGGAAATCTCAATAAACTTCAATATCACAATACCGGTCTCTGTGATATGTAACGTCACATATAATACTCATCACACTGAAAATAAGACATAAAAAATGAAACTTGGCACGGATGGTGGAAACCCCTTCTATAGATATTGGCCATACAGATTAACTTCAAGTGCAATAATTCCAGTGATATGTGATTTCACATGTAATACACATCCAAAGGAGAATAAGAGATACATTTTTTTTTAATCTGCTGTTCTGGCTGGAGGGGGAGAGATTTAATGAAAGTAGACTACATAGAATGAACTATTATGCACAGCCATGCTTTACAGTTATAAGAATTTCCCTTCACTGTCTGTGTTGTGCTCAGTAGTGGCTGCAGAATGAGGGGCGTGATTTATATTGAAGTGGGCAAGTTCACATTTAACATGTACAGGCCTACCCTCCCACATTCAGTGCAATTGCAAAGATTCATGAGAAATGTAGTCACTTTTCCTGTAAAGCGAGAGAATAGGATATGATGCAATCACTGTTCTAACAGCTCCCCTTGGCAGAATACATGCAGTATTTTTTTAATTAAAGAGCCAACTTCCTGAAAATTTAATTTGAGTTTTCTCTTCAATGGTAAGCAATTTCACAAATGTAAAACTGTTTAGTGTTTTTTGTAGGGGGTGTACTAATGGGGGATTTTTTGCCGATCCGGAGTTCTGCTTTAAATGGCAATATATCAAAGTGAATAAGAACACAACAACTGTGCAAGTACTCAATAAATACAAAACCAGTCCATATGTAAAAATCGTTAGTTAAAAAAATCTGAAAGTTTTATATTGTGATCCAACTGTCTGTAAATGAAATATAATAATGCATGGTGTACAAATATGAACCATCTGTGTACTGGGTTAAAAATAATCTAGATTTTTCAGAAGAAAGTCTAAATGTTTGAAAAATCTTTTTCTCTAACGCAGTGCTTCTCAACCTGGGGTCGGGACCCCCTTGGGGGTCGAATGACAATTTGCTAGGGGTCACCGAATCCTGGCCTGTTCCTGAAGCCCGCACCGCTCTCAGAGCCTTATTGCGGCCACCCAGCTGGGCTGTTCCTGAAGCACACGGCCGCCCACTCAGCCTCTTCGCAGCCGCCTCTTCGCAGCCGCCCATTCAGTTCATGGCATGGCTAGGGGGCAGAGACTAGAGGTCAGCTGACTGGTGAGGAATGTGAAGTGGGAGGGGCTGAAGGGTACCCTATCTCCTGATTTTGGCATAGGTGTCACTGCTGCGAGACACCACAGAGCTGGAGACACAGTGAGTAATGCTACCTGTGATTAGAGTTGCCATTAGAAGTCCCCACTACAGTTCTCAGATCAGCAGATGACCTTGATCAAGAGCACCCAAATTGGCTGATCAGAACTCCCCCCCAGCACTGCCACTGATCCCATTCCCCCCACCAAGGAGTAAGAGAAGAAATAAAATAGAGAATACATGAAAGGGAGAGGAAAAGAGGGGGAGGAACAAAGAAAAAGGGAGAGAAAGAATAAAAAGAACAATAAAGACGGCTAGAGAGGGATGGGGGGAAAAAAAAAATTAGTTTAGAGAGAGGTAAAAGGGAACGAAAAGAGAACAAAAAAGAAAGAGTGGTACATCCTAAAATGTACCTTACAGGATTTTAATACTGTACGAGTGGAAGGGACTCAGGGAGCGCTAAATGTACGTGGGTTAGGGGCGCAAATTACTTGACTTGCCTTGGGTGCTGACAACACACGCTAAGAAAATAATTTTATTGTTAGGGGTCTCCCACAACTTGGGAAATTTTATCAAGGGGTCACGGCACTAGCAGGTTGAGAACCACTGCTCTAATGTTTATTCACAGACACAGCTCTTCTGATTCTTGGCCGTAGGGTTTTTTTAGTTCCTGTAGGATACTAGGCAGGAAAGAACACAGCACCACCTATGGGCAGTCCTGTCGAGCATAAAACCCCCTCTCTGCAATAGGCAAGCCAGTTCTGTAAGGGAAAAAAAATGCTTTCTATGACACAAATCACTATGCTGATGTCCCTATTAAAAGTCCAGTAAAAATAGACTATCATGTTTCATTAGGCTTGTAGCTCCTCTCAGCACAGAGTAGGGGTAAAACCTCTAGAGTCAGATGGTCGCACCTTCTGTCTTTTTTTTTTTTTTTTTTTTTTTTCAGTGTTTAAGTGTAGGAGTTTATTAAAACAATGGGTTTAAAAAAAAAAAAAAAAAAAAAAAAAAAGCATTCTTATGCAATTATGCAACTCGATAAGGTTAGGCACATCATCCAAATAACACTCCAAGGGATAATGGCCAGATGGGGATGGGAAGCATGCTAGTGTTTAGGGGTAAGGACCTGGTTCCCTACCCTCTTCTTCTTTTTTTTTTTTCCTGCAGAGAAATTTTATCAACAGCTGGGCTAGATAACCTAGATCCAGTGGTCATCCCAGTCTGGCCAACAAGTGCATGCAGACCTTTTAGCTACACGCTGGGTCAGCTGCGATATCCCCATCTTGAACCAGGGCGGCCAATGAGTTATGTCTTGTGGGGACATATATGACCGGTGCCGTTGTTTTTGTCACAGTGTTACCCTGGTTGACAGCCCCCCCCCATGTAGGTGGAGAGGAGAATCTGTTTTGGGAGGTAAGTAGATGCTGGCTCCCACAGGCCAAGAAGGGAAAAGAACTGTTTCAGAAGTCCAGGCCTTCCTTCAATGCACACAAAAGATTTTTTTTTTTTTTTCACTCCCTTTGCACTCCCTTTACTCCTCAGATATGGGCTCTAAGCTCTTCAAGGCCTACATCAGCGGTGCCAGGCGTTCCTGGACTTACAAGTCCACCTCAGCATGAAGATTTGTCTTCAGGGTGGGGGGTTATCTCCATTTTTTCTGACTCATGTACCTCCCTTATTCCTGAGATGTGGCTCCATGAATTGATTGTTTCTAGCTACAAATTAGAATTTCATTCTTATCCACCAGAGAATTGCTTTACATTCAATTTTCATCTTCTGCCATTGCACCTTCAAGCCCTGTATGAGGCTATGCAGTACCCACTTCTCCATTGAGTGATTGATTGTTCTTGTACCTGAGCTGGAATGGTTCCGGGGGTTTTATTCCAATTTGTTCATGGTTTCGAAAGACAGTTTGCCTGTTCCTAGACCATAAGGCCCCAAAGTGCTTTGTACGAATTCAGAAGTTCCAAGATTGAATCTATCCGTGTGGTGGTGGCCTCCCTTCTTCAGGGAGATTTTCTAGCATTCGTAGACATCAAGGATGCATTTCTGGATGTCCCATTTTCAGAGACGCACATCAATTTGTGGGGCTCCTTTTGGGTCTGGCCTCTGCTCCCCAAGTATTCTCCAAAGTGCTGGCTCCAGTACTGGCAATACTGAAATAGTGAGACAACCAGTAATTTCCATGACTGGTTATTAGGAAGACCTGCTCCTGTGAGCAGATTCCCATTCTGCGCTGACGGGCAATTTAAAGATCATGGTGCGCTCCCTGCAGGATGTCCAATGTGTCCTGAACATCAAGAAGTCTGCCCTGATCGCAACCAGGAGGCCAGAGTATCAGGGCCTGATTCTCGAGTTGGAGCACACCAAAGTGTCCAACTACTCTTGTCCCGCAAGTGGTCCTCCCTTCACTCTTGCATGCAGGCTCTAGGTCTTATGGTGTCCACCTTGCGCAGTTCCACACAAGAGTTCTGCAGAGTGAAATCTTGTCCAGATGAGACATATCCTCAGCCTCCCTGAACAACCAGATTAGTAATTAGTCTGGACCAGTCGATGAGGGCCTCCCTCCACTGGTGGCTCCAGTCTCCTTCTCTGCAGGCTGGGAAGTCTTTTCTCCTTCTCCACTGGATGGTAGTCACAATTATTGCCAGCCTGTCTGGAGCCCTGGGTTTGAGATCAGAACAAGGTCACTGGACTTCCGGAGGAGGCTCGACTGCCCATCAATATCCTGGACTTGGAGCGCTCAAATTGTCACTGGAGCACTGCACTAGGCTCCCAGTCAGGATTCAATCGGACAACACCACTGCAGTGGCCCATGTAAGGCACGAGAAGACCAGCAGCGGCGCTGGGGGCATTACTCATTCTGTGGCTGGTGGAACAGCACATTCCGGCTTTCTCTGCCATGCACATTTCAGGTGTTGAGAATTGGCAGGTGGATTACCTCAGTTATCAGAGGTAGTGGTCCCTGCACCTGGATGTGTTTTGGTCATATCTTTGTATGCTGGGGGTCCCTGTACATGAATCTTCTGGCATCCCGCTGCAGTTTGTGGCAAGAGCACAGGACCCCCTGGCGTATGCATACGGCGCTGGTGGCACCATAGATACAATATTGCTTAATTTACACATTTCCTCCTCTAAACCTGCACCCTCACCTGCTGCGTAGGATAGAGACCAAAGGGATATTTTGATAGCCCCAGTCTGGCCTCGTCATCAGTGGCTGGTTGAGGACACTCCCTGGCAGTTGCCCCTGAAATCTTTTAGGTGGAGGGAAGTAAAAATAAAATATGGTTGCATAAGTGTGCACACCCTTAAAGTGATTGTAAAGGCTTGTTTAAAAAAATAAAAAATAAATAACAAACATGTTATACTTACCTCCTCTGTGCAGTTGGTTTTGCACAGAGCAGCCCAGATCCTCCTCTTCTTGGGTCCCTCTTCGCTGCTCCTGGCCCCTCCCTCCTTTGAGTGTCCCCTCAGCCAGCAGTTTGCTACAGGGGGCACCCAAGCCGATTTAGAGCTTTGTGTATCCATTCAAACAAAGAGACCTGGCCCTGCCCCCTCTCTCCCCTGATTGGCTGACTGACAGCCACGGGAGTCAATGGCGCTGTTCCTCTGTCTCAGCTAATCAGGAGGAGTGTCTTGGATGGCTGAGGGATTGTGGACATCGCTGGAGAGAGAAGGGGCTCAGGTAGGTATTTGGGGCGTGCTGGGGGGCTGCTACACACAGAAGGTTTTCATTAAGATAAAAAAACCTTCTGCCTTTACAACTCCTTTAAACTAATACTTTGTTGAAGCACCTTTTGATTTTATTACAGCACTCTGTCTTTTTCGGTATGAGTCTATCAGCATAGCACATCTTGACTTGGCAATATTTGCCCACTCTTCATTACAAAAACACTCCAAATCTGTCAGATTGCAAGGGCATCTCTTGTCTACAGCCCTCTTCAGATCACCCCACATATTTTCAAACGGATTCAGGTCTGGGCTCTGGCTGGGCCATTCCAAAACTTTTTAATCTTCTTCTGGTGCAGCAATTCCTTTGTTGATTTGGATGTATGCTTTGGGTTGTTGTCATTCTGAAAGATGAACTTCATCTTCATTTTTAGCTTTCTAGCAGAAGCCTGAAGGTTTTGTGCCAATAATGATTGGCATTTGGAATTGTTCATAATTTCCTCTACCTTGACTAAGGCCCCTGTTCCAGCTGAAGAAAAACAGCCCCAAAGCATGATGCTGCCACCACCATGCTTCACTGTGGGTATGGTGGTCTTTTAGTGATGTGCAGCGTTGTTTTTGCGCCAAACATATCTTTTGGAATTATGGCCATAAAGTTCAATCTTGGTTTCTTCAGACCATAACACATTTTCCCACATTCTTCTGGGAGACTTCAGATGTGTTTTTGCAAATTGTAGCCGGACTTGGTGGTTTTTCTTCGTAAGAAAAGTCTTCTGTCTTGCCACTCTACCCCATAGCCCAGACATATGAAGAATGTCACATGTACCGCACAGCCGGTACTTGCCAGATATTCCTGCTGCTCCTTTAATGTTGCTGTAGGCCTCTTGGCAGCCTCGAACACCAGTTTTCTTTCTCGCCTTTTCATCAATTTTGGAGGGAAGTCCAGTTCTTGGTAATGTCATTGTTGTGCCATATTTTCTCCACTTGATGATGACTGTCTTCACTGTGTTCCATGGTATATCTAATGCCTTGGAAATTCTTTTGTACCCTTCTGCTGACTGATACCTTTTAACAATGAGATCCCTCTGATGCTTTGGAAGCTCTCTGTGAACCATGGCTTTTTCTGTAGGATGCGACTAAGAAAATGTCAGGAAAGACCTACTAGAACAGCTTAACTTTATTTGGGGTTAATCAGAGGCACTTTCATTGATGACAGGTGGGTACTGACTTCTATTTAACATGAGTTTGAGTGTGATTGCTTAATTCTGAACACAGCTACACCCCCAGTTATAAGAGGGTGTGCACACTTATGCAACCACATTATTACATTTTTTTATTTTTACTCCCACCCCCCCCTAAAAGATTTAAGTTTGTTTTTGAATTGAGTTGTACAGTTTATAGGTCACATTAAAGGTAGAAAAAGTTCTGAAATTATTTATCTTTGTCTCTTTTTTTACATCACAGAAACCTGACATTTTAACAGAGGTGTGTAGACTTTTTATATCCACTGTATCATCACACCTGGAAGGCTTATCATCTGGTGTGAGGCTCTGGGTGTCCATTCACATCACATTCCTTCTTGGCTGCTCGGGTTTTGGCCATTCTCCAGTGGGGCATTGAGTACCATTAAAGGTCTGGATTCTGCCCTTGCTCCCCCCCCCCCCCAGCATTCCTTGGCTACACACACCTTAATTTGCACCTTTATCCAAATGCGCCCCAACACGCATTTCCGTTGCTGCCGTTGGACATGAGTTTGGTTCTACCGGTCCTCCAGAAGGCTCCTTCTGTAAGTATTCTGGATATTCCCTTGCTTGCCCTTTCTCAAAAAGCTGCCTCCTTGGTCGCCATCACTTTCGCGCGACAGGTGCCAGAGCTGGCGGTCTCATCTTGTAAGTCTCCCTATCTGATTTTACATAAGGATAAGGTGGTTCTCCATCTATATCCTTCCTTTCTTCTGAAGGTGGTTTCGGATTTTTACCTAAATGAGGACATTGTCCTACCTTTGTTGTGTCCACGGCCGTCGCATCCTAAGGAGGTTGTGTTGCACTCCTTGGATGTGGTCCGGACAGTTCTTGTGTACCAGTCCTCCTTTCCAAAGGTCAGATGCTCATTGTGTGATCACGTACAGTCGAAGAAAAGGTCTGGCGGCCTTCTCTGCCACTGGTTCTCATTGAATTTAGTAGATGATTAGAGCCAACAAGTATCGGGCTTTACCATTGCAGCACACTCCACCAAGGCGATTAGCACCTCCTGGACATTCTGACATCAGGCATCTGTCTCAGGTTTGCAGGTGGCTACCTGGTCATCTGTGCATACTTTTGCAAAATTCTATTGGATGCTTGTTTTGGCCGCAAGGTTTTGTAGACTGCTCTTTAAGGTTCCTTGTTGGCCCTTTAAGGCAGTTGGCATGTTGGCATGTTTGCCTGGTTGCCCCAGTTGTTTTTAGTTTGCCCACCCCTCATTGAGGTACTGCTTTGGGATGTCTCCTATGGTCAAGAATCAGAGTTGTGTGTGTCAATAAATGTAAGAGAAAATTGGATTTTTTGTTACCGTAAAATCCCTTTCTCTGAGTTCATTAGCCAATTGACCACCAGAAGATTTACCCCCTCCTGACCAGGCCATTTTTTGCGATACGGCACTACGTTACTTTAACTGACAATTGCGTGGTCATGCGATTCTGTACACAAATAAAATTTGTCCTTTTTTCCCACAAATAGAGCTTTCTTTTGGTGGTATTTGATCCTCTGCGTTTTTTAATTTTTGCGCTATAAACAAAAAAAGACCAACAATTTTGGGGGGGGGGGGAAACAATATTTTTTACTTTCTGCTATAAAACCTATCCAATAAAAAAAAAAAATGAAAAAAGATCAAATTTCTCAACACAGTGATCAGTTCTAAAAATAGGCACTGTCACTGTACCAATGACACTGGCTGGGAAAGGGTTAACACCGGTGATCAAAGGGTTAACACTGTGTGCCTAGCTTTTGTTTTTGTACAGTGTGCATGTGGTGCTTTTACTAGGGGAAGACATGGATCCTAGTCCCTGCTTTGCAGAGACACAGGATCCATCCCTTCCCTCCTGTCAGAATGGCGGTCTGCCTCTGTGTTGGATGGCTGACGGACATAGAGTCCATGGTAACTGCCGCTGGGCTCCTGCTGTGTGTACACATCAGGAGCAAGCTGCCGGTAGCACGCATGTGCGCCCCCAACCCGGGAGGGCCGGATCACTTATAAATACATGAACCGGCACAGAGGTGCCTCCCTGTAGCCGTAAAACTGCTATAGGGCAGACCTTAAGTGGTTAACGAACAAGGCACCCACACTTCTGGTACTGCTTTGTAACTAACTGGTTTGCCTATAGCAGACGGGGGGTTTTATACCAGAGGGGGACTGCCCATAAGCGGTGCTGTGTTCTTTTCCACTTAGTGTCCAACTTCTGTAGGTGGTGCTGTAAAACCCTATAGTCAAGAATCAGAAGAGCTATGTCATTTTGCATAGAACGGGATTTTATGGTAACAAATGTGTCCAATCACAGCTGATCACATGTAAACAAACTTGCGGGTTATAGCAGTCACAACGTGAGGAGAGGAGAGCCGGTGACCAGTGGTGATTAAATACCACCAAAAGAAAGCTGTCTCAAAAAAATAACAATATATGGGTACAGTGTTGCATGACTGCGCAGTTGTCATTCAACGTGCGACAGCACTGAAATCTAAAAATTGGCCTGAGCAGGAAGGGGGTGAAAGTGCCCAGTATTGAAGTGGTTAATAATTTTTTTTACCAAAAACATTTTTTTTTTACAAAAGTTTTACAAAAACGAAGCAATAAAATACTATGTTAGAGGTTAACAGGAGCAATGTTAACATAGACATCAGTACTTCCCTGGAATACTTAGAGTTCCATTCTCATCATTCCAGGAACTTTCCCAGGTCCCCTTTTGGTATGGCCTCTGCAGATAGGTCACTAGGAACTCTCAAACATGATCTAAAAAAATGACTTAGAAATTATCTGTAGTGCTAACGGCTTATGCACCGTCTGCACAGAGCTCGCTGCTGTTGCAAATAAAGAGCAGCAGGTTCTTGGAGCAATGAAGAAAAACTAACTGGGGGTCACTCACACTAGGACCCCACTGAATCAGGCCATCAAATAAATGGTTCAGAACACCATGCGTACTGAAAAAAACTATTATGTAGAAATGTAATTTAGACTGCTGCAAAAAAAAACAAAAAAAAAAACCTAAAAAAAAAGAAAAGATATACATTTTGACTAAGCCCAGACAAATAAAGTCCACTGTTTAAGGGTAAGTTTATACTTTGCCTCTGGTCATACGTCACAATAAATTAGGAAGGAAGAAATGATGATTTAAAATTGGACTAAAAACAAAGTAATGCACTCAAGGAAAGCTAATCTGGGAGAAGCAATCTTAGACCTGAGCACTGTGTGGCAGACAAACAGCATTCTGTCCTCAGAGGGAGCATTATCTTTTTTTCGAGCAATGGCTAACTGCTCTGTCAAAAAGAAATCCCTTAACACCTTGCTACCTAACAAGAGAGCTGCTAATAACACACATCTCCCCATGTAGACTAGAACTCTCAATATCACTGCAGTTAGCACACTCGTCCTCCCTTTAAAGTACAGGCCAGGAGCTCAGACGCAGCAAAAGCGTAGGGCCTAGATGATGGGGTTTGTCTAGAGAGGCTACAGTCAGGTAGGGGTTAATTTATTGTTTGGTTAATAGG